>NC_056747.1:959394470-959451970 GCF_019279795.1 Protopterus annectens
TTACTGTCCACTCTGAAAAATCTTAATATCATCCCTGACGCTGTTAACTGGTTTCAAATATTTTCTGTCTAGCTGCCAGAAAGCTGTGAAATGGAAGCAAGATCTATCCTCACTCCCTCCTGGTACACTTGGAGCCCCTCAGGGTTCAATCCTAGGGCCCCTCCTCTGTAGCATATTCATAAATTATCGTAATACCGCTTCCTCTCAAGCATCTATCATACAATACGCAGATGATTCAACCATCATATGTGCAGCATCCACAATACTTCAGCTTCTTACAGTTACACAAAAAGCCTTCTCTGATATTGAAACATGGCTAGCAAACTCGCAACTCATTCTCAAACCTAATAAAACTAAACTTATGCTCTTTCATCCATCTAAACCTACTAACCTCCCAGCTAACTTTTATATCACTGCCAGTAATAATACTAGTATTTTCCCAGATTCCCAAACAAAACTATTAGGTGTCATAATTGACAACAGACTAAAATTTGACATACACATTTCTAGCACAATCAAAAAGGTTCACAAGAAAATGGGAACAATGTGTAGAAACAAAAAATTCTAAACAGACGCTGCAAGAATAGCCATAGCTAGAACCCACTTTCTCTCCTCACTCTTATATGCATCCCCCATACTTACCAACCTCAAAAAGTCAGAACTAAGTAAATTAGAATCATGTTACAATAAGATTGCCAAATTTGCAACAGATTCCACACATTTAACCTATCACTGTCAATGGCTAAAAAAAATCTTTCTTGGTTGGAACTACCTAGTATTTATTAACTATAACCAGCTAATAATGGCTCACAAAATAATGCACAATCCTGACAACGTACCTTCCCTAAAAAAATCTTCTACAACTCTACTCTAACATTCGTTCTCTTCGATCATCTAACAAAGGCTTACTCCACGTAACCAAAATATCCAATACAGCAGGCAACTCTCTTTACACTAACTTTGTTGCTAAAAATTGGAATACCCTTCCACATAATATTAGATCCATAAGCAATCTTAATAATTTCAAAATATCTCTCAAAAGACACTTATTTGAATCCTGGCTTTGCACATGTAACACTCCAGGTTAATTATTAACTTAGCATTACTTATACAATTTGGCTGTATGTACTAACTCTGTTAACATATCCCTTCCAACAACACTACTTCTCTATAAGTAGTTACATTCCTAGCTGCAAATCTCACCACAGAAATTTTACTAACTATGCACTACTTTGCCCAAGTGATTCTCCCTGCTTAATTTCCTAACTAATGTTATGTTCCCCCACATATATAAGTTTAACCATATATTTGTCCATATTCAAGTGTTTAAAGTCTTATTCTATTTGATACTATGTATATATATTTTTAATTTTTATCCTGTAAATATGTTAACACTCATTTTTTTTGTAATTGTGTTTATAATTCTATTATTTGATGTGACAATTTGTATGTCAGGTTAGCCTGGAGCTTTTCTCCCCAGGCCTGTAGTGAAAATGGGCACTGTCCCAGTCAGACCATCCCGGTAAACAAATGTAAAATAAATAAATAAATATGGATGAAGTAAAATGCTGTTGATAGTATACGTGTTACTTGAGCAGTTACTACCACGTTGTAAATTGTTTACCAGACTTAAAAATAATTTATTCTGCTTATGGCAACTTGTCAAATGCATTTTAAGACTTAGAATCTAATGAATGTTATAGAGGATTATGATTGGGTTTCTGATCATGTCCATCTTATGTGTTTGAGACGTGGATGCCAACACAGTTACCTTGAGAATGGAGATACCTGATCATAGTTCTTTACAGTACATGAAGGTTCAGCTGCTTCAATGTACTACTAGATATACAGAAAGAAAACGTGAAGGAGCATAACGTTTTTTACCAGTTTTGAAAGCCATGACACATTAGCACTGTTACACAGAGAGCAGGAAGAAAGTACGTTTAGTTCACTGGGACTAACAGCTTTAAAAGCTGTTAAACATTTCAGTCTCCCTTATCTGTGTATGTATGTCTGGGGAGCCATACCTATTAATTTCCAGAATTTCACAGAATGCCCAGATGTTTGCTTCACATTTTTTATCTGTTTCTCTTACAATTTGTGCTTTTTTTTGGCAAATTATTGAGGACTACAATCACTAAATAATGACAAACATTTAAGCTGCAAGTGTCATATCCTTCAGAAAATGCACACCAATGCAAAACATGTTATTCTAGTAATTTTCTAAGTTTATAAGGGCAATATTAAAAACCTGTCCCTGATTTTGGACCTTTATCTTCCATCCCATTATTTTTGGCTTTGCCCATAATTCTTGCTCTAAATGTTTGAGTGCTTATGTAATAAGGTGGAGTTGCGTGGCAGGCAATGAGAACAGCTTAACATGTTTTAAAGCTATTTCCATTTTCTAGTGCTATTCTGCAGTGCATACTATATATGCTGGAAGGCTAGTATATAACAGCTCTGTATGGCATGCATAACAAGTTTTGTTATGCATTTGTTTGAGGTCAGATAGATGCCCTGATTTTGCAATATAATAGTCTTGCTGTATGTATTACACCACTGTAAAGCTGAGATTATGTTGAATAGTTTGCTCTATACTTAAGTAATACCATTCTAGAGATATGAACGTTGTACTGTGAGCTTATAACCTGAGTCTGTCAAAAGGTTCATTGGAAGTTAAGAGTGCAGCTTTCCAGAACTCCAGTGGATGCAGTTTAAGATAATGCCACTCTTTGCAGCTTAGCAGCAGAATACATACGTATTGGAGAACACTTGTTAGGTTATATTTGGGCTGTTAGTGAAAAATGCAGGCTGGAAGCTATGTGTAGATGGATAGCTATTGATAACAATACACAGCATTCCTAGGCACTAGAAGCCATCCACCCGAAGATATTCAGAGTTTACAGCAGTCAGAGAATGAATGATGGATAATAACTCTAACAGGCATGCCTAGATATATGCAAGAGGAAACTCACCTTCCTTTGTCATGTGTTTCTTAGATACTGCAGCTAGGCTGATCTGTTTTTTGAGGTGTTACCCGTGGATGACAGAGGCAGATATTCCAGTCTTTTGGCCCCTTGTCCTTAAGAGGTAGAAGCATATTGTACAGCCTTTGGTGTTATGAACATTCTCAGTGATTAAGATAGAATTGTACTGCCATCTATAATGCTGCAAGCCATAGATGTTATAGGCAAAGTACTCTGCCTTTTGTGTTGTGGTTCTTTGATGATAAAGAGTAATTGCTCTGTCTTTTGTGCCATAAACTTGGAAATGCACATTTCTTGGCAGATAAGGCTCTATTACCTACCTAGTATCCTTTTCAGATAAGGATTGATTACCATCTTGGTACATTTTCATTCATATTTGATGAGTTACAAATGATATGTAACTGACAGCGTTTTACCCACCTCTTATATAAGAATCATCAAACATTGGCCCCCATGTGTTGCTTGTCTTGTGCATTCAAATAGGATGATGAGGCTGGGTGTTCGTTTAAGTAGTTTATTATACACAAACATATCAGGATGCATGACTGGAACATTAAACTTAAATGAACTAACTGACTGAGTACTACACACATGCATGCTCTCACTCTGTTGCTCACTCAAAATGGCGCTCTTGCTTGCACGTGCTCAGTACTTACATGCACGTGCCCATAGACTGGAATGACCCTTAAAGTACAACACACACTCTGATATACATCCTCCCTCTTTAAATATTGTGTTCTGCAATGAAAAATGACAATTATACAGATATATACAAAGAATAATAATCATGTCCAGGTTGCCATGTATTTGGGATTAGGTCTTGAGATATCACATGACCTTGTAATGTAATAATTAGAACTGGGTTTAGCAACAGGGACAGACACTGAGGAATGTTCTTCTTGAGGATTTTTGGGGGTAGTTTCAGGAACAGGAACAGATGATGGAATGTTCTTTGGAACAAGAACATTGAACAAATCACTCTGAGAACCAGAATCTCTATTACATACAAGATGCTGTAAGACTGGCTTGGACACTGGTAATAAATGTTTCCGATTCTGCCTGAATTCCACACCTTGCAACTCGATGTATGATCTCGGTTCTTAATACAAATGTTTTACAAGTCCTATTCAGTCAAATCCTTTCACTGTCTGCATCCTCAATATCTTTCCTTCTTTTAATGGATTCAGAGGCTTGCTGATTTTATCATAGTAGGACTTTTGGGGCAAATGCTTCTTTAGGAGTTCAGATTTTACTGCTTTGTTGTTTTTAGCACTAGTAACCAACAAATTCTTACTGATTGGCAATGTGGTTCTGGTTTGTCTCATCATAAATCTCTGGGCAGGTGAACCAAGAAGATTGCCATGAGGAATATTTCTGAGATTAAGCAGATTTAGAAAACATCAGTATTGTCATGTTTAGGTTTTTCCAACAGCTGTTATGCACTTTGAACTCATGTTCAGCCAGGCCATTCAATGTGGGTATTCAGGACTGCTCCTAACATTTATAAAGTCCCATGTTTCAGCAAATCTTTTAAACTGCTGACTTGTAAATTGTCCACCGTTGTCAGAATTGACTTTGTGCGGACTACCAAGGACAGAAAAATGTCTCTTCAACTTCATAATGACAGTGTTGGATGTCAGGTTAGAAAGTAGGTCAGTCTTGAACCAATTTGAATAAGAGTCTACTAACACCAAGTAATGTTGACCATTCCATTCGAAAATATCTGTATCTACTGTCAACCAAGGTTGTTCAGGAATCTGGCTTAGCTGAATTGGTTCTTTTTGTTGATGTGATTTAGTACTATTACAGACCGAACAAGCTGAAATTTCTTTCTCAAACTCTCTTGACATAGAAGGCCAAAATACTAGTCCTCTCCCCCTTCTTTTGGTAGAATCAGTTCCTGGGTGGCCACAGTGCAAGGTTTTAATATACTCTTGTTGCAAGGATTTTGGAACAATCACTTTTGGACCTTTCATGATGATACCATCTTCCATCAAAATCTCCTCTCTGTAAGGAAAATACTGCTGCACGTCTGGTGGTAAACAAGATTGCTTTGACGGCCATCCTTGATGAATAAAGTGGTTGAGCTTCTGGAGAATTGGATCTGAAGCTGTATGAGTTCTGAGCTCATCAAGATGTGTGGAAGAAAAAATTCTCACATCCATGACTTCAAAATCAAGTTTCTCATTTCCATGCTGTTCCATAGTTTTTCTGGGTGATCTAGATAAAGCATCAGCAAGATAAAGAAGATTACCTTTAGTATAACTCAAGTGAAAATTGTACTTTTGCAACTTTAACATCATGCATTGCAGTCTTGCAGGAGCTGTATGCATTGGCTTTTTTTAAATGGTGACCAAAGGTTGGTGATCAGTTTCGATTCGAATAGGTCGGCCATAAATGTAATCATGGAACTTCGAACATGCAAATACAATTGCCAAGACCTCTTTCTCTATTTGAGCATACTGCATCTCAGTTTGGGTCAGAGTTCTGGATGTATAGGCTACTGGTTTGACCTCTTGAAGAATGATTGCACCAAGACCAAACTTCGAAGCATCACAAGAAAGAGTTACAGGTTTGTGAACATCATAGTATCTTAAAGTGGGTGGACTGGCAATTCTCTGTTTCATGACATTGAATGCTGTTTGATGTTGTTCCAACCAGGACCAGGTTATATCTTTGCATGTCAGCTCTCTTAGCAGTCCTGAAAAGTCACTCAGATCTGGAATAAACTTCCCCAAATAGTTGACCATGCCAAGAAAACATTGCAAGGAGGTAACATTGTCTGGAGCTAGCATCTCAAGAATTACTGTTTGCTTGGAAGGAGCTGGTCATAAGCCTGAACTGGTAAACAAATGACCCACTTAAGTAACTTCTTTTAGCCTTAATTTACATTTTTTTTTCTTTTTTTGTTTTATTCAAATAATTTTTATTTTCAAACAAATTGTTTTTAAAACACATACATTATAATCTAAATTCAGTTTAAATAACTTTATACAATATTTACATTTAGCCTGACATAAACAAAATCAATGCAATTATGAAGTAAAAGATATTACTTCAATAACATGGATATTAGGAAGAGACTGAGTCCAATTGTAAAGTATCAATCAACAATAAAACTTTTCTCCAAGGATTATTGACTAATGGCTTCGGATAAATTCTGATTTCTTTAGTCTTGATTTCCATCACTGCTGCTTCCTTTAACAGAATTGAAAAGTTTCATTGTAGGTACAATATTGGAGTTCCACTTCCTGGTTATGCATTTTCTTGCAATTTTCTTGCAATAGCTAATATTGCCCCAAGTAAATACAAGCTTGTTTTATTCAAATAGGTACTTTCATTTACATGTAATACTATTAAAGCTTTAGATATAACGAAAGAATCTGTAGATATAGCCTGTAGAAAATTATTAATACCAGGCCAATATGTTTTAATAGCAGTACAGTCATAAAAATTATGAGACCAATCAGCTTTTATGTTCTGTAGGCATCTCCAACATGTCACATTTCTAGAAGAGTTAATTTTTGCAATTTTATTTGGTGTTATGTAGGATCTATGTAGAAATTTCCAATTAAATATTTTCCAGTACTGTGAGTATGACGTCAATTTGATAGAGAGTAATATGTTTGATTTATTTTTTGGTGTTAAATTTAGAGATTGTCCTTTAGTAATTATATTGCCAATAAGTTGATTTTGGTGTTGTTTTATAAGTTATTAATTCACCATATAAAAGAGAAATAATATTCTTCATTTTATGATTATTATATACAGATTAAAATAACCAGTATATGAATTTTGGCATATGCTTATAAGAAGAGTTATTGATTATTCTACATAGATCTTTAGTATATGATAAAACACTTTGTAATAGTAGCCAGTCTTGAGATGTCAACTCATATTATGTTTTTATATACTGAATATCTAAGATCTTTTGGTCTCTTATACATTGATTCCAGCAGATAAAGTTTTTATGTTCTCATGTAGTGAGTATATTTCTGTGTACCCTATCATTGAAATTTTTTGTAATATTGAATGGAATTAATAACTCAAATCAGAGTTTGATATCAATATTTACATTAACAAATGTTCTAAAAGCATTAAAAAGATTGTTTATTATGTTCAATTTAGTTGGCTTTGTAGTATTTAACTGCATATTTATGCATAGCAAATACCATAACTTATTAGATGTTTCTATCAAGAGAATTTGTTATATGGTATTTTCATTTGTCAGTATAACAGTATGTAATAACTTCCAATTAGAATGACTAAAATTTATCCAATCACTTATTGTTTTAAACATGGAAGCTTTTACTTATGTTTCAGTATCTGGGAAATTGAACCCTCCCAGTTCCCATGGTCTAATATGATGGGATAAAGTAATTCTATTTCTTTTGGGAAACCAGAGAAACTTTAGCAATATTGTGTTTATTTCTTTAAGAAAATGTCTTTCGGGACTCATTGGAATAACTTGTATTATGTAGAAGATTTTAGGAAGTAGTACCATCTTTATCAACTGAAGTATATCTTCAGAGGTCATGAATATTTTGTTCCACTTATTCACAGATATTTTTATTGTATTAATAACATTATTATAATTTGCAGTTAGTGTCTCTTCCATATCTTTGCATAAAATAATTCCTAAATATTTTTGGGTGAATACTTGTTTCCCAATGGTATAATGTTTATTTGCTTGTATTTCATAATTTACATTTTTGAGGCTTCAACTTAAGATTCACTTCAGGAGCACATTCCAGAACTTTCCTGAGGTTTCTATTATGTTCAAGTTCATCATTGCCTCCTACAGGAATATCATCCACTATAATAGCACATGGATAGCCAGAAAAAAATTGCTCCATTACATGCTGAAAGACTTCATGGGCAGAATTCATCCCAAATAGCATTCTCAAAAATCTGTACCTTTCAAATGGTGTACTGAAAGTGGTTAGCAAAGAAGATTTTTGGTCACACAAAATTTGCCAAAATTAACTTTTTGCTTCTAAGGCATTAAAAACAGTGGTGTTTGGCATAAGAGCAGCAATTTATTCGACTGTTCGCATTGGATGATGAGGTTTGTTTTAGTGCTTTCTTCAAATCTCTTGGATCAGTACATATTCTAATATCATCTGAGCTTCACTTATGAGCTACCACCATGGAGGATGTTCATTCAGTTGGTTCTTCTTCTGAACAAATTACACCACTGAGACAGTGTAGAAATTGCCTCATGTTTACTGACAACCAGTTAATTCTCAAACAAATAGATATGGCTTGTGAGAGATGTATTTACAGTGTCACTGGAGGCAAAGCTCTCACATAAAAGTACTCCTAATGTCAATAAGGTTGTCAGTAGTACACATGCTGCACCCATCACGCACAATTCAAAGCAGACATATAGACCCACATGTGCTGAGGCACTTACATGTAACCTTCCTAAACCACAAAGATCTCCTAGAAGAAGTGCACATAACAAATACCCTCAGTAGACCCAAATGCACTCTTTCAAAACAATATCTGCATCAACACATAGAGCTACATCTCCTAGATCCTCTACCTCTAAGCCCATAAAGCAAGTCACCACACAATCCAACATTCTAGTCATTGGAGACTCCATTGTGAGACACACTGATGTCCCTCTCACCTGGCTGAGTAAGGAGAAGGTTATGGTCAGTTGCTTATCAGTGTATATGATCCACCACATTAACTCATTACAGCCGAGTGACGTCTCCAGGCGTTTCTGCAGTTACTGCCTACTGCGCCTCTAGGCGTCTAATATTGCCTGTTCATATTTGCATTAATAATTCCAAAACCATGCTACATACAAGGTATCAGAATATTTTATCTTGAAGCATACATGATGGCGAACACAACTGTATTGCTATATGGCCTCTGTCCATGATTGTTTGTTAGAACTCTAAGGTAATAACTTCATTTTTAAAGGCTGAAGCCACACCCACTGGGAGTTAAAGGTACACACTCCAAAGGGCTGTACTGGAGGGAATGAGTTGGTCATTGGACCTCAATTACCAATATGACTCAGTCATAGTCCATGTGGGAGTAAATCACCTGAGATGTACCTTCCTAGACTATATAAAGACTTGAAGAGAGACATCATGAAGCTCTTGGAATGTGTGTCTCAGGTTGGTATGAGCCTAGCACTGAGCAGCATTTTACCTTCCACAAGGATGATGCCACAATATGAACAAAAGATGATTGAATTTAATAATTGGCTTAGTTTTTGGTGTCATTCTAAGAGGGTGCAATATCTGTCAACCAAGAAGGATATGGTCAACAGACCACACTGCTTTGCCAGGGGTAGTCTGCACCTCTCCCCTCTAGGTTTTTAAATATTAGCTAAAACATTGTGTTCCCCCATAGTGCCTTTTTTAGGCAATGCCAAACTGAAAGTACTTCTGACATAGCAAATCAAACCCAAAAAATCTAAAAGTATTATTGCTCAATGCTAGGAGTCTAAAGAAACACTGCAATCCCTGGAAGCTCTCTTTACCCTAGAGAAAGCTGATGTCTGTGCGGTCACTGAGACATGGTTTAAAGCCATGGAGAGCACAGCAACAGTGCAAGGTTATAATGCCTTCCACACATTTAAGCCAGCTACTTCACAGACAGGGACTAAAGGTGGAGGTGTCTCTGTTTACATCAAAAATAAATATACTTCAAAGATGGTCAAACAGGACAATGCACTTGAGCTGTTCCATATTCAAATCACCATAGGTAAAATCCAATACCACTTCCTTGCAAGCTATAAGTCACCCTCAATGACCCAGAAAACCCATACCATGTATTTAAACTTATTAGAAACATTTACCATCCAACCTAATACCATATTCATGGGTGACTTTAATTACCCCACTACTTACTGGGAATTCTGTACGACACCAAATGTACAGGCACAGAGATTCCTGGATTTTGTGAACACAAACTCCCTGGACCAGATAGTCAATAGACCAACCAGTGGTGCAATCATACTTGATCTGGTCCTTACTAATATGGGAGACTGCTGCACACTCCCTACTGTAATGCCTTCCCTGGTAAGCTCATACCACAAAATGGTCTCCTTTGAAATAAAAATAGAACCTGGACCCCCAGCTAAACCTAGAATATTCAGGAACTATTCTAAGGCTAACCCCCTGCTATTAATTGAGAACCTGGCAAAATTTAAAGCCCCCATAAACCCTCAGAACACTTCTGCCTATGTAGAGCTGTTCACAGAAACTCTGTGCAAGCATGTTAATAGCTGCATAGAGGCAGCTGTACCCACCAGAAAGAAGTACAGAACTAACTTAAAAAACAAACCTCCCTGATGGAATTACAAAATCAATCGGCTTGTAACAGGTGGAAGAAACTCATGGCAAAAATTAGAAGGTGCAGCACCCAGCAGGATAAAAACACTGTCATCAAACTAAACAAACAACTCAAGAGGACAAATAAAGTCTACCAAAGCCAAATTTGAGGTAAGTTTGGTCTCCCTGGCCAAGGACAACCACAAAGCATTATTTAGCTATGTCCTCCACCTCAAAGGCAACACACAATTGTGTACAGAGCTCGTTTTAAATGGAACCATCTATACTGAGCCAGAAGATATAGCAAATCTCCTGGCTGATAATTTCAGCTCCAACTTTACCCCTCTCTCCCCCTCAACCTTCTCTCAGGAAATATCATCAAATATAACTCCCCCTACTATCACTGGGGAACAGGTCCTTAATGCTCTCTCTAAGACCAAGAACGCTGCATTAATGGGCCCAGACAATATTCCAGGATGCCTTCTAAATAGCATGAAACATGACCTATCAGGGCCTCTGGAATTACTGTTTAACTATAGCCTCCAACAGGCTTCATGCCTCATGAATGGAGAAGGGCAAGTCATCCCTCTGTACAAAGGTGGGCCAGCTACAGACCCTGGAAACTAGAGACCCGTAAGTCTCACTAGTCTTATATGTAAAGCCATGGAAAGAGTTATCATGGAGATGATCAACACAGATATAGTAAACCTCCAGACACTGGACCCAACCCAGTTTGGTTTTGTCAAGGGCAGATCATGACTACTGAACCTGGTGGACTTCTTTGAGAAGGTTGCCAAAGCAATGGATGAGGGCAAAATCATTCACACTACCTACCTTGACCTGGCCAAGGCATTTGAAACAATACCCCAGTCGGGCATGGTTGACAAACTCAAGAGATTAGGTACAAATCCGTATGTCACCCGTGGATAACCAAATGGCTGACAGGACACAGGAAGTTAGAAATGGGGAGTCTACCTCTACAAAGACACCAGTCACAAGTGGAGTCCCTCAGGGATCAGTCCTTGGACCGCTCCTTTTTGGCATTTGCTTCTCAGAAGTCAAGGCCAATGGCAGTGGCCTCAGGCTGACTAAATTTATAGATGATTGCAAATTAGGAGCTGTCCCTGAAACTCACACTGACACAAATGCTCTCCACGAGGGGCTGACACAGACAAACAGCTGGTGTCAGAGCCATGGACTAAAACTAAAGGCCAAGAAATGCATAATAGTATCCTTTGGGAAGTCATCCATCCCTGTTTACTATCATATTGACAACACACCCCTTAGAGCTGACCAAGTAGTCAGGGACTTAGGGACACACAATGATAATAATCCAACCTTTGATCATCATGTGTCTACAGTGGTGAGGAAATCATTCTATGTTGATCAAATTATTAACAAAGGTATGGCATCTAAGTACAAGGAAGTCATTGTTCCACTGTATTCGGCATTCATCAGACCTATCATTGAGTACAGTGCCCTCTTTGGTCTGTACCTAACCAGGCATATCCAACAGAGGTTCCTCACTAAAAGAATACAGGGCCTAAGTAATATGTCCTATGCAGACCGCCTCAAGGTCTTATGCCTGTATTCTGTCTCCTATAGGCTTTTGAGTAGAGATCTATGCCTGGCATACACGGCATTGTTAGATCCCACTCTGATGGGCCTCCTGCATATCCACAAAACAAATGGCACCAGAATTGCCCATTCTAAAGACTTAAACCTTACCTGTGATATAAATAAGATCTGCTGGAGAGATAGGTATGTATCCCAGTTACTACCCTGTCTATGAAACAGGCTACCTGTTTATGTTAAGCAGAGCTCCTCCCTAACCCAATTCAAGTGCAACTTGGACAATTGGATGGGAAAACGGAAATTCATCCCTGGTTTGGCACCTATGTCTCTAATGGACACAGGTAACATGTAAATGGATCACCTTCCAGGCCCATGCTTACACTTGTCAACGGTTTCAGAACTTGTCAGAGATTTGGGATGCATGGCTAGGGTTAAAAAGGCCCTTGTGGTCGTTAGCCTAATAAACACCTATGAACCTAGATGCACCATTCTATCTAGCTCAGCTTTGACTTTGCATTGCATGGCTATTGGAACTTTCCATGCTGGTATGACAACTGATCTTACCTTGTGGTCTAACATCATTGGGTACACAACTGGGAGTTTGCCTAACTTGTCTTCAAAAAGATGAGCATAGTCATAAAAACAGGTTGTGCAAAATTTTCATTGTTACATGTGCTTACATGGTGGACTTCTGCATTAAATGAAAGTAGTCCCATTTTTGAACTGTCTTTGAGGCTTAACAGTGACTGCATGTGCCTCTTGACTATGTAAAATTGCAAGTCATAGTTGTTCCCAACAGAATAACATGAAAGCACTACAAAGCCTTTGGTTAGAATTTCTTCACCCCTATAAGAAACAAGCTTCACACACTTTGCTAGATCATGCTTTTCACTAGCTTTTACTTTGGCAAACATTTCTGATGTCATAACATTGCACTTTGAACCAGTATCAACTTTGAGCTCTACAGGTCTCCCATTGATCAGAACCGTACAAAATACTTCATTCTTTGTCCACAAATCTACTGCATTGGCCATTTCACCAAGCACTGACACACCATCAACATAAAAAGTAGGGTCGCAGCTTTCTAATTGATGAACTTGTCTCTTTGAATGCTCTCTTTTAATAAAAGAATGTGCTCCTTTTGATTTATAGAACCTTTTGAAATGATTCCACTTTTTACATGTGTGGCACTACTGACCAAAAGCTAAGCACTTCTCTCGATTGGGCTCATGATCTCCCCCACAATTACGACAATTAACAATAACGTTTGGTACTGCAGTTAGCTTCTTTGGTTTATAGTTGGTGTTAAAGTTGGAAGCAGCCATGAACCCTTTAAATTTATACTTCTGTTTCATCTTAGTTTTATGCACACTATCAACATTAGCACTGGAAGGCACTGCAAGCATACTTTTCTCATTTTTAAGCATATTCATGTACTTTTCTGTGAGATCATATATTTGACAAATCGCTATGGCCTTATTCAAAGTTAAATCACTGTCTCAAAGCAAAATCTTTCTCACTGCATCATCTTTAATACCACACACAAGCCTGTCTTTTATCAACTCATCTCTTAAATCACCAGATCTGCACATTTGTGCTTTGTTTCTCAAGTCAGTTATATGTGCTGCAAAAGTTTCACCAGGCTTTTGATCTCTTGTGTAAAATATATGCCTTTCCATATTTGTTTGGGGTTACAAATTTCTCTAAATTTACATTTTAAGCAGTCAGGGTCTTCTCGGGTTTCAGTCGGCCCCACAATATGGTGGTCTTCCCCCTGCCCTGCATATACAGCTGGGGCATACACAAATGAATGGTCCCTTTCAATGGCTTGTAAATCAGCTAAATTAAGCAGAATAAATGCCTTTGTATGTGCGTCTTTGTCAGAAAAAGCAGTCTGTATGAAAATATGTACTCTTACTCAAACACTGTCCAGTTTTTAGCAACATTATTATCAAATACAAGTGGACCAGGTGTGCAGAATCCTTCTGCCTTGCTAACAAAATGCTCTCGTAATTATATATAAATGCACACATACACATACCAGGTACTCAAATTTAACTGTACAACAGTCTCTTCAAAATGACTGTATTTTGCGAAATAACAGTACTGTAATATTGCACACATTTGTGAACACTTTTCACACTTCAGATTATCTCAAATAGCTTTAGTTAATATGAAAAAGAAGTGCATGGTAATAAAAATATGGTTGTTTTCCCTTTTTTATACATTTTATGTGATTCAGAAGTTATTTCAAGCATTTTTATAAGCATTTCAAGTATTCTATGCATATATCGTAGTTTCAAACATTTTGCTTAATTAGAAAGTCGTTTTGAATGCTTTGTTTTATATTCATTGAGTAAAAAATAATTTAAATGAGTTTTAGTACCTGGATTTGTCTTTCTGACCTGTTTGCGAGTCATTTGAGCTTCAGATGATTCACTTCCGAATATTCCTCCAGTTGTGGCTGCATGCCTCATGGTCTTGAAGAAGTTTCACTTTGAATCCCAATGTTCTTCGTGTTTCACTGTTGCACTCATCACATTTGGGTTATCTGCTTGCAGTACCCCTCAGTCGGCCTGATTATCAAAGTCTTGGGTCCTGTGTCGGTTGCTGTCTCATCTTCCATGACGTCAGGTAGTCAGGGATATAAAGCATGCAGCCGATGCCATTACATCAGTCTTTCTTGCCATGCGGTGCCCGAAGCAGAAGCAGTTCGCAAGTGCCAATTGGCCGACTCCTGAAATTTTCGTTTTTGAGTTTCAGATCTGAAGTCTTCAACTAAGCTAAGTACCCCATTGGGTATCCTTTTTCTTGTGCTAAACCGATGTCAGTAAAAGTTAACAATTGTATTTCTTGTGGAAAGCAAATACCTCATAAAGATTTTAATTCGTACTGCATTCCTTAGGCCCAGACCATGATGTACCTCGCTGTCGGTTTTGTGCCTTATTCAAACCTCATACTATTCGTCATTGGTTCATTTACACATCTAAATATTTTAGTATTCGGTTCAATTATCCGGAAATGGCTTCGGTAAGCCACCCGACTACCGACATTCCAAAAAAATGCAAAGATAAAGACAGAGACAGACCGCTTAGGTCCAAAGCTGCCGACGACGCTTCTCCTAAGCTAGTCACCAGTTCACTGGTACCCAGTGAAGTGCTTTCGCAGCCCCTGATACCCCCTACTTCAGATTCGCAGGCCTCTACTGAGACCCATTCGGAGTCCGGTATGCCGTGAGATGCTTCTTCGACTGTGTAACCTGTGGATGTCTCTACCTTGGATGGGTCCGGAGCTGCTGTGCAGGTACCGGCTTCTGAGGGTGTATTCAGGCTACTGACTTGCATATTAAACCAAAGCCATCTTCTTCTTCAAGGCCTAAAACTTGATCCATGCGTAGAAAACCAACGCCCAGACTGCATGGTCAAGCCCCTATGCCTAAAAAACAAATGATAAGAGTGGTTGAAGACCTTATTACTCTAATCAGGGGAAGCCATCCTTCCCCCTCTAAGAGACCTAGGACTGATTTTCCTTCTGATTCTTCTGATCAGGATTCTGAAATTTCTGTTTTCTCTGATGACCAGGATTTGCCCTTATCTACCTATAAGGATTCTGATGCAGAGGACTCCATTCCCTCTGCTTCCCCTCCAGGGGATTTCTCTTTTGGTGAAACCTTGCATACTCTTAGGGAGCATTTTCGCTGGGAAAGCCAGGATTACTCTGACTCCAAAAAGAGGCTTAGGGAATTCTTACTCCTGCCTGAACACAGGCTTTTAGGTATCCCTCCTGTACTGGACATTGTAGATGATGCCTTCTCGGAATCTAGCCTGGCCCTTGACTCTTTACCTCCTGCTCCCAGGAAACCTGATATGTATTACAGGGTACATGACTCTCACACGTTCCTCTTTAAAAATCCTACTGCGGATCCTGAGACCATTTCACAGGGACCCAAGGGCATTAAGGCTACTACTGCCAAAAATCCTATCCCCTCTGATAGAGATTCCAGGGTGCTGGATAGATGGGGTAAGTAGGTATACACGTCTGCAACCTTGGCCATTAGGGCCTTAAACTGCCAGTTTCATATGTTAAAGTATCAGCAGCATGTTATTGGATTGCTTAAACAGAAAATTATGTTGATTACTGACTGTGCTGAAAATAAAGATTTACAGGATTTAATACATTCTGCTGAACAAGTTGGAAAACATACTTTGCAATGTGGTTTTGAAACATTAGAGGCATCTTGCAGGGCTGCTGTCACTGGGTCTGTACTTAGAAGGCATGCTTGGCTTAAGGAGCAATCTTTGCCAGATCATGTTAAAGCTAAATTACTGGATGCTCTCTTAAACCAAGACCACCTGTTTGGCAACAAAGCAGAAGAAGTACTTAAAAAGATGGAGGAAAAAGTTAATTCTATGCAAACTGTTAATGATTTCCTGCAAGTACAGCCTCCCAGATTTAGTAGGCATTGGCCCTCTAAGAATTGATCCTTTCCTGACTCTTCCAGGCCTTTTCAGTCCAAACCCAGAACCAGCTGATCACCCAGTCTTCAGTCCCAAGGTACTCACAGGCCTAAGCAGTCGGGGGCTCCCACTTCCAAAGCAGGGAGTAGTAAGACTCCCCCCTATAGTAAACTGTCTCAATGACTTTAAACCTTCCAAGCCCTGCTCAACTGACTGTTCCTTTAGGGGAAAAGATTGCTCTGCAGGCCAAAAACTGGGAACTCATTACCCAGGACAAATGGGTTTTAAATATAGTTTCCCAAGGATACAGATTCCACTTCCACTCCTTACCAACCCCAAATGGTTGGCCAGACCTACCCCCAAATCAGTGGGCAGAGACTCAAAAGCAAGTTCTCTCTCTTTTAAGCATCAGGGCTATTCAACCTGTCCCAGAAGAAGAATGGGGGCAAGGTTTCTACTCAAGACTTTTCCTTCTACCCAGAAAAGACAATTCCTGGCGTCTTGTCCTGGACCTGTCTATCCTAAACACATTTTTGGTAATTCCAAAATTCAGGATGCTAACTCTTCATCAGCTGCTTCCCATGCTAGGCAAAGATGCCTGGTTGGCAACACTGGATTTAAAGGAAGCCTACCTGCACATCCCAATAAGGGAATCTTGCAGAAGATATCTATGCTTCAGAGCAGGCTACTTGCACTATCAGTTCTCTGCACTGCCCTTTGGCTTATCTACTGCGCCCAGGGTATTCACAAAGTGCCTAGCTCCAGTCATTGCATTTTGCAGGCAAAGAAATATTCAAATATACCCATACCTGGACGATTGTCTAATTCAGGCAGAAAGCCAGGACATACTATTAAATCATCTGACATTTGTAAAGAAATTGTTAACGTCACTGGGGTATACCATAAACGAAAAGAAGTCGCATCTTGTACCCTGCCAACAAATTGTATTCCTGGGAGCAAGCTTGAATACAACTTCCCAGATGGCCTACCCCACACCAGAGAAACAAGTTCATTTGACAGTCTACTTCAAACTACTGGCCACAAAGACCCAGCTATCTGAAAGAAAAATACTGCAAGCCCTGGGGTTCATGGCCTCTTGCATTCTACTAATTCCATATGCAAGACTGCATATGAGGAAACTACAATGGTATCTAAAAAGCCTATGGTGTCAATATTCTCAGGATCTAGAATCAATGATTCCTATCCTACCTTGTCTACAGATAGAGTTCCTTTGGTGGGCAGAGGCCTGCCACCAAAACAAGGGACTGCCATTCACTCTACCCACTGCCACCCAAACCCTAGCAACAGATGCATCAGACTATGCATGGTGGGGGGCTCACTTGGCAGGGAAGTGCATTCAGGGCAAATGGAACCCAAATCAAATGCACCTGCATATCAATCAAAAAGAAATGTTAGCTGTACAGAATGCTCTGACAGCCTTTAAGGACCACATTCTTCCAGGACAATTATTGGTAAAAACAGACAACACCACTGTTATGTGGTACATAAACAAGCAGGAGGGAACCCACTCATACCCTCTCGCCAGACTAGCCATGGCTCTGTGGAACACAGCCTTGAGCTACCAAGTGCACCTACAGGCTCAATTCCTGCCAGGAAAGCTAAATACACTGGCAGACGACCTAAGCAGAAATCTCATGGACCCACACGAGTGGAAACTGGAACCAAAGATATTCAACATGTTGAGAAACAAATGGGGGAGCCCAGAGATAGACCTGTTTGCCTCCCCCCAGAACTACCAATTGGACAAATTCTGCACAAGGACTCCCCACAAACAAGCTTGGAAAGTGGATGCCCTGTCCTTCACCTTGAAAAAACTATCAGTTTATGCCTTTCCCCCTCTGCCTCTCCTCTCCAAGGTACTGCTAAAGATCAAACAGGACAAACCAAGGACAATACTGATTGCACCAGACTGGCCACGCCAACACTGGTACCCCCTCTTGCGCAGTGTGTCACTGCTGGCACCATGGCACCTGCCTCTGACCCCCGCCCTGCTGTCCCAGCGGGAGGGCCAGATTCTGCACCCACAGCTTCAAACCCTGAACCTGGCAGCCTGGCTAATTACCTGATCTCTCCGTTACCATCCCTCAGTAAGCAAGTGATGGATGTCATTCTGGAGGCAAGGAGGCCTAGTACTAGAAAATCCTATGCTGAAAAATGGAAAGTATTCTGTTCCTGGAGCCAAATTCAGGGGATGGGCAAAACAGCGCCCAATTTACCCCATATTCTTCAATACTTAACTGAGATGCTTCACAAGGGCCTTTCCTTTTCCTCTATCAAAATTCATGCCTCTGACATTTCAGCTCATTACAATACAGAACCGCCCCTCTTCTCTCATCCATGGCTGAAGCAATTCCTCAGAGGGGCCAAAAACTTAAGACCATCCAGGAGAGCCCTACTCCAGCCTGGGACCTTAACTTTGTATTGGAAAAGCTCACTCTACCTCCCTTTGAGCCAGCTGCAAATGCAGAGTTGAAATTCCTTTCTTGGAAAACAGCCTTCCTTCTAGCCATCACTTCAGCAAGAAGGGTGTCTGAATTACAGACCCTCATAACAGTGGAGCCTTTCATCATATTTCATGCTGACAGAGTGTCTCTCAGGACCAATCCCTCCTTCATGCCCAAGGTGGTATCCAGTGTGGCCCTTAATCAGTCTATACATTTGCCAACCTTCTTTTCTAATCCACAGAACAAAGGGGAATGAATACTGCACTCCTTGGATGTGCACAGACAACTTAGATTTTACTTGGACAGGACTAAGACTCTGAGGAAATCTGAAAACCTGCTGGTTGCATTTGCTGCAGGAGCAGAGGGGAAAGCCATTTCAAAGCAAACCATTTCTAAGTGGATAGGCCATTGCATTAATTTCTGCTATAAGCACCATGGAAAACCTACCCCACAGGGGATAAGACCACATTCAACCAGGGCTGCATAAACCTCTACAGCCTTTCTCAGAGATGTCCCTACCAGGGACATCCTAGAAGCTACTACCTGGAGTTCTGTACATACCTTCACCAAGCATTACCACTTGCCAATTTTTTTCTAAATCCAGAGCTGGCTTTGCCGCTGCAGTCTTGCAGGGCCTTATAGCTGGTCCTAATGCTATCTAATTTCCTCCTCCCATCCTTAGCTTTGGGAATCTACCCAAATGTGATGACTGCAACAGTGAAACATGAAGAACATAGTACAGTTGTGTACACTTACCATAAATGTAGATGTTCGAGTGTATTCACTGTTGCAGTCCTGGTTACCCTCGCTCCAGCCCCCTGACTTCTTTTGACTATACCTCTATTCTTGTTTACTATGCTTAAAGCTTTTTGGTGTATTTGCTTTTTTGTTGGAGGTGTAACCTTGTATATAATTGCTTCCCATTATGGGGGCACCTGACATCTGGGGCAAGAAAAACTGATGCACTGGCATTGGCTGCATGCTTTATACCCCTGACTATCTGATGTCATGGAAGATGAGATAGCAACCGATGCAGGACCCAAGACTTTGATAATCAGGCCGACTGAGGGGTACTGCAAGCAGATAACCCACATGCGATGACTGCAACAGTGAATACACTCGAACATCTACATTTATGGTAAGTGTACACAACTGTACTTTCTGACACCACACTCGTCTTGTGTATTCAAATAAGACGATGAGGCTGGGTGTTTGTTTAAAGGACCACCACGGGCATATATTTTTATCTACTCATGAATTTCTGCGCCTCTCAAAGCTGTGTGCCACAAAATAAGTATTCATTCCTAATTTTATTTTATTTTTTATCCTAATTTGCCCTCATGGGGGCAGACATCCTGATGAGAGATCTGTCTCAAAATGCAGTTTGACAGTCCTGATTTTGAGAAAAAGTAGCCCTACCATTTATTGTCAGATTAGACTTCCATTCACTTAACATGGAAAACCTGAACAATACTGCCAAGTTTAAGTGTGTCTAGCTCATGTGTCACTGACTGGTCTGCACTGAGTTTTACAAATTTTGTTCTTAGTAATGTACTGCATATTCTCTGAAAAGATCTTGCAAAAGTGTCAACAAATTACTGATATAAAAAAGACTTTTTACAAAGAGCAGTTTTGTTAGTTGCAGTTCCTGACCAAGTCTCTCCTCCCATCTACCCTCCTTCAATGAGCCAGAATCTCATATTTCCAGCTTGGGTAGGTTCAGCTATTTAGTCAAATTTGCATGACAATAAACATCAAAGAAATTACAGCCTGGTGTGTCACTAAAACTCTTCCTTCATATGTTTTACTCATGGCTTTTGACTAGCACTTTCTCAGGAATAAGGCGTTAAAAAAGAAAAGACAAATATCAATCCACAGATTAGCCCAATATATCATTTTTTAAATATGTTAATATATTTACTTTGGATTGCTTTATGGCTGTTCACATGGTTATGTTTACTTAGTAAATCTGTCATAGTATAACAGAACCATCTTATGTAATGCCAAGCTGAAAATTAAAATAGTTTTGTTTCTCCTACCAACTACTCTACATGAGTCTGTCCTGAGAGGATGATAGATATGCTTGCAAGTGTAGAACTAAGACAAGCTGCCTGAAGCAATCATAACAGAAACTAGTGGGTCCATACCTCTCAACCTGTTAGAGCAAGAAATCTGGACAAAGTCATAAATAAAAGTGGAGCAAAGGCCCAAAAAATAGGGACATTTTTTAAATATTGCTCTTACAAACCTAGAAAGTTGATAGAATAACAAGTTTTGCATGAGCATGAATTTTCTGAAGGGTATGAAGTTTGAAATTCAAATTGTCATTATTTTCTAACTTCAATATTTAATGATTTCCCAAGTTGCCTGAAAACCACAATTTTGTGAAAAACAGACCAAAAATATGAGGCAAAAATCTGGACATTCTGTGAAAATCTGTGCAGTTGAGAGGTGTGAGTGGGTCCCATAAGAGGCTTGGTAGGCTGTTGTCAAGTGTGTCTATCATCCTGTCAGCACAGACTCATGTATAAAGCTTCCACATCAGAAACTTTAGCGCTACTACTAATTTATTAGGCTCTCAAAATAAAACTACGTGAACTGGCATCCCTTCACCTTATTCGAAAATCATTATGCATTGTACTATCCAAGAAATGAATGTAACAAAACCAAGAACTTCAAAACCACAGCCAGGAAACGTCACCAGCAGTCCGAATAATAATCATTTATTAGAATCTGGCACCACACGTATAAAACAAGCGCTTTTGCTTGGTAAAATACCGACCTTTTTCAAGTTGTTCTTACAATCAAATAGTCCATGTTATATACTGAAGTAAATGATCACATGATTAATTTAAATTAATTAATTCAATTAAGTAATTCAGTTAAAAGTCACGAAACACCATTCCTATTAAAAAGTGTGGAGAGTCGTGAATAAAACTGTAAACATATTTAAAAAGGTGTATTAAACACAGTCTGCCTGAAATTTAAGCATACAAAAAATGCTTGTGAAGACACTGATATGTTTTACTTAAATCGTTAAACAAGCATCCAGAAATGGTTACAATTTTATCCCTCTAACATTAAGAGGTGTATACATACAACAAACCATGACTAGGGTAATGTTACTAGTTCATGAAGTTGTGAAAAATTCAATAACCTGTTATTTAATAAATATAAGCATGGTCTAAAAAATACGAATATTGTGTTAAAATCTTTGTAAAATTATTTAGTCAATAAGAATGGATAATAAAAAACAATGAACAGTCAATAAAAATTATTAAAAAATATATAAATAAATAAATAAACAATAAAACAGTCGCCACATAGTACAGCAAAACTAAATGAAAAAATGTGTATACATGTGTTGCACAATGAAAAGTGCTTATAAATTTGTTTTAATGATAATATAACCTAGTTAGGACCAAGTCAGACCCAAGGTTGAAACTATAGTCGAGCCATCCTAAGTTTAAGGACACTGCTAATACTGATGTTGTCATTAAGCCCAGGTGGCTTACCAGCGTCCAATCTTAGTTGCCACAAAAGTTCTCGATATTCTAGTGTAGTCTCCCAGTCACCACCCCATCAATTTTTATTGACTGTTCATTGTTTTTTTATTATCCAGAATAGCTTGGCACTGAGAGATTTCCAGACTTCATCTGAAGGACATCCACAATCATGTGAAAGATATAGTCATATTTTCTGTCTTTAAAAACTGTATTTGCCATCCATGTGGTGTTAAGATTTCCTACAGGTACTTGACCCAACACTGGTTGGCTTTGCCAGCTTACAATGTAATGTATATATATATATATATATATATATATATATATATATATATATATATATATGTATATATCTTTTTCCAGATGTCTTGCTATAATACTTTGAGCGATATGGGAAGGCTGTGTAAAAGTTATGCTAATTTATCAACTTGAGAAATGGAGCCACTGAGTGGTTTTATAGTTCAGGATTAAGTCTTGGCAGGATAAAGTTCTCCCTAGCATTTGACACTTATCCATGGTTAAAAGAGAAAAAGAGATTGAGTATGACCCCTGTATATTCTTCTTGCAGCTTTTCCCGGTTAGGGGTCACCACAGTGGATCATCTGTCCTGTCATGATTGGCAGTGGAGTTGTATGGTCTTGAGTTGCCAGCCCAGCGCCCACCCTTCCACAGAAGGCACACACATGCACACACTCACACCTAGGGCCAATTTAGAGTGTCCAATCCACCTACTGCATGTCTTTGGGATGTGGGAGGAAACCGGAGCACCCGGAGGAAACCCACACGACCACAGGGAGGACATGCAGACTCCGCACAGAAGACACCCCAGCCGAGAATCGAACCCGAGAACCTCTTGCTGTGAGGCGGCAATGCTAACTGCTGCACCACCGTGGGCTGCCCTTACCCCTGTATATAAATCTTAGTAATACTTTTCGAGTACCTTCACAGTTTTTGAGGACCATCTAATACTAACTAATCTGTGATTACCTACCTTCTAATTCCCAAACGATTCTCTCTCTCTCGGTACCTTGATGTACTGAAGGTGGATTCACAAGTGTTGTTTGACTGAAGGTCAGTTGTCAGAGTACCATTCTTGCAAGGTTTTACTTTTTACGTTTAAGTTCAAGAACTACATATAGTCATTTCAATACTCCCGGTTAGCTCTTTTCTGTTTCCCTTACTAACCCTAAGATACCGCTCACATCTTGGTCCTTTGTTTCCATCACCCATCATGGCCAGGTGTCAGATGAGCTCTTTCGATTTAACTGAATTAAATACTGATTACTGTATAATTCCTGTTTTTAAAGGACAACTACGGGAAGCAGTACATAATTTCATCTCTCAAATACATTTTCTTTCCCTATCCGATGATCCCAGTACTCAAAAACATAATTAAACCTAAAATAAGTATTTTTTTACTCTGTTCCTGTGATTGAGAGCTAGCTATTATCGGGAGTGCAAGCCATGTAAAAAAAAAAAAAAAATTAAGTCTCGCTCTTGCAGAATCTTCCGACAAGTCGCCCATCATTTAGACAGCATTTTTAGAATGAACACGCCTCCTCTTCTGAATTCGCCCTGGAAACGCCCACTCTTTAGTCATGCACTCCCTCGGAAGGATTAGCATTCAGTTACGCCATTTACACAGCCTTCCTATGACCATAAAAACGCCCATGACAAGAAAGAAGCAGGAACTTTTCACAGGTGAACTGCTGATGCACGGCTTTGTTTTCTTATCGGCTTAGACCAGTGATTCAGACTTTGCAGGGACTAACATTCGAAGTTTTTGTTGCCGTTATTGTTGGGAATTATTTAACTTTTTTATGTGAAACTGTTCATCATTTTGTGGATCATGCTGCATGAAGGTAAACAACTTTTTACAGCGGTTTATTGCAGATTTTTTCTGCAGAATTGTGTTTATTTACAGTAGTCTAGTTTCTTTGCTTAGATTATTTTGAAGAACTGAATGTGCCATACTTCTCAATGTTTTATGCACAAGAAATCTGGACTAAGCCAAAAAATAATGGAGGGAGTTAGCACCAAAAATAGGGACAAATTTTTAATATTGAAAAGGTTGCTAGACTAAAAGCTCTTAAGTCACCATGTATTTTCTGAAGGACAAAAGACCCATGGTAAGAATGTTTTTTATCCCAGGCTTTTGTTTCAGTGAGACAATATACTTCACAGTACTTCTGATAATTAGTGACACTTTTTAGTTTAGTTCTAATTGAATATTGAATGCATCATAGCCCTAATGATTTCTGCTTCCAGTAACACTGTGTTGTATGTTAGAGAATAACTTGCGTCATTCATGGTGAAGTTACTCACTTTACTTTGTAAAACCCCTGAAAAATGAAACGTTTGACTAGTGGGCTTAATCAGTTTACAAAAGAAAAACAAAAAAAGACAAAGAAGACTCATACCGTGCACCTAAAGTATGCTGGGCTTACCTTTGACATTTTGCATCAGAAATTTACTGAGATTCAAATATTATGCCTTGTAATGTATACTGAGGCTGTTTTCAAGCTATACATGGTAAATTCTATTGTCATGTACTGTCTACTACTAATGCTATCAGACATATGGGTATGCAAATGTAATATCTGTACGCAGTCGCAAATATAATGAAATGTAATGTATTACTTCTAGTTCATGGATTGGAGGTTTTTTGGAATATGTTGTCACTTTATATAAAAAAAAAACATTTGTGAGTAGTGTCCTACAATTATACTGCAAGTAGGAGGAGTTATATGATATTACATAAGTACTTTTATTCCAGTTAGGTGTGTATCTTTTTTTCACCATGTGTACCTCATTTTCAAGAAGCTTTGTACTATTTTCATCCTCTGCAAAGTGAGAGGAATTGTAATGTGTGATTACTTCCTTAGCCAGTAGTTTTCTACCTGGTTACACAATGGTTTGAAATAATAATCAGTATTTTGAGGTAACTACAGTCACAGCATCTGAGAAGTGAACACAGCAAAGTAGCTATAATTGCTGTCCTGAGTGTTGTGTGGGTGAAACATGACTAACTGCTGTGATGTTGTTTACTAAATTATTCTGGACTGGCTTGGCAGGATTAATGTGTGAATGACTTAAGACGTACCTCCCTGGATTTTATGAAGAGAGACATAATTGAGCTCTCAGAGCATGCGTTACAGGCAGGTATGACCCCTAGCCATAAGCAGCATCCTGCCTACACCAAGAATGATACCACAATACCAACAAAAAAATAATTGACTTCAGCAATTAGCTTAGTTTCTGGTGTCATTCTAAGGGGATCCAGTATCTATATGCCTGTGATGACATAGTTGACAGGCCTCTATGCTTTGCCAGAGACGGTCTTCGCCTGTCATCACTGGGTTTCCAGAACCTGGCCAAGGCTCTCACCTCCCCCACTGTGCCTTTTTTAGGCAATGCCACAAAGACAAACCATCCAACATAAAAGATATGTCAAAAAGCAAATTGAAGGTCATGCTGCCTAATGCTAGGAGTCTAAATCTGAAAATGGACTCGCTGGAAGCCCTCCTTACCCTGGAAGATGCTGATATCTGTGCAGTCACAGAAACTTGGCTCAGGGCTGCGGAGAGTACCCCTGCCTTAGCAGGCTATACCTCATTCCACACATTCCGTCCCCAAAATGAGGTCGGGAAGACTAAGGGTGGTGGAGTCTCTATCTTCATCATGGACAGGCACACCTCCAGACTGGTTTGCCAGCATGATGCACTGGAACTACTCCAGGCACAATTGATAGTTGGCAAGACACCCATCCAAGTTTTAGCTAGCTATAGACCCCCCACCATGACCCAGGACACCCACTCCTATTGCTTGGATCTACTAGACTCCATCAAGGTATCCCCTAACAGCCTGATCCTTGGTGACTTTAACTACCCACCATAGACTGGGTGAACTATTCTTGCACTAATGCACTGTCTCAATGATTCCTCGACTTCATCAATTCTAATGCACTAGACCAGCTCGTCTCATCCCACAAGGGGAGATAACATTCTGGACTTGGTTTTCACCAACATGGGTGACCACTGCATCACTCCCATAGTATGTTCTTCCCTGGCTAGATCAGATCATTGGACTGTCTCATTCGAAGTTTCTGTCCCAGCAACCCAACTGCCCACAGTTGAAATCAATCTAAAAAAAACTTCTCAAAAGCTGACTACAACCTCCTAAGGGAGGGTATCTGTAGCTTCACACCACAGCCCCCGCAGACAATGCAGACAACTATGCTGAACAGTACACCAATGCAGTTTACAAGCACCTGTACAACTGCATGGACTCAGCCATAGCCAGTAGAATTAAAACTGCTCCTAAGGGAAACACAAACCTGTTTACTGGATATCCTCTATCAACAGGCTGTACAACAAAAGGAAAAAACTGTTGTCCAAGGGTAAAAGGGAACAAATTCCAAATTGGAAAATCTCCCTCCTTAGCCTCAACAAGCAAATTAGATAACTAGTGAAAACCTTCAAGGCCAATTATGAATCAAAACAAGCCTCCATAACAAAGGGAAACCATAAAGTCTTCTTCAGTTACGTCAGAAACCTCCATGGTAAAGCCCAGGTTTGTTCCTAACTAGCACTTAACAGTATCACATATACTGATCCTGTTGACTTAGCCAACCTGCTAGCAGCTCGGTTCAGCTCAATCTTCACCCCTCGTCCCCCCCAAAGGCCCTTTTGACATCCCCAATACTTGTCACGCACCTAACATCTCTGTAGAAAAAGTGTTTCAGGCCCTATCCAAGGCAAAAAAACACAGCTTCCATGGGACCTGATAGTATCCCAGGATGTATTCTGCATCATC
The DNA here is from genome assembly GCF_019279795.1 of Protopterus annectens. Taxonomy (NCBI): domain Eukaryota; kingdom Metazoa; phylum Chordata; order Ceratodontiformes; family Protopteridae; genus Protopterus; species Protopterus annectens. The sequence goes on from NC_056747.1 coordinate 959,421,568, forward strand.
TCCAGCAAGAACAGGCTTTGCCATTGAGCATCCTATTAAACCACAACCTAAGTACTTGCTTCATTACAGCAGAGTGGCGAACTGCCATTGTCATCCCCTTGCACAAAGGTGGTGCCTCTGCTTATCTGGAAACTATCGCCTCATGCCCCTTTAGCTTGACAAGTCTGATCTGTAAAGCCATGGAGTGTATTATTACAGATCTTATAAACAAGGACATAGGCAATCTCCAAGCAATTGACCCCACCCAGCCCCAGTTCGGATTCATCAAGCGCAGATCTTGCCTGTTGAACTTGCTCGACTTCTTTGTGACTGTCACCAAGGCCCTGGATGAGGGAAAGTCAGTACTTACAGCTTACTTTGACTTGGCCAAGGCCTTGGACACAATCCCCTACTTGGGCATCATTGAAAAGCTAACACAACTTGGTGTAAATCCCTATCTCATCAGGTGGGTGGTCAACTGGTTCACCAACAAGACCCTTGAAGTCAAAATAGGCACTTCCACCTTCAATAGCAGACCTGTCACTAGTGGTGTTCCCCAGAGATCTGTCTTAGGACCCCTACTGTTTTGCATCTATTTCTTGGTGGTACAGGTAAAGACAAAAGGCCTGTGGCTGACCACATTTGCTGATGACTATAAGTCGGGTGCTGTCATTGACTCCTCAAATGATGTTAACATACTGCAAGAGAGTCTCACAGCAACTAATGAATGGTGCCAAAGTCATGACCTCAAGCTGAATGCAAAAAAATATATCATACCATTCAGCAAAAACATGAACCCTACTGATTATCACATCAATGTTAACCACCTAACCACACAACCGGTGGTGAGAGACCTGGGCACTCAGGTTGATAACAACCTCACATTCAACCATCATGTAGCAGCAGTGGTCAGAAAAGCCTTTTACTTGGTTCATCTCATAAGTAAATGGATTGCATCCAGAAAAAAGGAGATTATTACTTCTCTATACTCCTCCCTTAATAGACCTATAATTGAGTATAATGCCCCATTTGGGATGAACCTCTCCAAACATCTGCACCAACTGGAAAGGCCGCTGAATTACCTCACAAAGAGAATCCATGGCCTCCAACACCGGTCCTATGCAGACAGGCTCAAATCACTATCACTCTACTGGTGTCGTACAGATTGCTCAGGAGTGATCTGTGTCTTGCCTGCAAGGCAGTCTTGGACCCTGCCTACTAGAGATGCTCCATATCCGTAAGTCTAACTCCTCACGCACTACCCACTCAAAAAGGCTGAACCTAATATGTGACATTAACAAAACCTGCTGGAGACAAGGTTGTTTCCCAGAGGCTACCCTGTCTCTGGAATAGACTTCCCAACTTCCCATACAAGTCAAATAGAGAACCTCGCTGACTCTCTTCAAGTGCAACTATGATGAGTGGATGGGAAACCACAAATTCGCCTCAGGGGTTCCACTCGTGTCACTCACTGACTGGGGCAACAGGTGCCGACTGAGGTTTCTTTTGGGGGATAAACTCTTGGCGAGGCTTGTAAGGGCCCCAGGGCCATTAGCCTAGTAACCTGCTGTGATCCTAAGATCATATGCATCAGATGCTCTAGTGACTGTGGAGAAATGGGCTACATTAACATCAGTAACTGAGTCACAGATGGGATATATTGTATGCGTGAATGCATCTACACAAAAGCTAATCTTTTTGTGTTGCGAGCCATACAACCAGCTATAGGCAGTGTATTTTGGTTATTTTTTATATGTTCTTTTGCTCCTGATTAGTTGCAGAGGACTTCATATATGTTTATTAATTGCACTGAATAACTATCTATTGAGAACACCTTTTGGGGGAGGAGCTTTTATAGTAATAACATCCCTTAGATTCAGGAATCCACTGATGGGTGTGCATAAGGAATGTGATTTCAAAAGATTTAATACAGACAAGACTCTTGCATGTTGCATACCTCTTTAATTCTTGTACAATGCAGAAATCAGTTTGTTAAATACGTCTTGAAAACATTTGTAATAATTTATAGCAGTTTGTTTAAAGTGTTGGCCTGTTTTCTGATTATTAATATTTTATTCAGAACAGTTATGGAGACTGGATAGGCTGATGAAAAACAATTATTTTCTTGATTTTATTGTCTTTTTCAGAACGGCTGCACGAAAATTTTGGGTTTCTCCTGCCCTTTTAGAGACATCTTTAAATGCTGAATTTTGTTTCAAGAGAATACTTGTGCCTTAATAACATTCAGTTATATGAGTACCGTCTGGAACATAAATACGTGTGAATAGTATTTGCCAATCTATAGAGAAAACTCATTCCCCAGACTGAATGCCTATAAGAGATGTGTTTGTTCAGCAAGGAACATTTTAAGCTAGTTCAGTTCATCATAACAGAATTTTAAAATTCCTCACTTGAAGGTTTAAAAAAGAGAGAGTGATAGTGATATCCATAGCCCGTGTCTTTCAGACTTGCTCTCACATAACTGAATTTATAGGTAGATATGCTTTGAGGTTCTTCGTGATTCACAATAGCAAGGGTCTGTAGAAAACCGGAAACCTCTGTAGCACAGCTGCAAGAAGCCCTTACTAAGCTTTTACAGTTTCAAGAACTATAGTTTTTTTTTTTTGCTCCAACATCTTTATCAAATTTCCACATATGACAAAGGCAATCTTATATTTATATAAATGAAAAACATACAAAATTATATCACTTTAGTTGCAAACAGTTTATATCACAGACACCATTGAAGCAACTGTAGTTGTAAATATAAATCACATATAAACCTTCTAGTCATTGTCAGTTAAGCATTATATAGCTCATTCAAATCCTGCCGCTTAAACCTCGTTCCTGCTCTGCATATACTTTTCCCACAATTCACATTTTTTGTTATGTAGTTTGCTCCTTCCCTTTTCTAAAGATCCCAGTTCTAGTTGTTTTATCTCTGTTACTATATTCACTACTTCTAGTAAAGTTGGTCTAGACTTTGATTTCCATTTTCTAGTAATTGCTTTTTTGGTAGCCATCATAATTAGACTCAGCAAGGCTTTACTATGTCTAGGCAATTCCGATTCTGTAGCATAACTCAAAAAATCATCTCCTCAGTCATTCCAGTCTACCCATCCAGCATCTCCAACAGAGTGACCCACTTGGAATCACAAAAGTCTACCAGCTCATCACACCTCCAAAAAATATGTTCCCAGCTACCTCTTTCTTGCCCATTACACAACCAGCATTTGCTATCCACCTGAGGAAAAATTCTTTGGAGTCTACTTGGGGTGTAAAATACCTATGTAAACATTTCCAGGCAAAGATCCTACCTCTTCTAGCCTTTCTTGCATATTTGGGAGATATACACATATACCCCATTGTTTCTCTGTGAATTGCTTATCCAATCTTTCTTCCCAATCCTTTCTATGCTCCTCTGATTAATTCTTGTAGTTATCATGCAGTATTTTATAAGCTTTGCTAATTATTCCTTTTTAATGGCAACTTCTCTTCTACATTCTATTAAAACTCTACCAGTGCTGGTCTTTCATTTAGGAACGCCCCATTTCTTTCCCTTTGCCTATACTCTGACATCAGTCCTTGATAGGGAAGGCAATCTGTAACCTGCAGTCCAAATACATTTTTTGCCTCTTCCCATTCTATTACCTTTCCCTTTCTAGTTATTTGCTCCCAATACCTTGGTTCCTTTGCCAATTTTCTCCAATAAATTCCAGTCCCCTCTTGCCTATTATACCTATCCCTGACCACAGTTATCCTATTGGCAAAATCTCTTTTCTCCATTCTCATGTTGGTTTGGTTCTTAGAATGCTCCCTGCTATTTTATGAATATAATACTCTGTATGATTTGGGTTGTTCTCCTTAAGAGTCTGCACCCAAAATCCCGATCTCTCCTTATTTCTTGAGCTTCCTCCCTGTATCATCATCATCCCTTTCCACCTTGAATTATAGTTTTCTGCCTGTGCTATGTATAAGAGCCTTAATTGTGCTGCTCTAAAATACCCCCTCAAATTAGGTAAGCCTAGTCCACCTTGTTCTGTTGGTAAAATCAGCTTATCCCACTTGACCCTTGCTAACTTCCCATCCCAGATCAAATCCTTCAACTCTTTTTTAATATGTATCAACAAATTCTCCTCCGGTTGATAAAAGTATGCCTGACCTGTGTATAAGACTGAAGGGACTAAAAATATTTTAATGGCTTGTATCTTAGTATCCATATAACAAAACTTCCAGTTTCTCAGTCTTTGTATTATCTTCTGTTTAATCTCTTCCCACATGTCCTTAGCTGCCACCACAGAGTCATTTCTAATCCATACACCTAAAGACTTCATTTTATCATGTCCCCATAAATATGGATATTGTTGGACCAATTTGTGTGTGGGTACTTAATTTACTGCTACTGCCTTTGTTTTAGCTTCATTAAGTTTGTATCCTGAGAAGATTTGAAACTGTCTTAAAATGTTCCACAACACTGTAATGTCCCTTTCTGTTTTTGTTATGTATAAAATAATATCATCTGGAAATAGAGCCAGCTTTTCCTACCAATTATATCCTTGAATTTCTGAGTCCCTTTTTTCTTTGCCAGTGGTTCTAAATCAAGAACTATTGTTGATATTACTTGATGAATGGAATCTGATTAAAGACCCAATAACTGTACAAAGAGGGACAAGAACTGGTAGAGTCCCTTAGCCTGGGCTATATGTTGCTTCCCCTTTTTGAATGCACATTTGTGGAGATGTGATTTAAGCTCTGGAGCTATTGGGACATACTTATGCTTACTCAGCTTGCAAATATTCTGCAAACTTGAGAAGACTGACAGGGTTACGACAGCCAAGTGGTCTTTCTAGTTGGTGATGGCCTTAGAGGCATACCTATGGGTTCTGATGATCCCCTTTGATCTATTCCTTAACTACAAAATGAATAAAGACATACTGATTAATTAATGGTGATTGTTATACTACTTTGAGGTTTTAGCAATACATTTGAGACTGGTTCACTGACTGATGATTATAAACAATGAGGGGGGGGGACTTGCAACGAAGAAACTTCTAATTGGGTTGCTTGATAGTAATCTTTAAAGGATCCTTAAACAGGAATTATACAGTAATCAGTATTTAATTCAGTTAAATCGAAAGAGCTCATCTGACACCTGGCCATGTTGGGTGATGGAAACAAAGGACCAAGATGTGAGCGGGATCTTAGGGTTAGTAAGGGAAACAGAAAAGAGCTAACCGAGAGTATTGAAATGACTATATGTAGTTCCTGAACTTAAACGTAAAAAGTAAAACCTTGCAAGAATGGTACTCTGACAACTGACCTACAGTCAAACAACACTTGTGAATCCACCTTCAGTACATCAAGGTACCGAGAGAGAGAGAGAATCGTTTGGTTGTTAGAAGGCAGATTAGTTAGTATTAGATGGTCCTCAAAAACTGTGAAGGTACTCGAAAAGTATTACGAAGATTTATGTACAGGGGTCATACTCAATCTGTTTTAACCATGAATAAGTGTCAAATGCTAGGGAGAACTTTGTCCTGCCAAGACTCAATCCTGAACTAGAAAACCACTCAGTGGCTCCATTTATCAAGTTGAGAAATTAGCATAACTTTTACACAGCCTTCCCATATCGCTCAAAGTATTATAGCAAGACATCTGGGGAAAAAAAAAAAAATATATATATATATATATATATATATATATATATATATATATATATATATATATAGACATGAAATTGTAAGCTGGCAAAGCCAACCAGTGCCAGTGTTGGGTCAAGTACCTGTAGGAAATCTTAACACCGCAGCTGTACTATTTAGTGGAAGCACATATGCATATATAGCACATTTTTGTGCATATGTGGGTCTGGAGTTCATTGGCCATTCCACCTATTATAACATTCAGTGTGAATAACTGTTTCTAGTTGTTCAGCATATTTGGAATACACATCAGCAGCAGCTACTGGAAAAATTCAAGGGAAAGCACTAAGATTGTCAGGGGATGGTCAATGTGACAGTCCAGGATATTCAGCAAAGTATTACTGTTACAGTTTGATTGATATGGACTCAGGATATCTCCAGGATTTCTCTGTAGAGCAAATTGACAATGGAACTTCTTTAACAGCATTGTAAAAGAAAACATTCCTAACTTGTATGTGAAACCTGAGAAGACTTAACGTCAACATTACCGTTGTAGCAACAGACAGGCATCAAGGTATTGCAAATGCTAAGAGGACACAGATGTTCATTGTGTTTCACTGTTGCAGTCATTACTCTTGGGTTATCCTGCTGGCAGGCTACCCGCAGTCGGCCTGAATTCCATAGTCTTGGTCCGGTGTCGGTTGCTGTCGCCTCTTTCCTGACGTCAGTGCGCCAGGGGTATAAAAGATGCAGCCAACGCCATTTTCTTCAGTCTTTCTTGCCACGCGGTGCCCAAAGCAGAAGCAGTTTGCATGTGCCAGTTGGCCGACTTCTGAGATTTTCGTGTTCGAATTTCAGATCCGAAGTCTTCATTTAAAGCTAAGTACCCCATTGAGGAAACTTTTTTCTTGCTCCAGACCGATGTCAGAAAAAGTTAATAATTGTATTTCGTGTGGGAAGCAAATACCTCATAAGGACTTCCTTTCTTATTGTATTCCTTGCCTAGGCCCTGATCATGACGTTGCTAATTGCAGGTTTTGTGCTAGATTTAACCAACGCACTATTAAGCGTCGGTACGATTTTGCATTTCATTACTTTGGCCGAAGATTTAATTACACAATGTCGTCGGATAGCCATCTCACTACCGCAATTCACAAGAAACGTAAGGAAAAGGAAAAGAACAGGCTTCTGAGGTCCAAAACTGATGACGAGGCTTCTTCTAAGCCAGTCACCAGTTCTCAGTGAGGCGCTTTCGCAGACCCTGACACCCGCTACCTCAGACCGCTTCTGACTCCCATGTGGAGCAGACTAGGTCTCTGGAAACTCAAGGTATTGGACACTTGGAAAATATTCCCTCAGATGGGTCCGGAGCCGCTGAGCAGGCATCGGCTTCTGAGGGTGTTTTCAGGCCTACACAGTTATATATAAAACCGATTACAGCTTCAAAGGCAAAGACTAAAGCACCACTAAAGACAAAGAAACAAGTGCAACAAGCCCATGGACAGGCCTCCATGCCTAAAAAACAGATGCTCAAAATGGCCGAAGACCTAATTACTTTGATCAGGGGTTCCCATCCCTCTCCTGATAAGAGGCCTAGGCAAAAGACAGAATATGAATCTTCAGATCAGGTTTCCATTTCTTCTGACTCCTCTTCTGACCAGGAATACTCTCTCCCTCCCTATGAGGATTCTGATGCTGAAGAATCTATCCCTTCAGCCTCCCCTCCTGAGGATTATTCTTTTGGGGAAACCCTGCATACCATGAGGGAGCACTTCCACTGGGAGAGCCAAGACTACTCAGAATCTAAGAAAAGGCTCAGAGATTTTCTTTTACTACCTCAGCACAGGCCTCTTGCTATCCCTCCTGTTTTAGACATTCTAGATGATGTATTTTCAGTGTCCGGCCTGTCTCCTGACTCTTTACCTCCTGCACCTGTTAAGCCAGACAGATACTACAGCATTCCAGATTCACATAAGTTTCTTTATAAAAACCCTGCGGCTGACCCAGAAACTATTTCTCAGGGTCCCAAAGGGGTCAAGGCTTCCACTGCAAAAAAACATATCCCCTCTGATAGGGATTCAAGGGCAATGGACAGATGGGGGAAAAAGGTTTACACTTCTGCTACCTTGGCTGTGAGGGCTTTAAATTGTCAATTTCATATGCTTAAATATCAGCAATTCTTAATGTCACTGCCTAAACAGAAAATGTTAACAAATTCTGAATGTGCAGAAAACAAGGAAATGCAGGATTTATTGCATGCAACTGAACAAGTGGGAAAGCATACTTTGCAATGTGGTTTTGATTCTCTGGAGGCCTTTTGCAGGGCCGCTGTTATGGGTTCTGTCATTAGGCGGTATGCTTGGTTAAAGGAACAGAATCTGCCTGATCATGTTAAAGCAAAATTATTAGATGCTCCATTACAGCGTGATACTTTGTTTGGTCTTAAAGTAGAAGAGGTGTTGAAGAAAATGGAGGACAAAGCGAAATCTATGCAGTTAAGGATTTCTTACAGGTGCAACCACCCAGATTTAGCGGGAACTGGCCTACAAAGAATTGGTCCTTTCCAGTGTCAGACAGGCCACAAAGAGGCAGATACAGATGCCCCAGAGGCAGATCCCAGCACCAAGGCTCATACAGGCCTAAACAATGGGGTGTTTCTACCTCCAAAAGCGGAGAAGACAAATCACAGCCATACAGGAAACAGTCCCAATGACTTTCCTCTGCCAGAAACAAGCACTTACCTTTTGGCAGCCCCTTTAGGGGGAAAACTAGCACTTTTTTCACAAAATTGGCACATGATCACCCAGGACAAATGGGTCTTGAACATAGTGTCTCAGGGCTACAGGTTCCACTTTCACACCCTGCCAAGGACAAAAGGTATGCCAGACCTGCCACTCAATCAATGGGCAGAGGCACAAAAGCAAGTTTCATCCCTCATGGACACGAGGGCCATTCAGAGAGTACCACAGCAAGAGCATGGACAAGGATTTTACTCGAGACTTTTCTTGGTATCCAGAAAGGACAAAGCCTGGAGACATGTACTGGACCTGTCTATTCTAAACACATTTTTGGACATTCCAAAATTGAAAATGTTGACTCTGCAGCAGCTTCTGCCCATGCTGGGCAAGAAGGCTTGGCCTGTAACTTTGGACCTAAAAGAGGCATACCTGCATGTCCCAATCAGACAGTCTTGCAGAAGATACCTCAGATTCATAGCTGCCTCAATGCACTATCAATTCTCTGCACTGACCTTTGGCTTATCTACTGCTCCCAGGGTCTTCACAAAATGCCTGGCACCAGTAATTGCCTTTTGCAGACAAAGAGGAATTCAAGTATACCCTTACTTGGACGACTGTCTTATTCAAGCAGAGAACAAGGATATTCTACTAAAGCATCTGGCGTTTGTAAAAAGATTACTAATTTGCCTAGGGTACACAGTAAACGAAAAGAAATCAAAACTAGTACCCTCTCAAGAGATAATATTCCTGGCTGCAAGCTTAAATACAACTGCCCAGATGGCTTATCTCACGCCAGACAAACAAAGGCAACTGACTTCTTACTTCAAAATGTTGGCAACAAAGACCCAGCTATCTTCAAGAAAAATTCTGCAGGCTTTGGGCTTCATGGCATCCTGCATTCTGCTAATTCCATATGCCAGACTGCATATGTGGAAACTACAATGGTATCTAAAAAGTGTTTGGACTCAACATTGCCACAGCCTGGAAACATTAATTACCCTCATTCCCTGCTGCAACAGGAGTTTCGATGGTGGGCACAGGCCTGTCACCACAACAAGGGACAGCCATTCACTTTACCCAAAACCAGGCAGACACTAACAACGGATGCATCAGATTATGCCTGGGGGGCCCACATGGCAGGAAAATGTATTCAGGGCACTTGTCCCGCAAGCCAGATGCATCTTCATATCAATCAAAAAGAGATGCTAGCTGTTCAGAATGCCCTGACAGCTTTCAACGATCTACTTTATCCAGGAAAACTACTGATAAAGATGGGCAATACTACAGTCATGTGGTACATAAACAAGCAGGGAGGCACACATTCCTACCCCCTCTGCAGACAAGCCATGACTTTGTGGGACACAGCATTGACTTATCAAGTTCACCTGCAAGCACAATTCCTGCCAGGAAAAATAAATACCCTGGCAGACGAACTAAGCAGAAACCTCACGGATCCCCACAAGTGGAAACTGCATTCATAAGTCTTCAGCATGATAACAAGGAAATGGGGATGCCCCGACATAGATCTATTTGCCTCCCCTCACAACTGCCAGCTACAGAGATTCTGCACAAGGACTTATCACAAGCAAGCATGGAAAGTGGATGCCTTATCCTTCAGCTGGAAAAACCTAACAGTGTATGCCTTTCCTCCACTGCCTCTCCTCCCCAAGGTACTCCTAAAGGTCAGACAAGAGAAGCCAAAAATGATACTGTTTGCCCCAGACTGGCCACGCCAGCACTGGTACCCAATCCTAAAGAACTTGTCTCAAGGTCCAGCCTGGACATTGCCTCAAATTTCTCACTTACTGACCCAACAAAACAATCAGATCATGCACAGCCAACTCAGAACCTTAAATCTGGCAGCATGGCGGATAATGTAGCCATTCAGAACACTCCTCTCTCCAAAGCTGTGATGGATGTTATTTTGGAGGCCAGGAGGCCCAGTACCAGGAAAATCTGATGCAGAAAAATGGAAGAGATTCTGTGCTTGGAACTAGGTACAAAGAATTGACACGTTTGTACCAAACATTCCTCAGATTTTACAATACTTAACTGAGATGCTGGACAAAGGCCTATCCTTTTCATCAATTAAGATCCATGCCTCTGCCATTTCAGCCCATTACAATACGGAACCACCTATCTTTTCTCATTCTTTAATAAGGCAGTACCTCAGAGGGGCCAAAAACATAAGACCTCCAAGGAGAGCACCAATACCTGCATGGGACCTCAATTATGTCTTGGAAAAACTCACACTGCCTCCTTTTGAGCCAGCCTCAACAGCTGATATAAAATTTTTATCCTGGAAAACAGCTCTGCTCCTAGCAATAACCTCTGCAAGACGAGTCTCGGAGTTACAGGCACTCATGGCTGTGGAACCTTTTATCATTTTCCATCCAGACAGGGTTTCTCTAAGGACGAACCTGACATTTATGCCTAAGGTGGTGTCCATTGTGGCCCTTAACCAAACCATTCACTTGCCTACCTTTTATCCAAACCCACAGAACAAAGGTGAGAGACTTCTGCATTCTTTGGACATACACAGACAGCTACGCTTCTACTTGGACAGAACTAAAGCGTTCTGAAAGACTGAGCAACTTTTAGTGACATATACTGCAGGATCACAAGGAAAGGCTATCTCAAAACAGACTATTTCAAAATGGATAGGCCATTGCATTCATTTCTGCTACTCACAGCATGGCAAATCAGTGCCTAAGGGCATTAGACCACATTCAACCAGAGCAGCAGCCACTTCAGCAGCCTTCCTCAGAGGAGTACCAGCCAAAGACATCTTAGAGGCTGCAACTTGGAGTTCTGTGCACACTTTTACAAAGCACTACCACTTACCTCTCTACTCTAAATCCAGAGCAGGCTTTGACACTGCAGTTCTGCAAGGTCTCATAGCCTCTCCTAATCCTATTTAGCCCAGCCACCCATCCTCAGCTTTGGGATTCAACCCAAGAGTAATGACTGCAACAGTGAAACACGATGAACATAGTACAGTTGTGTACCTACCATAAATGTAGATGTTCGAGTGTATTCACTGTTGCAGTCCAGGTTACCCTCCCACCATCCCCCTTTCTTTTGCTGGGTCTTATCTGTACTTCTCTATTCTATACAACCTATGTGTTGTATTTGCTTGTAGATGAAGGAACTGTTTACTTTAGTGCATGCATGTTTATTGGCATGATTTTTTCAGCCTACCCTTTTGGGGGCACCTGACATCTGGGGCAAGAAAAACTGAAGAAAATGGAGTCACCTGCATCTTTTATACCCCTGGCGCACTGACGTCAGGGAAGAGGTGACAGCAACTGACGCTGGACCAAGACTTTGGAATTCAGGCCGACTGTGGGTAGCCTGCCAGCAGGATAACCCAAGAGTAATGACTGCAACAGTGAATACACTGAAACATCTACATTTATGGTAGGTACACAACTGTACTTTCTCTGCGACTGACCATCAGTTTGATCTGGGGCATGTTTCAAAAATTATTGCAAAAAAGGTTGTATCAGTGGCCAAAAAAGGACATGGAGCAGCTGAAGCCATGGTGCCACAGTATTTCAATCCACTTATGGTGGTGTTTGGAAACCTGTGATGGTGATGCACAGCTACTGCTTGAAAAATGGAACTCTCTCATCCATCACATAACAAATGCACATAACTTGGAATGCCGAGATCAATTCCATGCCTGTGAGCATGATATTTTACTGCCAGACCGAGAAAGAAGACAGTGGTTAGAAGTCGTGGGGCACCTCACTTGGCACTAGTGAAGATTGTCATCAACACCACAGTGATGAATGATCTCAAACACTTAACACAGTTCTGCCACACAGGCAGTTTGGAAGTGTTTCATGCTGTGCCGTACAAGTAATGCCCCACATTTGAGCACTTGCCAAACAACGGAAAGAAAGACTGCCCAATGCTTGCCATTTCTGATCAGAATGTCAATGTGAACCATCAGCAAGCAGTAGTACATTACCACAACAGTAACTGTGCTAAAAAGGGTGATGTGCTCTACTGGATTGTACATTCTAAGGCGGAGCTGGAATGGGTGGCAAATACAGTTTTTAAAGACAGAAAATATTTCTATATCTTAAAATATGACTATATCGTTCACATGGTTGTGGATGTCCTTCAGATGAAGTCTGGAAATCTCTCAGTGCCAAGCTTTGAGGTCGCAGATGCTCTGAAAGATATAGCCAGGTGTGAGAGGCCAGACAAAGCCAAAGTTATTGCAAGGCATAAACTCATGGTTTGGGAGGTTACAAAGTGTTATAGGTAATTACAGAGGAAACAGTCAATGACTTCTCAAATGTAGAATGATAATGTTGGGCCATTGATGGCCAGTATGTGTCAGCATATATATCTTGTAGCCATGGAAACAGCAGTAATAGACTATCAATTGCTCCAGCAAAATTGTCCTTGCATCATTGTGTTGTAGAAAAGTACAGTAATTGTGTGTGTGTGTGTGTGTGTGTGTGTGTGTGTATACGTACAGGATCATAGGAAATTACTAGGCTATTGGCCTGATGCCCTTACAAGCCTAGCCAAGAATTTAGCCTATGTTCCGACAAGTCAACACCCGAAGCCCCTGTTCAGCTGGGGTGGAATCCCAGGGGTGTATTTTCTGTTCCCCATCCAGTTATCCATTTTGCACTTAGAAAGGGTTAATGAGATACTCTGCTTGACATGGAGTGGGAGTCTATTCCACAGAAGGGACACAAGTCTGTCCCACCAAGAAGTCAAACACCTCTGCCAAGATTCAAACCCGAGCCCCTCTCAACTATAGCCAACTGCATTACCCAACCATGCTACACAGATCTTAAATATATGTGTATATCTATATATATATATATATATCTATCTATATATATATATATATATATATATATATATATATATATATATATATATATATATATATATATATATATATATATACATATATATATATATATATACGTGAGTGTGTGTGTGTGTGTATGTATATATATATATATATATATATATATATATATATATATATATATATATATATATAGGTCTACTTCAGTCGATTGAACTTTTACAAGTTTAAACCATATATGGCCGAGACCATATGTTCGAACTTGTAAATGTTCGAAAACTGACGTAAAACCGCAAAAAAACAAAAAAAATACAAAATTAAACATCTATAGCAGGGGGGGCACCCCCTACACCCCCATTACTTAAATATACGAACTCCAAGATCGCACTCCATTGCGGAAATGGGAAATCTTCCCTTTCCGCTCTGTACGGAGATCTCCATTCAGTCACATCTGACTTTTACAAGTTAGAACATATGGTCTCGACCATATGTGGGTCGAACTTATAAATGTTCTATCGACTGTAAGGGACCCATATATATATAAAATGGCTCATGCATACATGCATGTTGTACATGGTGTCTCAAGCTCAGTTTAAATGATCCCTACTTGACACACTGCTAGCAGGGAAGTTGTTTTCATCTAGTTGGCTTCCAGTAGTTGATAGGAGGATACTAATCTGAGATTGTGTCATAGTGTACTGGACAGCCACTAGGCAACTGCAGACTGACTTATTGCTGTGTAAACAATGGCCAACTGGTACACTGGAATCACTGTTGTGGATTTTCATGCATGTATGTGAACATATTGACCTAACACAAGTTGCGCTTGTAATAGTAGCCATGTATAATTGATTTCTGCAGAAATGGCCATGTTTTCATGGTTGTTAATGTATATGATCTGCTCATATGCTGAATGATGGTCTAAGTACATATCCATGCACTGTTCAGGTGGAGTGTTGATGTATTTTAAATTAGAACCTGAGCAAAATGCATGTTTTCCCTTACACAAGACCCAGTCTGATAATACTGTTTATTTCCTTTGAAGTGATACCTATCTAAAGTCATCAGTCAGCACAATCAGGACACCTGTGGGGGGTCATGGGTATCTGTGAGATAACTGCAAACCTATTACCTTTTGTCATACCTGTTCTTCTGTTGTCTGTCTCAAAAATGAAGCACGCTCATTTACATAGAAGTCCCAATGCCTGCAGTTGCCTTTCAGATGGAATTACTGACATTTCCTTATTATGCCTCTCCCATCCTACTGAAAACATTCTGGGTCATTGTTATTCAACTGATCTCACATGTTATGATTTCTGAAGTCATTCAGAGACACACGACTGTTATGTTTCTTGCTGAAATAAGGTGGTGTCAACCCTGTACTTCAGAAGAAATGTTGCTGTGTTTTCTTGTAATTTTATTTATGTCAAATAGCTTCATAGACATTAATTTTAATTTGAATACTGATAGCTCATGTTTGTTAAAAAGAAGTTATTTACTCACCATAATGTTTCATCTGAGTAGTTAGACTTTATTTGTCAGCAACTTGTGGGTTTCGGATCTGAGCCGGCAGCTTCCCAAGCTAAAGATCCGAGCTCCAAGCTCCTCCCCCTTACCCATACTACACTGCAACCTCCTTCCAACCCTCAGATTGAGTTTGCCACCCACAGAATGACGCACATCGACCCAAGAGATATAACCTGACCTGAATACATAAACTAGGCTCACCAAACCCAGGACACGGAGCCCAGAAACAGACATAAACCACCAAGGTCAGGGGGAAGGAGGGTGGGAAGGTTGCTGACAAATGAAGTCTAACCTCCCAGATGGAACGTTATGGTGAGTACATAACTTCTTTATCTGAAGTAGTTAACTTCATTTGGTCGTCAGCCTGTGGGACAGAGTCCTCAGCTACCAAAAAGCTTGGGAGGCTGTTAAGGAAGGATATTCCAGAGCACTGCAGAACCTCTAGACACCATGTCCAACTTATAATGAGTAATAAGAGTGTGAGAGGAAGCCCAGGTAGCTGCTGAACAAATGTCATCCAGGGAAACTCTGGACCAAAATGCAGCAGAAGTAGCCATAAAATGAGTAGAATGAGCATGAACCCTGTCTGGTTCTGGTAATCCATGTTCCTTGTATGCCTGCAAAATACAAAGTGAGATCCATCTAGCAAGAGAAACCTTTGGAAGTGGTTTCCCCAAAAAGGGTTTGGCAATTGAAAGAAAAAGCTGATCAGACTTACGGAAGGGTTTAGACCTATGTAAGTAAAAGCGTAACTGTCTGTGAACGTCCAGCAAATGAAGCTTGTATTCCCCTTTATTTTGAAAGTTGGGGAAGAATACTGGGAGATTAATGGACTGATTAATGTTTGACTCCAAAGCAACTTTAGGAAGGAAAGAAGGGTTAGTCCTGAGAGACACCTTATCTTTATGAAAAACTAAGTACGGGGGTTTCATACATAAGGCTTAAAGCTCTGACACTCTTCTGGACGAAGTGATAGCCACCAAAAAAGCTGTCTTCCACGACATGAATTTCAAATCAACTGATGCTGCGGGTTTGAATGGAGGCGCAACTAAGACCTGAAGAACCAAGGTCAAATCCCATGGGGGAGAAGGATGCTTAATAAGGAGGTCTCAGTAAAAAAGTAGCTTTGATAAAGGTCTTACAAATTCTGGCAGCAGCTAGAGAACCTGAATTTTCTCCTATATGAAAATTGAATATATCCACTAGCTGGACTTTCACCGTGGAAGAGCTTGCCCCCTGCTGGAAAATTTGAGACAAAAAATGTAATACTGCTGGAACAGGAGCAGTAAAAGGATCCAAATTTCTCTGAGAAGCCCAAATGGAAAAACACTTCCATTTACTACGGTACACCTTCCTGGTAGAGGACTTGTGTGCCGCCACCAGAATGGACTTAATGGGGGAAGAGAGACCGGGAGTCCTGGCAATTAATGGAACTGGAGCAACCAAGCAGTAAGCTTGAGGCTTCCCAGATTCGGAGGAGGAATTCTCGAGGGATGATGAATGAGATCCGGAATGGGATCCAATATCCAGGGCGGAGCTACTAGATGAGACCGTAGGTAGGGAAACTAAACCTGACGAGGCCAGAATGGGGCTTTGAGGATAATCCTGCTCCCCAAAGACCGAGCTTTCTGTAAGAATTTTGTCATGAGGGGAAGCAGGGGGTACGCATAAAGAAGACCAGGTGGCCAAGCATGGACAAAAGCATCTCTAGGGTCCCCCCCCAGGGGAATTAGAGTGTAAAACTCGCTGCACTTTGCATTGGATGGCGATGCGAAGAGATCACAGCAAGGCTGACTCCACTTGAGGAAGATCTGTTCCACTACATAAGGGTTCAGAGACCACTCTTAAGGCAAAAGGATAGTCCTGCTCAGTTTGTCCGCCAAAATGTTGGACCAACCCGGGATGTGCGTTGCTATCAGAAAATGGTTGGTGGAGATCGCCCATTCCCACACATGGCCTCTTGACAAAGTGGGTAGGACCTGGTTCCCCCCTGTTTGTTGATATACCAGACCACTGACATATTGTCTGACTGAATCGCAATAGTTCCCAGAGGAAGGGAAGCATGAAGGGCCTGCAATGCTAAAAGGACTGCTCTCATCACCAGAACATTGATATGCAGAACAATCAGGTTTGGAGTCCATGTGCCTTGGACAGTCCTGCCCAAGCAATGCCCCCCCACCCTAAAAGGGAGGCATCCGTGGTCACCGTGGCTTGGTGTGGAGGTGTAACAAAGTGGCGTCCTACTCGCAGATCCTGGGATTGAAGCCACCACATGAGAGAAGCTTTGCACACCATGCTTAGAGGAATCGCAAAGTCTAGGGGCTGGTATAACAGAGACCACTGAACTTGTAACGTCCACTGTAACACTCTCATATGCAGATGTGCACAAGAAACCAGATTTATAGCTGCTGCCATGGACCCCAAGACTCTCAGGACTATCTCTGCTGGAGGTGAAGGAGTCTAAAGAAGTACCAAGACATGAAGGATCAGGTTCTGAAGTCTGTCTGGAGTCAAAATATCCTGGCCTGAAGAGAATCTATTCTTGCCCCTATGAAGTCCAGAATCTGAACAGGCTGAAGAGAGGACTTTGTAAGGTTTATTGTAATACCCAGTAGGTTTGATAACTGAAGGAAGGAATTTCTGGCTTGCATAAGTTGATGCCTGGTGGGAGCGGTGATGAGCCAATCGTCCAGGTACGGAAGCCTCAGGTGGGCTGCTACAACTACCATGACCTTGGTAATCACCCTGGGGGCTATAGTGAGACCGAAGGGTAGGACCCTGAACTGGTAGTGACTGGCTCCTAGTGGAAAGCGGAGAAACCTCCTGGATTGCCTGTCCATCAGGATATGTTAGTACGCATCCTTGAGGTCTGCCAAGCACATCCAGTCTTCCTTCTGCAAGAACGGCAGGATGGATTGTAATGTGATCATCCAGAACTTCTCCTTGGCAACTGACAGGTTCATCGTGGATAGGTCGAGAATCGGCCCCAAGTCCCCCGGCTTTTTTTGGCACCAAAAAACACCTGGAATAGATACCTGATCCGGAGTGGTCTGGGAGAACCAGCTGAATTGCTCTTTTGCCTAGCAGTTTTTCTATTTCCAAAGCTGCCACCTCCCTTTGAGCAGGTGGGATGTCCGGGAGGCACCTTGTGGTTAAGGGACTGTTTATGAAGGGTATGGAATAACCTCTGGATATTATTCGAAGCACCCAGTGGTCTGATGTTATGGACTCCCATTGAGCTAAGGTGCTACAAAAAACTCCCCCCGACTGCCTCCAGAGTGGAGCAGTTGGACAACCCCTCAAGGCTGCTGTGCGGGTCGATCCAAAAAAGGTTCCCATGACCCAAAGTTCTTCGGTCCCCCTCTGCCTCTGGGCCGGCGTTCACCTTGTCCCCCTCGAGGGGATCGGAGCCAAGCCCGGAACAGCCGGACCCAGAGGGATGGTATGTCTTGACCACAATGGAGCCGACGACACACTCATCACCTCGGATCTGACGCCCAGATCTCGGCTCAGAGAGCTCAGATCTGACCATAGGATCCGACAAACTCGAGGGTATGGCCGGCGTTGAGGTTGGAGGAACCACTGGTGCCGACCCCATGACTCCAGGGCTCCTCAAATCCAGGGACTCCGAAACCTGGGGATGGATCGGAGAAGGAGCTATCAGGGCGAACATCGGAGCCAAACTCCCCACTCCAGCAGGAGGGGAAGCCAGCAACACTCCCATCTGCAGTTGAGTCTGCAAGAACCTTCTCATCATCCGGTCCATGTCAGCTTCAGAGAGGATTCTCATAGATCTGGAGGACGCCACTGTCACTGGCCAAGAGGGCCGATGTGAGGACGACCTCGAAGCGGGCCAAGCCTCCTCCTCCGGCTCTGGTGAGAATCTTGTAGAACGGAGCTGAGGGGAAGATGGCCTACGAACTTTTTCAGGCATGGAGACCACTTTGATAGGAGGGGCCGACCGATCCGAGTCTGCTGGTCTCTTGCGACCCCTCTCCTTCTCTCTATCGCTCTCTTTTTCTCTTTACCTGTTTTTCTCTTTGTGTTTCTCCTTCCTGGCCTCTCTATCGCCCTGTTTTGAAGTGGGAGTGGGAGTCCTGGACAGGGGAGGAGGACCAGAAGCTTGTACAGCCACAGCCGTGGCTGAAGAAGAAGAAGCTGCCGATTCCATTGGGAGAAGACCAGCCAGAATCAACTTGGCCCTGCAATCCCACAGAGCCTGAGGGTTGAAGGCTGCACAGATCTTGCACCCTGAAGTAAGGTGGGGAACCCCTAAACATACCACGCACAGAGTAAGTTAAACGTTGAACACAACAAATGCCTCTTGCCTCTCTGTAAATGCAACGTTACTATCACAGAGGAAACGCTGTGCAAACACCTGTAAAATTTATCTTTTTATTTTAAAACGAACTGGAATTTACTCCTTCAAGTTTAAATAGTTACGATCTTTCACCCACTGTATGTGGGTTTCAACAGAACAAAGTTACCAGCTGTCACAAAAATTTAAATAACTTTTTAGGTGCCAAAAATTCAATAGTGGTCCGCCCTTAAAGTGATATCGCTAAATATGCATCTTTAGCAAAAATGTAACTTTACAAGTTATTCCAGTCTGTGGGCATGTGCATATAAGTACTTAGCATGTGCAAGCAAGAGTGCCATTTTGAGTGAGCAGTCAGAGTGAAAGTATGTATGTGTATAGTAATCAGTCAGTTAGTTAGTTTGTTTGTTTAAGTTTAATGTTCCAATTATCCATCCTGATATGTTTGTGTGTACACACACACTCTGATCTAAACCATGCATTATGGAATGTTAACACTGTTTTTGATTGTACTGCCTCTTCCTGAATAATTTTGCAGTCCTCCACCTTTGCCGAGCTGTCTATCATGTATCTTCATGTTGGATTCTCTTATAGCTATAATAGATAATATAGTTATTTTAAGCAATATAAACATTTGGACTTTTCTGGTTTCCTTTAGGTGCACAAGTTCCTGTCATGTTCCACCTTTGTCTTATTTTACTAAAAGCTTTTCATATTAACTTAGTCTTATCGCTTCATGGGAGACCAATGAGACTGTACACTGTTTTTATTTCCCTCCTCTTGAAGTGACTCTATCCTGTCTGTGTCACTGCAGAACTAAGGCTTCCAGAGCACTCAGAAGAGGGTTAATCATTTTTTATTTTTTTTGCTACTGGCATTATCTCTTCCTGTGCATCTCAAATGCTCTGTGATGCATTAATATACAGTTTATTACCTTTTGGCTTATCTGACATGTATTCTTCCTGGTTTTGTCCAAGTTGTATGTTGTTACTAAACCTTACAGGAGTGTTAGGTGCCACAACCACACTTTCTTTCCTTTTATTCTGTGTGTGTGTTGGCTGTAAGAAGTTGTTTGCCCTGTGGTACTTACTAGGTGTTATAAGGAAGCAGATTAACCACATTTCTGTACTGTGGTCTTTGTTTTTGCAATGTGGTACTTAGTGTGTGCTATAAGGAAGCAGTTTAACCACAGTTCTGTGGTTTGGTGATAAATTCTCTCTTTCTTTTAGGCTGTAGCCTTTTAGTGCTAGGCATAAATTGTACCTTTTGGTCTGTAGTGCATAGACACTACAGATAACTTTTCTGTAACACTACAAATAACTTTTTTCTGTCCTTCATATTCTTAATTTAAAATGCATTGCTCTTGGAGTGGGAGTTGGGGCTGACTTAATAAGTGGTGCTAATTTATGACCATAGTGTCTTTGGTTAATGAGGCATCCATAGTTTCATTGCTCAGTTTCATGCTTTTGTCTCAAAGCAAAGTGGCGGTCACAGTCCAGACAACCCTTCTTTCAGTAATGTAGATGGAAGTCAGGCAATAACAATGAGAAAGGAAACACAGGTCATGGCCTATAGCCATTTCTCTTACATGTCCAGATTTTCACAGAATGTCTATATTTTTTATCTCATATTGTTGGTCTGTTTCTCCAAAAATTGTGATTTTTCTGGCAAATCACTGGCAAATCATTAAGGACCAAAGTCAGAAAATAATGGCAGGAATGTGAGTTTTAGACTTTATATCCTTTATAATATTCATGCACATGCAAAAACGTGTTCTATTAACTTTCTACATTTGTAAGAGCAATATTAAAAGATTGTTCCCATTTTTGGGTCGTTGTCCCCATATTCATTATGGCTTTGTTCCATATTTGTGTACTGTCCAGATTTTCGCAGAATGTCCACATTTTTGACTTGTGTTTTTGGTCTTTCCCTCATAAAATATGTCATTTTCTGGCAAATTATCAAGGATTGAAATCAATAAATAATGACAGACCTTTGAGATTCAAACTTCATATCCCTCAGGAAATGGATGCTAACACAAAAACTGTTATACTAGCTAGTTTCTAAGTTTATAAGAGCAATATTTAAAACTTTTCCTTATTTTTGGGACATTGTACTCACATTATTTTTGGCTTTGTATGGATCGTTTGCGCTAAGAGGTTGAGAGGTATGTCTATGTCCCCTTCTTGCCACTTCATTAATATAGACCAATGTTCTCATGTGGTAAGGCAAGCCTCCTTGTGGAGACCTGGGCCTGTTTCAGGGAATGCCATAGGAAATCTGAAAGTTTTCTATACTTAACACAAACATTTCAGAGATTTAACATTGTATGTGGCTAAATTCAGAGAATAGTAATTACTGAATATGCCCATTTGTCTGCAGATCAGCAGTAAACAATAATTTACAAAACTAAATATTGTTTTTTCAAGTGTGTGTGTGTGCGTGTGCGTGTGCGTGTGCGTGTGCGTGTGTGTGTGTGTGTGTGTGTGTGTGTGTGTGTGTGTGTGTGTGTGTCCATACTTGGCAATGGGGTAGCAGTTTTTTATGCAGAGGCCCAAAGAACTTTATTGATATCTGTTTAAGGCTCAAGTACTTTTGTGTGGTTTTTAGGCAACTCCATGTGCAGAGTCTGCAGAATGACAATACAAGGCCATCACCACTGAATCTTTTTAACTGACTGGTAGCTGATAGGCAAGGAGACCTTGGCTTTGTTTCCTTTTGACTCCATTGCAAAGTTAAAGCAACACACAGGAAACAGAATGAGGCATCAGTGGCAAAAAAATTGTGAATAGCATTACTCCAACAATTCCTGGTTTATTAACTTAATAAAAGTAGCAGTCATAAATAGGTATAAATTACAAATGCAACAACTTGAAAGAAGATTTGTGGTTGCAAGGTTCATTATAGTATATATATTTTTTTGCATCTGGCATGTCCTTGGGGAAACTGCAGCTCAGTGTGTTAATAGAGATTCTAACACCAACCTTTTGACTGCATGTATTGACTTGGCCTGTTTTAATATGCACACAAAACAATTTCCAGTTTGAGAAATTAATTTTCAAATGCCACTTCCCCAATGGCCACTGCAAGAAGAGCACACTTCAGTGAGTAGCGTCTCCAAATCACAGTTTTATTCCTTTTCTAATTGTGATTTAACCTTGCAGGGGCAGACAAACCACTCTCCCCATGTCTTTTGTCTTCATTATTGAAGCAATACTGCTGTACTTGATACTGCCATGTATCTCAGCATGTCACTTAAATGTCAGTGATGTGCATGCGGGGCTGTCAGATCGTGCAGTACTGGCTGGTTCTGTGCACACTCACAGCGATTATTAAAACGCAAAGCCAGAACTGCAAATCAGTTTAAAAAAGCAATTACTGCAGTCATACATTATATGTTACAGAGCTTATATTCTTGCGTTGCCATTTCCAAACTGCATTTATTTATTGATTGATTAATGTGGACCCTGTTGGGTGTTCCATCAGAATATGTGGTTGCTCCCTTAGCAGGTTGCATTGCACAAGTCATGAGTTTTTGCATGTCCCGTTAATACTCTTGAAAAATATTTATTTATTTACATTTGGTTTGCTGGGTTAGTCTTACTAGGCTTATGGCCTATTTTCAAGGGAGACCTGAGGTAGTATTCATGCCAACTAGAGGAAATTTGGCAGGGCAGAAGGTAAATTCCTTTACTATTTTGGTGTAGGAGGTTTTACACCTAGCTGATTTATCAGGTAGGACCTGAAGTGGTATTCACTCTGGCTAGAAGAAATTTGGCTAGGGTACAAGAGAAATTCCTCAACTGTTTTTAATAAGTGGCATAGGATCTTTTGCATCTGGCTGAGCTACTACCAATTCAGGTTGATGGGGCATCAGTTTAACTTCTCATCTGAAGGACTGCACACTCAAGTGTGTAGTGCCAGCTATTTATGCTTTATTGCAGTTTACTGAAAAAAATGAATTGAAATACGTGGAGTGCGAAAATAACACTTATAATCTTCTGATCTTCCAATATTCCAACATGTTGTGGATAATTGAGTCAGTACAAACATATTCTTGCTTGTCTCTATGCACGAATCTGTATATATATTTACCTTCACTTTTACTTTGTTATGGTACAGTAATTCACACAAACTAGCATCTTGTGCCAGTGAATCTCTGCAGAAATTTGTTGTTTTATAATACATTGCTACTAAGTAAAATCCCTGTAGAAAAGCCCAGTTTTACAATAAATTATATTGACATGCATTGATACACTGGTAGTAAGGAAAAGATAGTGATCAGATAACAGGGAAACATTTGTCGGTATATTTTACTGTTTTAGTGTTTTTTTTATTCCTGTCTATTCTTTTCCAGTTCCAATTTCTTTTCTCTTGTAAATCTTACTCTTTTCCTTAGTCTGCTTCCTGTAGCCCATGGTTTGATTCTATCAGCCTCCATTCACCTGTGTGACTCAGTGAGTTAATTGATCAGACAATGTTCTCAGGCTGAGCCTGAAAAAGCTCCATGTGGATCAGTGCTTTATCCCAATCAACAAATGCAAATGAGTAGTAGTTGTCTCAACTGACAGTGTCTAGTTGTACTAGGTAATCAGTCACCAAGAGAATTAGGGATCTACCTACTGTAGTTTACTTCCAACCCACTTCATAAAAGACTAAGGGGTTTGACCTCAGTTGAATTTATGGTCATCATCTAATTGTCTAAATTAGATAGCACTGACAAAGCCGTTTGATATGAAGCCCTTGATTGATTGTTGCCTTCTGGGTCTCTCAGGGTTTGCAGATTGTTTTATGCTCAAAAGGAGAGTCTTTATGTAAGTAAAATGCAGTGAATTTAAAAAGAGAGTTTGTGTGCAAGTTGATTAGAAGGATGGTTTCTGTTTAACAAGTACTGACTGGTGCTCTTTGTAGAGATATAAAGTAATGTGTTTTAGAGTCTGATAATGAGATGATTCTGCATATTGGATTTAGGATGTATGTGATTGCTATCTGCTAGAGGGATCCTAAGACTGAAAGTGCATCATCCATTTGTAGGATCAGTCTATTTTGGGAATGGCATTAAAAGCTCAACAATTAGGAATCTGATTCATCTCTAACAGGGTTTTAGTTTCTGAGAGATTTTGCTATAAACTTAGAAAGTTGCTAGCATAACAGGCTTTGCATTTCTGATAGAAATGAGGTCTGAAATTGAAATATATGCCATCATTTAATGACTTCAGTCCTCAATAATTGCCAGAAAACTACATATTTCATAGGTTCATAGGTAGGTACTAGGCTATCAGCCCTAGGGCCCATACAAGCCTAGCCAAAAAATGTACCCTGGCTTTCGCCACCCAAGAAAATTATTTTCCTGTACCCCTGTCGAGCAGAGCAACAGAAGTGCTCCCCGGGGTGAATTTCCCATTTCCCATTTCCCATACAATCATCAAGATTTTTCTTGAAGAGTGCTAATGAGGAGCTCTGTTTGACATAGATAGGTAGTCTGTTCCAGAGTATGGGAAGTCTCTGGGACAGGAATCTATCCCTCCAGCATGTTCTGTTTATTGTGGTGACAAAGTTAAGGTCCCTAGAGCGTGTAGCTCGGAGAGATTGGGATTTCTTTAAGTGGAGCATGTCCAACAGCTCTGGGTTTGACATAGCTTTGTATGTTAGGCAGAGATCGCCCCTGAGTAGGCGATATGCGATGGCGTAAAGCTGTAGTTTTTTGAGACGGTCTGCATAGGGCATCTGTTTGAGGCCAGTAATCCTCTTTGTGAGGTATTTCTGTGGTCTTTCCAGTTGTTGTAGATGTCTTGTGAGGTACATACCAAAAAGGGCGTTGTACTCTATAATGGGTCCAATGAGTGATGAGTAGAGGGGAACAATGACCTCTTTTTTTCTGGATGAGAATTCTTTTGTGATGAGATGAGCCATGTAGAAGGATTTCCTGACAACTGTGGCGATGTGATTATCAAAGGAGAGACTACTGTCCACCTGTGTCCCAAGGTCTCTTATCATGAGGCACAGACTGAAAATATGAGAAATAATCTGGGCATTCAGCAAAAATCTGGCTAGCTAAAGAGTATGCCTTAAGGGGATCCATACAGTGGGTGTCCTGTTAAAAGAAAATATTTATGGCAGCAGGCAGAGATACGAGATGGAGGATGGAGGCTTAATATAAGGCAATGTGAGAACAAAAACTAGAAATGGATGTGGATAGTTTAACAGCTATCTTGATGAGGTTTTAGGGTATAAAATGGCAACATTATTTGAAAAATGCTTGAGGGATTCTTATTAGGGGTTGGAAAAGAAAGCTGTTTTTACACAGGCCTATTAGCATATCTAACAGCCAGGACAGGGGAGAGAAACAATCATTATCTGAAGTAAAAAAATATATATGTTTCTATGTCTGCTTACCTGTATTGGTAGGCACACTGCATAGTGAACAGCACAGCTACACCTAGACCAGTTAAGCCAGCATTTCCACTATCCTGAGGCCTAGTATGAATAATATGCTGCAAGCATTTGTCTCAGTCAAAATCAACCACTCTGTTTCTGCAGCATCACCATTGTGTCAATGTGATATATCATCCCACTCTTTATTGTTTGCTATTTCTACAGTTTGCAGAATACGTACCATGACATCAACTCTCTAATTAAACTTTCCTCTTAACACAAAATGCAGTGTAGTATTTGAACTTAAAAACACACTGAAGTACTTGAATGGCTGCCAGAAGAGACACAACAGTTTAATGCTTTCGTTCTATATTTATTTTCATTTTTGGTGAATTTCTGATAATAAATGTAGAAGGAAAGCTCTAAACTATTGTGTCTTAAACTTCCTCCTTAGTTTAACATTCTGTCTGTGCATATTCAGGCTGGCTACTGTTTGTCTACATTCCTTTCTCTTGACTGTTTCATTTTACCCTGACTCCGTAGCTTTGGGAGGCTCCTTTGGCTTCCAGCTAACTTGCTGATAGCCCATACATGTGCAGTTCTGCAGCCCTCCCCCCCCCAGGAGTTGTTTAGCGGCAATTTTGATTTGATCCTCATCTTTTTACTTGTCCCCCAATTTCTGTTTTCGTCCCCTAGCACTTCTCTCTTTTGTAAGTATTATTTTTGTAATCCCTTCATCTTTACTTTTAGATTCTGTCACCTCTTTTGTTTCTTTCCCTCATCCCTGTAACTTCTCTGTTGATCAGACACCCCCCATCATGTACCCAAAACATTATCTTCAGATACTTCTGTATAGTAGTGAAGGGTTTTGAGAGCAGAGCAGTGGTGGGAAAGGAGGGGCTGATCAGTAGCAGATTTAGCTATTTTATTACAACGTTGGCTTAGTTTTACAGTCAGGGAAGAAGGAAGGTTAGTTAGAACAGGTGACACATACAGAAATCAATAGATGTGTGGTTGGTAGAGTTACTTTTCTAGATATGTGATGTATTTTTTGACCTTGTACAGCATGCCCAGTTTTTGATTGTCCTTTTTATGTTATTATTGATATGCAGGTCAAACTTAAGATTGTTGTTGATTGTAACTCCTAACTGTTTGGTATGTGAAACAACATCAGTTGTAGTATTGCTGAGTGAAGTAATTGTGAAGTTAGAGTTGTTAGTAGGGAATTGTTTTGGTAGAAATAACAGGAGTTTGTTTTTTTGGGGAGGGGATTCAGTAGGAGATGGTTGTTGGT
This sequence comes from Protopterus annectens, assembly GCF_019279795.1. Lineage (NCBI taxonomy): Eukaryota > Metazoa > Chordata > Ceratodontiformes > Protopteridae > Protopterus > Protopterus annectens. Next base: position 959,448,281 of record NC_056747.1, read on the forward strand.
AAGCCAGGACTCAGTTGTGTTGAATGCATCTTGAGTTATGTTTTGTAGTTGTGTAAAATTATTATAGGTTCAAATTAAAGTTCAGTCATCAGCATATTGAATAAGGGTTGCCTGTTTACTGTCGTTATGAAGATTGATAAAAATGTGGAAGAGGAGTGGGTCCACAATAGAGCATTAGTGTACCCCAGTGCTTACTGTTAAATAAGTAGGGAAACTGGAATTCTGTTTGACTGATTGATGTCTGTTAGAGAGATACCTTGTGAACCTTAGCAAGGTAGAATCTGTTAGGCCCAGAAGGGATAGCTGGGATAAGAGTTTATGGTGGGACACAGTGTCAAAGGCTTTAGAGATCTAAGAATAGAGATGAAACAAAGTTACCTGCATCACATGCTTTGTTTACAATGTCAGTGAAGGATAATAGTGCAGTGGCAGTACTGTGTGCAGCTCTAAATGCATGCTAGATAGGAGAAAGGAGATTATTGTCAAGTAGGTATTGAAGAAATTGTTTGTGAATGCATTTCTCTAGAATTTTGAAAAGAAGAAAAAGAATAACAATAGGTCTAAAGTTAAACGTTTCTGTGGAGGAGTAGCTTTTATGGAGAGGAAGGATGAAGAACGTTTCCCATATGCTAGGGATGTAGGCTTCCTTAATGGATCAGTTTATGAGTATGGATACTGGGTAGGCTATTGGGTCAGCTGCCATTCTCAGATATTCATTAGGAAGACTATTAGGCGAGGGAGAATGGGGTTTGAGTTTGCTTAACAGGGACTTAAAGAAGGAAGTGGGTACTGGGTGTAAGGAAAATGTGGATGGGGCAGGTAGTGCAAGGATAAGAGACAGTAGATGGCAATGCTGAGAAGTTATTAGTAATGGTAGCTATGCTATTTATGAAGTAAGTGTATGCTATTTATGAAGTAAGAGTTAAACTGAAAAGCAGTGTCAGAAGAGGTAATGCTGTTAGAGGGTTGACACAAATATAAAACATGGATGCTGTGATCTGAGTAAACTCATGCTTATGTGCAGATGTGGTATGATGCCATTATATTTGTTACTGTACTGCTTTTATAACAATGTAACCAAGGGCACACAATGGCTAATACTAGGTGATAACTTAAAATGCCACCATAGTTCATATTATATAAAAGGTACTAACTGAAGAAACAACCTCTAATATAGCTAGTTCTTCAGTTTAAGAACTTCTGAGATATTCTTCATGTTTTATATTTGTGGACACTTTTACACAACAGTCAATTATTGCTATAAGACTGTACTGTAAACAGGATCCAGTCATTTTGGTGTCTACAGAGTAGTAAATTGTTTATGCATTGATTTTGATATTTTTAACCATATTTTTATCTTTTTGGTTCCTCTTCTGCAGTTTTGCACCTTGTAATTTTCACCAGTGCTTTCATCTATCGCTGGGCCTACCAGCGTCCCATACAACCGCTGAACTGTCTATGTTCTAAGGCTGGGACCAGTGCAGAACCCAAGGGTGTCCAGGGGGTTATGTTGTTGACTGCTTCCAGAGGGGGATTTTTTTCATTTATGACTACCCTTTTGTTTCCTCCACCTCTGCATTCACTTGTTTTACATCTAAGGGCTACTGCCTTGTATGAACCACACCTGCCTGCAGGGAACGTCTAGATGTATGCCTGCTTCTCCTGCTGCCAGCAACTCAGATACCTGAGTCGCCAACTGAATGCAGCTCTTGTGCACTGTAGTTACGACTCTGCCCCTCAATGCCATGGTGTTGATGGATCTTTAATAGTTATTGTGTGAACAGACCATTGTACTGTAATAATAATATTAATAATAATAATAATAATCATACCAAAAACAATAAAATAAGAATTTATGTTCATGGTTTTGTGGGAAAAAATCTGCATGGCCAGCATTTAACTGCAGTTTGCTTTACATCAACTTCTTTATAGAAAATGTTTTGCATATATTCATGCTTTAAATTCAGCATGTACTTCTTTTGACTTGTTTTGCATGTGGCCTGTTGGATACCTTATTTACCCGACTTAAAAGTAAGAGTATCTCTTAAACGGGTCATTTAAAGGATTAATTTACTAAAGATGCAGCTTTATGAAAGGATGCTGGCAGAAAATCAGTTTATAGAACTTATTTGGGTGTTTGATTGATCACTGTACCCATCTTCATCATTTTATACTGACATGTATTAATGAAGAGTGATGACTGCACATGATTTCTTAGCTTCCCCATAGTAAAATTCCATTACCAAAGCAAAGAATTGGCTATAGTGTGGTAAAATAAATTCAGACATGAAGCCATTAGCGAAGCAACCAGCTGCAGACTTGGGAAAGTTATCCATCCCAAAGTTTACCCCACAATTAAAAAAATACTAGACATACTTCAGGAGAATTAATGATCCTCTTAACTGGACATAGCTGTGCTCTCTACGTGTGAGTGTATATGTGCCTCTCATGAAATGCTAGAATTCTTTGTAGAATTAATTTCTTTACTCTTTATCCACTGCTTGCTGGGGAAGGCTAGAGGCTCCCTTGTGATTCTGAATTGGATCAAGTAGGTAACTGGAAAAATGAATGACTTACTTGAAGTGTCCAGTAGACATTAGACTGATATACCACCCAAGAAGAAGATGATATAGTTATGATAGAAAATAAAAAGTAGCATCAGATGGCACAGGTACTTTTCATCTATGAAATAAAATCAGGGTAAACACGCAAAATATAGCTGATATGTATGCTTATGCAAATACTCTGCTATAGAAAATAGCAGATAGGTTACACAATGACTTATTTAAAAAAAAGGGTTTAAAAGTATTTTTAATAAGTATAATCTCTCTGCTCATATGTTGGCACCGAATGGATTTACTCTGGTATGCTGTTATCTAATAACTTGAGTGCCAATATGATGGGCAAACTGTGAAGCACAACATTAGCCGAGAGAAGAGCAGTGCTCATTGCATTGCTGTATAATAATGTATATGCTGACATACTTTTTCTTTTGGGTATATTTTGTGTCCCTCGTGTATAGTGACCAAGACACCGTGTTATTAGATTGTATTCAGACTAATTCTGTTTTCTGTTTCAAATACTTAAAGGAAAACCCTGCCCTCTCCTACAGTTTAACTCAATCTTTAGGTTTGTTTTCTCCCTACAATATGATTCCATTATTGTGTAGGTACCAGAACCTTCTTGTACTTTTTAAAACTTTAATTTCCTTGCTTTGGAATCAAAGGAAAGGAAATCCCACCTACTTTGTTAGGCTTAAATACTCACATACTTTGCAGAGGAATTCATCTCTACCAGCATGACATGTCATAGACACAGATAAATATGTAGTTTACACTGTCAGGTACTGCTGTTAATTTTAAATGGATAAATCCCGCTAATGTCAGGAACATAGCAGCTCATATAAAAAAGACAAAAAGCTGTGGGACTGTTTTCCACTGTGTTTAGTACAGATGAGGGGAACTTAACTTTAAAGGCAGTTATCACCTCTTCTGACAAATTTACTTAAGCAGCAATGCAATATTGAAATGCTGATCTTTAAATGTTGGTTATTTAGAATAGTTTATATGTTAAAATAAATGTAATATCAAAGATTTCTGTGACATTTGGAGAAAAGTCAGAAAATATGTTTCTTATAAAGTATCAACACATTTACCATTTTCAAGCACCCACCCCACACACACACAGGAC
>NC_056747.1:959454470-959734470 GCF_019279795.1 Protopterus annectens
AATGTCTAGGTTTTTGCCCCATGTTGTTCGACTGTTCCTCATAATCTTTGTGTGATTTTCTGGAAAAGCATTGAGGGCTGAAGTTGCTAAATAATGAGAGACATTTGAGTTTCAGATTTCATATCCTTTAGAAAAATGCATACTAACACATATCCTGTTATTCTAGCAACTTTCTAAATTAGCACAAAAGTACACAAACCGTAGAAAAACAAAGTCAGCACTCCTGGAACCACACACTTCAGCAACTCATATAAATCCTTGTAGTAAATGACCGCAGAACACTTTAGGAGCTGTAAAAACACTTTTTATTTAACCAAAATAACGAATGGATAAGTGCTTTCGTCAAGAACCTTTTCAACTTCATCAGATCTAAATTTGCAGTTGAAACACTGAAATATAAAGTTGTTTGCTAGCAGCAACCTCTTCATTAGTTACAGATGTCTTTAATGTGGAATTATTCTGATGACTTACTTCTGCAGAGATTGTGCATACTGACTGATACTGGTGGATTATACTGATTAGAGTTTGAGTGTGGTCATTTTTATCATTATTGGTTCATATGGTTTGTTTCAAAATAAAATAAAAAAAAAAGAAAACTAAAAACAGCAAAAATGCATGTGTGTGTGTGTGTGTGTGTGTGTGTGTGTGTGTGTGTGTGTGTGAGAGAGAGAGAGAGAGAGAGAGAGAGAGTGTGAATAGTGAGAGTGATAGAGCAGTAGCAGCTGTATTTAAGAGGTTTGCTTACCACTTGACCATTTCGCTCAAGAGATCTGTATAAAGCCAAAAGTAAAGGGGGAACAAAGGCTCAAAATAGGAACATACTTTAAATATTGCTGTCATGAAACACCTAAGTTGCTTGAGTAATAGGATTTGTGTTAGCATGCATTTTCTGAAGCACAAATGTTTGTGTGTGTGAGAGAGAGAATGAGATCAATCGTCCACAGGCAGCAACAGTAATGTGGTTTGCATACCTCACAACTTCTTAGCTCAAGAAATCTGGATAAAGCCTAAAATAAAGGGGGAACAAAAGCTCAAAAATAGAAACAGATTTTTAAATATTGTTATTATAAAATTACAAAGTTGCTTAAATAACAATGTTTCCTGTTAGCATGAATTTTCTGAAGGAAATAAAGTCTGAAACTCAAATGTATGTCATTATTTAGTGACTTCACTCCCAAATGACAGGCAACAAACCACACATTTTAGGAGCAAAGGGACCAAAACATTCAAAGATTTATAGATTCAGAGACTATTACTAGGCTAACGACCTGAGGGGCCTTTGTAAGCCTAGCCAAGTTTTCCTGAAAGAATAATGATGCCTTGTATTCAAATAGGACATTGAGGACCAGGCATTTATAAGCTACCTCTGTCCATAAGGAAAATGGGTGCCAGGCCCGGTGTAAATTTCCTATTCCTCACGCACTCGTCTCGGTTGCTCTTACACTGGGTAATAGATGAACTCAGCTTCACATGGATGGGGAGCCTATTCCATAAGAGGAGGCAGTTTCTGGGACACACATCTGGCTCTCCAACATGTTCTGTTAAGTCACAAAAGTCCCAGCTATGGCCAAGGTGACCAGAGTTTAAGCAATTTATGTTCATAGGTTGGTACTAGGCTACTGGCCCTAGGGCCTGTACAAGCCTAGCCATAACAATTCCTGGCTATTTCTTCCCACAATATTTACTAACCTGGATCCCTGTCTAGCAGGGTGACTGATGTGATCCCTGGGGTGAATTTCCTATCTCCCATCCAATCGTCAAGGTTCCTTTTGAAGAGGGCCAAAGAGGCGCTTTGCTTGACATGTATGGGCAGTCTATTCCAGAGTCTGGGGAGTCTCTGCGTCAGGAACCATTCCCTCCAGCATGTTTTGTTCATTGTGATGACAAGGTTTAGATCCCTGGAATGTGTGGCTCTGAGGGATTGGGATTTCTTTAAGTGTAGCATGTCCAACAGCTCTGGGTTTGACATGGCCTTGTAGGTTAAGCAGAGATCGCCTCTGACTAGACGATATGTGACAGAGTATAGCTGGAGTTTTTTAGACAGTCAGCATAGGGCATCTGCTTTAGGCCTGTGATTCTTTTAGTGAGGTATTTCTGTGGCCTTTCCAGTTGTTGCAGATGTCTTGAGAGGTACATACCAAACGTGGCGTTATATTCTATAATGGGTCTAATCAGGGATGAGTACAGTGGGACAATGACCTACTTTTTTCTGGATGAAAAGCCCTTAGTAATGAGGTTTGCCACACAGAAGGATTTCCTGACTGTTGTGGCGATGTGGCTATTGAAGGTGAGACCACTGTCCACCTGTGTCCCTAAGTCTCTTTTCACACTTTCAGTGTTTAGTGTACTGCCACCTATGTGGTAATTCATCGGTACATGTTTTTTCTCAAAGGGATAACTATGCATTTCTTGGCATTGAGCTTGAGCCCATGGCTCTGGCACCAAGCATCTGTTTCTGTAAGGCCCTTTTGTAGAATATTCACATCATTTGGCGATTCAATAATGGCTCCCAGTTTGCAGTCATCTGCGAACTTTGTTAGCCAGAGTCCCTTAGTTTTGGCCTGTACTTCAGAGAAGTAGATGCCAAACAAGAGCGGCCCCAGGACTAAACCCTGAGGTACTCCACTTGTCACTTGTCTGGAGCTGGATTTGGAGTCGGCTACTTTTACAGTGTGGGTTCTGTCAGTAAGCCAGTTGGCAACCCATCGAGTGACGTAGGGATTAGTGCCCAACGTAGTAAGTTTATCTATGATTCCAGGGTGGAGGATAGTGTTGAAGGCCTTGGCTTGGTCCAGATAGGCTGTGTGGACCACCTTACCCTCGTCCACAGCTCTGGAGACTAATGTGAAGAAGTCAAGTCAGGTTCAGGAGACAAGATTGGCCCTTCACAAACCCAAACCGGGTGGGGTCCAGTGTTTGAAGTTTGCTAAAGTCTTTGTTTATAAGTTCCATGATAATACATTCCATGGCCTTGCAGATCAGGCTCGTCAAACTGATGGGGCGGTAGTTCCCAGGATCCAAGGTGGATCCCCCCTTGTGGAGTGGGATAACTGTAGCTGTGCACCACTCAGTGGGCATCAAGCCTGAGGTGAGGCTATGATTAAACATGACACTTATGTGAGGTGCCAGTTCATTTTCTAGTTCATGTAGTATGCAGCCCAGGATGTCGTCTGGTCCCATGGATGCTGTATTATTAACTTTGGAGAATGCGTTTTTTACCTGTTTAGCCATTATTAATGGAATTTGGCAATCTTTCGGTATTGAGATGGGCCCTTTAGGGGGTGAGAGGTGGGTGAAGTTGGCAATGAATCGATCTGCCAGAATATTGGCACTATCCTTGGGATCGGTATATTTAATGCCATTCTGTTGAAGCTCAGAGCAGATCTGAGCATTGCCATTTAGATTCTTGACATAGCTGTAGAATGCCTTGTGGTTGTCTTTGGAATCTTTGGCAATTTTGTTTTCGTAACTAGCTTTGGAGGATTTTATGAGGGATCTCAACTTCTTACTGAGGCTGGTAAGGGAGTTTTTTGCATCCTGGGATTTTCCTCTTTTCTGCAACAGTTTCTTCCTTTTGTTGTAAAGTTTGTTTATGGCAGGGGACCAAAAGATTGGCTTCCTTTTTTTGGAGGAGAGCATCTTGGTTCTATATGGGATGGCACGATTCATGCACGAGTGGATGTGCTTGTACAGTGCCTTAGTGTAGGATTCAGCAGTCGAACTTTCAGTTCCCGTCTGCATGGGTGTCATGAAGTTTGTCACTTCTGACTTGAGTAGCATGAAGTTGGCTTTGGAGAAGTTTTTTACGGAGGTTTCTTTACTGGGGGGGTGGGGGTAGGATGTGGATGTCAAGGGTGATTAGCTTATGGTCAGACCTGACTAACGAGAGGGTAACCACAGGTGTGGAGCATCGATTTTCCATGTTGGCAATGACCAGGTCGAAGATATTGGAGCCCCTAGTGGGATTTTGGATTAGTCGATCCAGGGCATTCGAATTTATGAATTCCAAGAATCGTTGGGCAAAGGTGTTGGTACATGAGTAGTTTTCCCAGTTAATTGCAGGGTAGTTGAAATCACCCAGTATTAGGGTGTTTGGTTGTAGCTTAATATTTTCCAGTATGTTTAGAAAGGTGTAGTGAGAATCTTTGGGCATGGTCGGGGATCTGTATCAAGCTACAATTTGGATTGCAGTCTTAGCTAGTGTTAGTTGCACCTGGAGAATTTCAGATGCATTGTGTTGGGCAATTAACCTGGTGGTGTAAATATCCTTGGTGAATATGGACACTCCTCCATCTTTAGTGTTTCGGTCCTGGTTTGGTGGCCAAAAAGTGTGGTAAGAGTTGTAGCCTGGTATTGCAGGGGTGCTCTCTGGAGCCTTGAACCAGGTCTCAGTTACTGCACAGATATTGATGCTCTTCATTTTTAGGAGTGCCTTGAGAGAGTGCGTTTTGAGGTTTAGACTTCTAGCATTGAGTAGCATTACCTTCAGATTTTGCATGCGTGTACCTGTTACGGTGGTGGTTTTGTCCTTTGAACTTTGCCTGAAAAAGGCACTATAGAGGTGGCCTTAGCCAGAAACTTGAATCCCAGAGGCGACAGGTGCAGACCATCTCTGGCAAAGTATCATGGCCTGTCGATCATGTCGTCCCAGGCAGACAGATACTGGATCCCCTTTGAATGACACCAGAAGCTTAGCCAATTGTTGAAGTCAATAATTTTGTCCTTATACTGTGGTATCATTCTGGGTGAAGGCAGGATGTTACTCAGGGCTAGGGTCATACCTGCCTGGGCCATGAGATCTGAGAGCTCTTCCATGTCTCCTTTCATGTAGTCTAGGGAGGTACGTCTCAGATCATTCACTCCAACATGGAAATGACAGAGTCATATTTATACTTGTTGGGGAGTGACTTGAGTGCATGCGTTATGTGGTGGATACTGGCACCCGACAGACATCTGACTGTAATTTTCTCCTTCTTCAGCCCGGTGAGTGGGACATCAGTGTGCTTGACTATAGAGTCACCTGTGATGTGGTTGGCAAGAGGGATGAGCATACTTGTCCTGGAGAGGAGGGACATTGTTATGTGTCTCTCTAGGGGAGGATAAATCTCATTATAAAGATTTCAAGCTGGGGTGGGCAGGAGGACAACAGTAGGCAAGGCCACTTGATGGACCTGGGGCAGGACACACACTCAGGCTACTTAACATTGCCTGCTCAGCCTAACACTGATGTTAGCATTTAAGAGAGCAGCTAAAGACTATGGGGAAAATGGCCTTCTAGGATGATGACACCACTCCCAGATCTTTCTTCACTTCTCAGTTGTGTATAAAATCCAGGGCATCTCCCCCATAAGCTGAGACCCTAGATTTGAAGGAATAAATCAGTCAACTTATCAACAGGAGGATGGCTTGATAGTTACTGGGTGCCAACTGAAAAAAAAGAGAAAATAATTTATATGAAGCTTTAGCTTGGTTGGGGGGCAGCAGCATGAGAGATGTGAGTACAAATTTGAAAATCCTAGCTGCACCCCGGCACAGAACAGGCTCTGACAGACACATAAATGAGGCTCAGTCAGGGAAACATAGAAGTAGGTCTGTTACAGAAAGTGTGTTAGATGGCAGTGCTTCATAGTCCTGCCATTCTATCTTAATGGCATGAGAAAACAACACCACTTCCTTATGGCTTGCATGACTCATATAAATAGGACTTGAAATGTATTCTGGAAAGAAAGAATGAAAGCAAGAAAACAAGATCATGTTACCAAGGCAGGCCCCATCACCCGCCATTTTGAGGGAAACATTAAAATTGTAAAAGAAGCACTTATAGTAATTCTGAAGCATTGAATTAGTTCAGAAAACAAAAATACAATAAAAAACATGTTTTGGAGTTCTAAGGTGGAGTTTTCCTTTAAACTGTGAAGAGTCGAGATACGTTATCCAATGGAGATATAATAGTTAATGCCTGACTGGCAGTTTTAGCATGGATACACTAAAATGAGTAAATGAAGACAGACTAAGTGACACTGCAGTGTGAAGATAGAGCAAGTGGTTTACGCAATTTATAGGTCCTGTAAAAAGACAAATGCTTGATTGTATCTTTGTAATTTAATGGCATCTTTGAGATATGAGAACTTGTCAGTCTTCATCAGTGTTTACAAGGCAACTTAACATGTACAAACCTTAAAATGTCCTTGCTTTACTTGTAATCTGTGTGATAATATTGTCATCTAACTCAGGTGATGTTTAAAATGAAAAGCCGTCTTCACTTTTGATAAGACTTAATAACTTAACCTTACGAATTTGCAGATAATAAAATAAGGTTTTGTGTCTTATATGTAGGCTAATGAATCTCTGACTAGGCAGTTTTTTCCAGAATTTTTTAATTTTAACTTTTGTTTTATGCCAGCAAAGTTTGGATCATAGTCAGTGACTACAGGTTTCAGAGTTGTCTCTGAATACTTGCTATTGTTTTCTGCAAGCAAGAATGATTGCATTTTTATTTGCATATTTATATAGCATTATTGGAATATATAAATGGACCTTCAAAAAGATGAAAACAGTATGGTGTCATACCTCATAAATCTTAGAACATGATAGTCATGGTATCCCTGAAATGTCCTGTATTAGGTGATGGATTTAGTCTTCAGCAGAGAAAGCTAAAATGCAGATTTTAGTAACACGATATGGGACTGAAAATGTGAATTACTAAATTGTCCCTCCCAAATATAGCCCCATTGGTTAGAAAAGTGAATTCTCAACTACCTTTAGTTTTTTCTGGTCATAAAATAGTTTGCTAAAACATCTGCAGTTTGGATTTAGATGGCAGATAGTAATGAGATGGCCTATGCATGGTTCACATATCTAGAGTATTCATGGTATGACAACTAGAAAGTTTGTTGAAAGAATAAGGGATCTTTAAAATGTTCTAATTACAAAAAGTTTTTGTTTTCAGTAGTTGAACAAGGACAGGTTGAACGAAGAGGTGGGGATTTAAAAATGGTCTTGAACAAAGACAGGCTTATTGGTAGATCAGGTTGGCAGCAGATAAACCCCCAGGGCTCAATGACACAGTCAATATTAAATGTTTTTTAAAGAAAAGGAGGGAGTATGTCAACAAAGGTCATTAACAAAGAATTTTATTGAATAATTGGTTATAATTATTTTATAATTGGCTATAAGTAAATTCAGTTATGATAGTATTTAAATGTGGTAGAATTATTAAGTGCTTGTATTCTGATGAAGTATTTTGAGCTGAAAGTGGCTAATAAACAGTGTGGACGCTATTTCAGTGGTGGAGTTTCCTTCCTTGCTAGTTATGCTATGAGGTGTGTGTTATTCAGTGTTCTGCAGTTCCTCGTGGTTGGTTTTTGTTTCTGTTATTGTTTTATTATTGTGTTTTTTAATAATTATACCATTGAAGATACACATGATAGGCATAGATAGAAGCTTTGATTTTTTGATTTGTTTGTATGCTATTTGAAGGCCTAGTGGGGTCCTTCCAACAGATGTGACATAGAGAGCCTCTGCTGTTATAAGTTACCTCCCCAGTGTAACATCAATTGGCGCCACCCTTTTCATGCACCTTAGCTGCCTACCCCCTTTCTGTCGTAGTGTCATTTGGTGTCCCCAAACTTACAAACACACACTGGCCACAAGTGGCACTCCTGTTACCCTGCTTGGTCATTGCAGTGAAAGCCATTATGCTGACCTAAGCTAACAGGTAGAAGAGCTCCTGTCTCATGTACATTATAAAGGTGATTGTTGCCCCCCTTCCGCTTTCCTCCTTTTAGTCAGTAATTGTTTCTGTTCCTCTCCTGTGTACTCAGCAGTTGTTGCCTCCTTTGTATCTCCCTACTTCTTTCTGGGAACAGTATTCATGGTCTTCCTCCATACAGCCTTTTGGGGACCAGAGATGCTCCCTGCCATCTCAACAGACTTGTCAGTAATTTGTATCCATGTTCTTCGTCTCACATCTGCCTTAGTAGTGAGCCTATATTCCCTCTCTTTCTCCTAGACTGGCACAGCTGGAGACCCTTTGCCTCCTACATGCCATGAGAAGTGACCATCTCTCCCATGTTAAGCATCCCACTGATTTGCAGAACGAATGTCATTATCCAACCTCTACCTACATGTTCTGAGACCAACCAGCCATAGTACATTGTACCAAACATCCACATTGTGTCAACACAGTAAACATGAAGTATGTGATTTTTATTATTTAGAATTGATTATTGGTAACATAGCGTAGGAAGAACAGATCAGAGCACGGAGTTAGCTGACGAGCGGTACTGTACAACTACCAGTCTCAACCTGCCCTCCCATCCCATTGTCCACCCTGCTAACCCCTAACAGGCTGCCAGAACTGAAGAGCATGGTCTGTATAAAGCTATCCCATATATTTCAATAAAAATGTTGTGTTACTAATAATGACCCAGAAGAAGTTAGTGGAGAGTGTGAAATCAGTAAATATTCTTTGACATATTCACTGATTTAATACCAAGCTTTAGAAGTGAAATTAGTATAAGCACTGACTGTTCAATTTACAGTGATAAATAGTTCTTCAATGCAACTACCTTTGAATCATCTTCTGTAAGAGAGGGCTCCCTCAATCCATTGTGAGGATAGCTGTACATTACTGCTGAATTATGACTAAAATGTAGCCGCTCCATGAAATATTCAAAAATAACACATTTAAGTGTATGTAAGCAACATGTGCAATTTTGTGCATTCTAAATGTAGTGAAGTAGCCAGATGATCTGCACTGCTTCTTCCAGGAGAACTTACCAATGTCCTCAGCTCTAAGCTTGGTACACTTTGGGATAAATGGCAAAGCTAGCATGTATATGTGTGTGTGTGTGTGTGTGTGTGTGTGTGTGTGTGTGTGTGTGTGTGTGTGTGTGTGCCTGTGTGCGTGTGTCTGTGTGTGTGTGTGTGCACGTGTGCGCACGCGTTTGTGTGCCCTTGTGTGCATGTGTGTCTGTTTGCAAGATGGGGATGAGGACACTTTTCATTTAGTATGCAATTCCCCTTTTTTCAGTATTAGAGCATTGATATCATTTTATTCTATGGCTTACCAAATGTTACATTTAGACATATGTCATTAAGATGCTTGTGTTACAATTATTTCTTTTTCTTTAAATCATAGGATTTATTTTGGTCTAGCAACAGTTGCTTACAAATTATGCATGAAATGTTAGTATAACTTGACTGATGATTCTGCCTCAGCAATATTTTCATTGCACATGTGGTTTCAACTTCTGGAGGCTTGAGGCTAGTTATCAGTTGCTTCTTAGACAAATGTCTGTCTTTAAAAATAATGCATAAAAGGTATGCCTGAATTATTTGAATGTATCCATTTGACTGTTTTATAGACAAAAAATGATAATTATTGTAATTGCCCAGTGAATTGGCTTTGGATTATTCAGTTCCATGGAAAAATACATACAGCCATTAGTTTGTAAATATGAAATAAATGAACAGTTAAAAGAGCTGATATAAACTGGCTGTTGCAGTTGCCGGCCTTTACAGTAGGACATGACTAAGGGGTTTGTTAATATTGGAGTTATTCAGGCCATCTGTAATGTGCCTTGATATAGCCCAGTGTTTTGTTCACAGTAGTTATCTTAAAATTAAATAACCCATACTAATATCATACTGCTATAATTATATGTGAGCTTGTGATTTATGGCAGCTTTCTAGCATGTCTGAGTAAGCTGAATACATTTCTGACATTGACATAAAACAGTGCTAGTTGTCTTAGGTGATAAACATACATCAGTCATTAATATGAACTATTACAGTGCGATACATTTTTATTCATATGGTGGGAAGATAGCAGTATACTCAGGATAGTTACTGGTTTTGTTTAAAATTAATTACTCAGGTTTAATGTCCAATTCTTTCAGTTTGCTGTAAATGATTGAGTAAAAAGCTGCAGGTTGATGCTATCATATTATTGTGCTTATTAATAAAAAATACAGTGCATTTAATTATTTTTCTCTTTTATATTTCTGTAGAAATTGTGTGTGTGTGCGTGTGTGTGTGTGTGTGTGTGTGTGTGTGTGTGTGTGTGTGTGTGTGTGTGTGTGTGTGTATGTGTGTATGTGTGTATGTGTGAGACAGGAAAAGAGACAAAGCTAGACATGTATGTGTGTGTGTGTGTGTGTGTGTGTGTGTGTGTGTGTGTGTGTGTGTGTGTGTGTGTGTGTGTGTGTGTGTGTGTGTATAAGATGAGGGATAGGTTGTATCTTCCCCAAAAACGTCTATCTACATTTTAGATATATATTAGTTATTTACAGATATATTTGAATTTTGTTTGCTATACATTAAGTAATTATATTTACAACTTCACTGTCAGATAGTACAGACTGTTATATGCTTGACTTACTGCTAAACTGACAAGTGAATTGGGAGGTTAGTTTAATCGCCTGGCAAGTGCAGTAAATGCGGAGGTCAGTTTTGCTGACAAACAAATGTAGTTGAAGATCATGTGGTAGTAGGGATTATGGAAATATCACCTTTCTCCACTACTGTGTGATCTTGAAGCTATAAAGTCACAGGGCACAGGGGTGTGGGAGGTGCAGAAAGTTTGACGGCTTGCAAAAAATATTTAGTTTGACATTTGCTGGATAAGTTTAAAGAACAGCCAGTGGAGTGATTGCTGATGATATGGGTTGACTTTGTTGGTAGTATTGTAAGTCAACCCATAATCATGTAATGAAAACAGTACATGTTACTTAATTCTTATTGTATTTTAGTTTGATCTGTGTGTTTAATTTAGTTTAAGGTTGTAGCATGCTTAATGTAGAATATGTATAATATGAATCTTTGAATTCATTATTGTGCTAAATTTTATTGTCAGAATAAGTTTCTTTAACCACTATATGCATACCTCTCAAATCTTACAGTGAGAAATCTGGATAAAGCAATAAATAAAAGTGGGACAAAGGACCAAAAATAGGGACAATTTTGAAATATTGCTCTTACAAACTTAGAAAGTTGATAGAATAACAGGTTTTGCATTAGCATGAATTTTCTGAAGGATATAAAGTCTGAAAATCAAATGTCTGTCATTATTTTCTAACTTCAGTCTTTAATGATTTGCCACTAATTTGCCAGAAAACCACAATTTTATGAAAAACTGACTAAAAATATGAGAGAAAAATCTGGACATTCTGCGAAAATCTGTACAGTTGAGAGGTATGATATATGTACATTTTATGAACAGAGGCGTATTGAAATGAATCATTTAATAAATAGGCAATATGGTGGAAAGATTTCAATAGCCATCCAACGAGTACAAAACATATTTTTTTCAGCTTCTTTCTCTTTTTATATAGTTTAATCTTATGTCCTAGACCTGGCAGAAGGTGTTGTTTACTGTACAAGAATAGCATTAATATTTTTTGATGGATGATTATTTCTGTTTAAGAAGTCTTTTTATAGACTTCACAAATATGTAAATGATCAGGTTAGCATACGCTGGCATTCAAAAAGATCCTTACCACTTATATAAATTGACTACTGCTGGTAGGTCAGTTTATGCAATGGTGAGAAAATGTGATTCAGATACAGTTATGGCCATATTGAGAAGGACCTCATTATCTACTCATTAGCATATCTCTGAATTGTCCTTTTGTAACATTAGCATGTCAGACCTTTTCCCTCATGGCTCATGCATTGTGTTGGCAAAGGCAAACCTCCTTTTACACACACACACACACACACACACACACACACACACACACACACACACACACACACACACACACACACACCTAACAAGCAAGTCCCCCCACAGTCGAGTAGATTTACAGAAGCAGTCACCCATTCACACACATGCATGTTGCAACACACACACACATACACACACACACACACACACACACACACGCACACACACGCACACACACACACACACACACACACACACACACACACACACACACACACACACACACACACACACACACACACATCTTTGTTCATGCACCTACAGACATGCACATACATGTGATCATACTCATTTACACACTAACACACCCTCCACCCCATTTCTTCTCTGAATGTATGGTACTTTGTTTCCATAGGACTTTCTGGGTGACCCCCATCTTTTGTCTCTCTTTACCTTTTCTTCCAACAGTGGAGATTAACACAGCCAAGTGATATGCTGACTACTTGGCAGTGCAAATCAGGAGTCACTGGCATTTCTTGGCGAGAGTACATGGCTAATTAGAATTAGCTGCTTCTCCAAGTTACCTCATTGGTGTGATGCTTAGCCAGAAGGATTGTCCTCTGTGAGAAACCTTGGCAGTAGGGTGGCCTATGAATTACAAAGGTTTACTGTGGGTGGAAAAATAGATGTGGTAACGTTTCCCTCTTGAGGTAAGCCTTTCTGAATCCCAGTGAGAGTGTTTTCAGACTGCAGGCAGCCAATGAAATTTAGAATTTCTAGAGCCCTTACAATAATTGGTACAATAAATTGATCTTAGAAGGGGCTGCTGCTAACAGGATTCTTTTTTTTCCTTTCAGTGTCTGTTCCCTTCTTGTGCTACCAACTGTCATTCCTTCATTAATTCCCCCATGTACCATCTGCTTCACTAGGGATGGCAAGAGCGAAAGCTGACTGGATGCTGTATCATCTAGGCAGTCATAGAGGATGATGCATTTCTTGAATAGTCTAATTTTAGCCCTACAACCTAGATGTTCATGTTTCCCACATGAGGCCTACAATAACAGCATGATCAGACGTGCACATCCCTTCCTATGCATCTTAATCTAGCTGCAGGAATCAATCTCTGCTTGATGAAACAGGTAATATGTCACAGTCCTGTATCCTGCAGCACATTCTCTGCTCATTATTGGGAGTTACTGCATCTGTAGACAGAATTTCTTCTTACCCCAAGATGACAGAGCTTGTGTATTCATAGTAGCCACCTCCCAGTGCCAGCTCCTCCAGTGTCCTAGTTTTTAATCAATCCCAGATCATTTGGGTCATAATCAAGGCATCCACTCTATATTACACAGCTGGTTTTGTTAACCAGATGTTGATCCGTTAATATGAGGGTAGCTCAAAGAGAACAAGTTTATTACATTTGCTTGGATCAAGCAGTTCTTTTCAATCACGGCTTTGTTGATACCAGTTAATTGAGAAGGAGTAGGCTACCACCATCACTAAAAGGATATATAAATACTTGAATATAGTTTTATTTTCTACCCAATGCTTGTGCTATTCCTCAGGATTCTGTTCTGGACCTTTGTTGTTTTCTATGAATGTCAGAAAAATATGTATTAATGTATATGTTTAGTGCTTATTAGAAGCTAAAAGGTTAACACATTTCATTCTATTTTATGTACAGCTTAGTTTTGTATGCAAGATGCTCTCTGACCTAATATTTGCTAGCACAGCAAAATTCATGTTTATGCCTTTTTTGGAAATTTACTGAGAAGTAGGTGATTATCTGCTAGGTCAGGAAAATAATGAATAGAACAATACTGTTTTCTATAATGTTATTGAATTTGAACAATCAGCTCTGTTCGTGTTTTGAGAACATGCACAGCTGCAGAAAAGATAGGTACAGTTGAACAAAGACTGCTTGAAGAAATGAACTATAATCTGTGCTTGCTTTGTGCTCGAATTAGGCATATTACCTTGAATGGTAACATCATATAGTGAGAAGTTGTATCTAACCGGTGGTCTCCAAGGCCACGTTGTTTTTCTTAGGAAGTTTTTTATAAACTTGATAGTGCCAGCAGAAAATCATGGACAAACAGCTGCTATGAAATAATATTGTAAGAACTTGTGATTTATTACGTCAGCTTAGTAGGCAATGTCTTGCAAGAAATGTATAAGAATGGCTTCACTTCCTGATTCTAGTTAGACAAACTCTGTATTTGCACATTTTTGTCTCCTTGCTGCAAGATTAAAGTGCCTTAACCTGAACCTGCCATGTGTTGATCTTTTTGAAGTTGTTTTTCCTTTGACAATGCACATACTCACTTTGGGAGACATTAGTTAGGGAAGGGCTTGCAATCACTGAAGATCCATCCCTCAAAATTCCATGTCTGCTGAAATCTTACTCGCAGATGACAAAGAATGCAAACTGGATGATTTGTGATCAATCAGGTAAACCTTACTTCTTCCGTAGCACTCTATGCCACAACTTCAGATGATGTACACTTTAATCTTGTGTCTCAGTATAATCTGCAACAGCAATATGTTGGAATTCTTGTCAAAGGTATGTAAGTTAGGGATTATTGTTGATACCAGGCTAACTCTTAAGAACAAGGTGTCAGTTCTTTGTTAAGAATGTTGCTGTCATATAACACTTCATTTCATCTCATGATTTTCCAGTGGTTATGCATACCTTGATTTCCTCCATTTTGAACTACTTCTGTAGTTGGAGCTACCTGACTGTGAATGAGATTACCTGCAGGTGATATAGAATTCCATAGCCCAGCTATTTATGGGGGGGGGGGTGCTAGTACCACCATATTATGCTGTTTCCTTTCAACCTGCTCTGGCTGCCACTTAGGTCTCACAATAGCTACAAGATTTTAGACATGGGGACATGCTTTACTTGGCCTACATAGCTTGTGTTCATCTTGTCTTAAGGAGCTATTGTTCTGGTTTTGACCTTCCTGTGCTCCATACCCTGCCACCATGGGCTACACGTGGCTATGAAGGTATGGTTGGCATTATCCAGCAACCGTTCCTTTGTCTGTCAGTGCTCATAGCTTTGTAACCTGCCTTAAGGGCAGCTGAGTTTTGGGGCATAGCTAGGATTTTTGGAGTGATACACCAGTTTCCATAATTTAGCCCCCTCTCCTATCCAGTTGTAGTCCCTCCCCCAGTTTCCCACCCCTGATAGTACATTATCTCAGCAGCATATCTTTTTAGTGCTAGACAAAAAATACTCCTAAAGCGCCAGGGTTTTACAAAAACCTATGTTGTCAGCCTGGCATTTTGTGAAAAAAAGATCTTAACAAAACCTGTAATAATAGGTTCATAGGTAGGTACTAGGCTATCGGCCCAAGGGCCTATGTAAGCCTAGCCAACAAGGTTCCCTGGCTTATGCCACCCAAGAAAGTTATTTTCCTGTGCCACTGTCGAGCAGAGACACAGAAGTGATCCCCGGGGTGTATTTCCTATTTCCCATCCACTCATCAAGATTTTTCTTGAAGAGTGCTAATGAAGTACTTTGCTTGACATAGATGGGTAGCCTGTTCCAGAGCATGGGTAGTCTCTGGGACAGGAATCTATCCCTCCAGCATGTCCTGTTTATTGTGGTGACAAGGTTTAGGTCCCTAGAGCGTGTAGCTCAGAGGGATTGGGATTTCTTTAGGTGTAGCATGTCCAACAGCTCTGGGTTTGACATAGCTTTATATGTGAGGCATAACAAGAAATGAGACATAATACAATAAAAATAGATAAAGAGCCAGATTCAATAAAGCCTACACTAAGTGTACACTGTTCTGAGTATACAGACAACATAGACATAACCCACACTTTCTTACTCCTAATTTCAGTTTTTCTACTGATATTCTTGCAGCTTTAAATATTGATGGGGATTCATAAAGGTTAGCAGAAAGTGTAGAATACATGTACACTTAGTGTAATCTTTCTGAGTGACTTGAAGGGCCAAAAAATGTGATAAAAATGTTGTTGAAAACAGACTGTGTACACTTACTGCATGCTTTATTGAATATGGCCTTTAAAACAATGTAAATATTTTTTTATTTAAATTCTCATGTTGCATTATTCAAACTAAGTAAATTTTATATTTCAATTATTCCAAAAAAAAAGCCTTTGTAATTGCATATTTGTGAATGTTTCCTCTGTACCCATGGCTGATGGAATTTCCAGTGCTAAATGAGTTTACGGAGTCCCTGCAAGCTTATCTTTTTTTAGCTGACATTTAACTTGACTTCAGTCACACTGCCTCATGATCTGTTTCTTTAATGTTTTTAAATCTGGTTCTATCATTTTTATTACAATGATTTATCTCAAAGCTGGTATATATTTTATTGCACAGTTCGTAAATTACTTAGTCACATGTACAGTAATAAAACTGAATTTGATAATGAACATGAAATGTACATTCAAATATGCTGTACTTGATTTTTTTTTTCTCACTGGCGTTTGCCATGGCTGAAACGGATTAATTCCTGAGCTGTTTATTATCTCATTTAACAAACAGAAAAGACAAGGAGTACATAAAAGTAATAGTTCTTCTTACTACACTTGTCATAAAACAGTTCACAATAAAATATTACATTTAAAATTCTCATTAGCAGATGAAGTCACAAAATGTAGAGCATTTTGCACTTCAGCAAGTAGCAGAGCCTCCTGCATTATGCAGTGTAGATTATGCATGTTCTGAGCTACTTAACATGCGTGTCCTTCAGAACTACTTGAGCTGACTGTAACAGCACGGTGCTCACTGGTTTGGAAATGTATTAATAATAGGTTTCTTTAACTGCACAGCTTTCTCTTCAGTACATGTCTGTATTTAGTCAGTTCATTTGATGTTACACTGCTTTACCTTCATTGCCAAGATGGTGTAACAACATTTATGAAATGGCAAATAAATAAAACAACTAAATTGTTAGTGTTTTCTGTTTATAATGGGGCTCCATTATACTTTATAATATTATTACTTTCTGAGAAGTGGTACACATTATATTTTATTTATTGTAGGTTTAATAACTAGCAATTGTATTTTACCCTGCAGCCATACCTATGATAGTTACCGCTACCCCACTAATGCATTTTTGAATACAGGATATAACTTCCGTTGTGGTTGTCAGGATGCTTCTCTTCTAAAGGATGGCTTTATTTAGATGCATTTTTTTTTTGCAATCATAGAGTACTGATCCAGATAGAATAAACTGCAGACAAAGCCTTTACATAAAGTTTAATGTTGAAAACTTTACATGACTAAACATAATGATGTAGACTGAGGAGGATGGTAAAAAGATGAAAGCTAAATCAGAACTAAAAGAAGAAAAACATTTATTGGAAACTGAAATCATAGCAAAAGCTATGAGAAGCTTCTGCATACCTCTGGAGTAACTTTCTCCACCCTAGTCCTCAAGTTGGGCTATAATCCCTTATGAATCCTACTAGTAATTGCCATTTTAGTTAGTGTCAAAGTTACAAGCTGGTTGCATCTATATCTAGTTTATGTGAACTTGCAAGAAGATCTGTGAAGTTGCCCAGATGAATGATTGTTGTTTTACCTTTCAGAATGAATTTCTGAGATCTTTTCTTTACAGCATCAGCCTTATATTTTAGCCCAATCAGAAGTTTGTCTAGAGCCCCAGTTTATTAATCTCTCTGACTGTACTGAAGTCTTCAAGTTCTTGTATAAGGACTGATGATGTGAAAATGTGGAGAGAAATATCTTCTCATTTGAAAGAACATCACTGGCATGACTATGAGAAACAACCACACAGCCAGTTTCATATGTCCTTCTCTTTGACAAAACTATAATAATTTAAATGACTTCTGAATGTTTTGAGTACTTCAGAGTTATAATTATTCATTTAAATTGGAGGATATGATTATGAACTAGCTTGATCCAAAGAAGAATGCCTGTTTTGACTTTGTTAGAAACACAATGCTAATCAAGATGACATCTTGCAATATTAGATCCAACCTCCAGACACTCACTCACACAGAGGCCCATAGGAATGGAACCTTTTTGAAAACACATTTCTAATATAATAGTCCTGATTATCTTTATTAGTTGAATTACTATTATTGCTGTTGGTGTTATGCCAGTCTGCATATTATTGTGGATTGGCTGTGTAATGTCATTGTTGCCGTATATTGATTGCATTTATTAATTCTTTTTGTTATGTATTGCTATGCATTAACCTTGTTATTCTTTAGATATAATGTGGCAGTATATAACCATTTGCAGGAGAGGGCCCTTGTTTAGTTACTTGGAAAACACAGTACATGGAAGTCATGCAATTCAAACTTGTATTTGTATGTAGGAAACCAGGGCCTCTTAGGTATGTGTGTTAGTTGTACAAGTTTTCAGCTCACAAAATGAATTCAAACCAAAAACCTTCACTCACATGGAATGGACTTCAAAGCTGGACTTATACATTGGGCATTATCCTCCTCTGGGGCATTATAGTTTCATGAGGTCCTAAAGACAATAAACTCAGAGAATGTTACAGGGAACTTAATGTTTACAATGCAAATGCTTTTCTTTCTCTCTCAAAACTTATTCTTGTTAAAGAGTAATAAACTTCAGAGCAAGAACATATACCTGGTTCCTAGATTTGACAGTGAAAAAGAATTAAATATTAACAGCTGGGAACAACCAACAGTCATGAGTGAGAGAAAGAAAGATAGAGAGAATTCCAGTCTTTCCCCCCTTTTTGGTAAGAGACATATACTACAGGGAAACTAGTGCGTTCAACCTTTTAGTCTTTTTTTTTTAACCATACTTGGACATTCAGTCATCTGAGAAGCCTAGCTAACACACACAACTGCATAGATGCAAATAAACTTTGAAAAAGCTTACACTGGATGTATGACAGGTGACTGTTATACATCCTATATTCCCGTAAGGACCTGAGAACTGTGATATTTCATCATGCTGACTTCATGACCCTAGCCATGCACAAAGGCAGGTCTGTTTGCAGTTAGGAAAAGGAAGATGTTCATCGTGTTACCCTGCTGCAGTCATCACATTTGGGTTATCCTGCCGTCAGGCGGTCCCGCAGTTGTTCCGAATTCCAAAGTCTTGGTCTGGTGTCGGTTGCTGTCGCTTCTTCACTGACATCAGTGCGCCAGGGGTATATAAGAGCCATCCAACGACATTTTCTTCAGTCTTTCTTGCCACGCGGTGCCTGAAGCAGAAGCAGTTTGCAAGTGCCGGTCGGCCGACACGTGAGATTTTCGATTTGAATTTCAGTCCGAAGTCTTCAATAAAGCTAAGTACCCCGTTGGGGAACATTTTCTTGCCTCAGTCCAATGTCATAAAAAGTTAACAATTGCAGTTCTTGTGGGAAGCAAATACCTCATAAGGACTTCCATTCCTATTGTATTCCTTGCCTAGGCCCAGACCACGACGTCACAGGTTGTCGGTTTTGCGCTAGGTTTAATAAACGCACTATCAAACGCCGTTTTGACTTCACACGGCATTACTTTGGTAGGAAATTTAATTATATCATGCTGTCAGAGCAGCCGATGACCGCAATTCATAAAAAACACAAGGATAAGGACAGGCAGCCTAGGAATAAGCCAGACCCCAAGGCCTCAGCTGGGCCTGTCGCTGGTTCTCCAGTTTTCAGTGAGGCGCCTACGCAGCCCCTGACGACCGCAGAGCTGGATCCCCAGACAGCTGCCGACTCCCAAACGGAGTCTATTAGGCCGACGCAGCCATCTACTGACACCGGAGCAGAATTAGACATCGGTGCAGAGGAAACACCTTCGGTTGCAGAAGGTGTCTTCAGACCGACTACACTCACCATTAAATCTTATGCTAAGCTTAAAACTCCTTTAAAACCTAAGAAAACTGTTCATCAGTCTACAGGTCAAGGCCCCATGCCTAAGAAACAGATGCTTAAGATGGCTGAAGATTTAATTACCCTTATCAGGGGTACCCATCCCCCTCCTGATAAAAGACCAAGACAAGAGGAGGATTATGCATCCTCTGACCAGGTTTCTCTCTCCTCAGATTCTTCTGAGGAACAGGATCACACTTTTCCACCCTATGAGGATTCTGATGCTGAAGACTCTATTCCCTCAGCATCTCCCCCTGAAGACTACTCCTTTGGGGAAACATTACATACCATGAGGGAACATTTCCACTGGGAAGGCCAGGATTACTCAGTTTCTAAGAAAAGGCTCAGAGAGTTCCTTTTATTACCCCAGCACAGACCTCTTGCTATCCCTCCTATTTTAGATATTGTGGATGATGTCTACTTGGAGTCTAGTTTAAATCCAGACTCTCTACCTCTTGCTCCAGCCAAACCAGACAGATACTACAGAGTACCTGACTCACACAAATTCCTTTATAAAAGCCCTATAGCTGACCCAGAAACCATATCCCAGGGTCCTAAGGGAGCAAAAGCTTCTATGGCTAAAAATCCTGTGCCCTCTGAAAGAGATTCCAGAGCCCTAGATAGATGGGGAAAGAAAATATACACCTCTGCAACTCTGGCTATGAGAGCATTAAATTGCCAGTTTCACATGTTGAAATATCAACAATTCCTGATGTCTCAGTTAAAACAAGAATTCTGATCATTGGCGGGTTTAACTTTGTCCACTCATAGCCGAAGCTTTGCATATATTTAATGTTCTGCCATCTAAACACAGTAAGATATAAGAAATTTTAGTAGCACTGGGGGAAGATAAGATGTTTGAGCCAGAGATTTTAAGATAGTCATTTGACCGAAATTCAACCCACCAAGGATTGGAGCACCTCCATAGGTAATCACTGGCAGTGAGTTCTGCTGGGAGTAATGCCCTTTTCAGGGGAATTTTCCTCTTCACTGGAGTTGATGTGAACATGGAGTTGGTATATATAAGTTCAGAGGTGCGAGAGGATTGCCTTCCTGCTAAAAACACTTAAAAAATGCATTTTTATAGCCATTTTTTTAGGTGGTGGGGGGTTGCAGTTCGAGAATTCTGATCCTCGACAGGTTTAACTTCTTCCACTCATAGCCAAAGCTTTGCATACATTTAATGCTCTGTTATCTAAACACAGGAAGATATAAGAAATTTTAGTAACACTGCGGGAAGATAAGATAATTCATAAAACATATTTGAACCAGTGCTTTTAAGATAGTTAAAACGGATACTAAATGGCTTGTTTTTTTGGAAAATTCCTGATAAATTGCTTATATTTTTCAATAACTTTGTCATTACATTAATCCAGGTCAAGGTAATGCAAATACAGTGGGAATTTTGTAACAAGACAGAGTATGTAATGAAAGCTATAATGAATTTGTTAGAGGTGTATTCTTCAGGCTTGCTCTAGATTATTTATGAACTGGCTATTTAACTGGTATTAGAGCTAAAAACCACAAATTCACCAGCAGGACTAGTAGACACAAGTTTATTTTTCAGGTTAAGCGCTTTCATCAAAGTAAAATTGACTTCCTCAGAACAATATACAAACAGTCATGTGTTGGTGGTGCTGCGGTAGCGTTGTCACCTCACAGTATGACGTTGTCCTGTTCGATTCTCAGCTAGATCGTCTTCACTGTGGAGACATGCGTGAATGGGTGTACCTTCGTAGAAGGTTGTGCATCAGAGCTGGCAACTTGGCACATAAAAATCTACTGCCAATCATTAGCGGATCGGAGTTCCGCTGTGGCGACCCCTAACCGGGAAAAACTGAAAGACACAACATGTGGATTTAAATATGTTACACTGTCACAGGATAGGTGAGGAATCCCACCAGTCAAACAAAAGATCTCTTGAATAAATTAATACCTTAAAGGCATACACTATAAACACTAAAAATACAATAAAATACATTTCTGTAAAAAAATTATATAAAATTAAACCCTTTCTGCTTTTTCTTTTAAAGCAGGCAAGATAGATATAAAATCATTTAATCCTGGACACAGATTAGCTGCCAAATGAAGCTGCCACATCAGTTCCCTCTTGTTTAAAGTGTTTTTCCAGTTGCCACCCCTGGGGTTTATTTCACTGGTATCTAATATCCCAAACTTGAATCCAGAGAAATTAACACATATTTTACTATGCCTAAATAAGGCATTAGTTTCTTTGGAATTCTTAATGTCATATAAGTGTTCATATATCCTGGACCTGAGAGCCCTCTCAGTTTTCCCCAACATAAAACCCCGGGCAGGAATTACACTTTGCCAGATAAACTATTTTGCTAGTCTGACAGTTACCTTTTTTTGAAAAACACAGGGCCCTGGTTGATATTATCAAGTTTCAAACTAGCAGCCAATAGTATATATCTACACTGTGTACAACCACAGGCTTTGGTAAATTCATTCATTTTTTCACTACTATTGTTCATGTTACCCTCCAAGGTAAGTTTCAAGTTGCGGCCCACTTTAGTACAAAAAATAGGCTGTTCACCCACTGCTTGTAAAATATTAGGGTCACCCCTAAAAATGTTCGAATTCTTACAAAGTATATTTCTGATGTCATTATAATGTGTACTATATGTTTTGTCACCCCCATTTAGGCCTATTGTGGCAGCAGGGGGTCTAAAACACACAATTTGGCAGTCTTTGTGGATCAGATGGTTAAGCATGTAGTTGAGAGTATGCCACATCTTGTGAAAGATTCTTGGGGCTTTTTGGGACAGATTAAGCAAGATTTATGGAATCCTGATCTGATTTTTTTGACAATAGATGTACAAGATTTATTCTCCTGTATTCCTAGAGAGGAAGGTTTGGATTATTTTGAAAAAAATGCTGTTTGATCATTCTAGTTTATCTCCAGAGCATGTACAGCTTGTTTGTGAAATAATGGCCTTGATTTCAGATAACAACTATATTTTTTTGAAGGGCAATATTTCCAACAAACCAAAGGAGTTGCTATGGGGAAAGCTTGTGCCCCCGTTCATGCAAACCTTGTTTTATTAGGGTGGGAGAAAGAGTTTATTTTTGAAAGTAGGTTTCATTTGGATATTTTGTTTTACAGCAGGTACCTGGACGATATTTTTATTTTATGAAAGGGTACCAAGGAAAGTATTGCTGGTTTTGTTGAATATCTAAATGGCACTACCCATTATTTGAAATTTACCTATGAATGCAATGAGAAAGAAAGTCACTATCTTGATACCACCATCATTAAAGATGTGTGTTGTTTTAGATCCAAGGTGTATAGAAAGAAAACTTTTTGTAATTCCTACCTCCATTTCCAAAGTCATCACCCACTATACCAGAAAAAAGTATTGTCAAGGGACAGGCAATCAGAATTTCTAGAATGACTTCCCATCTTGAGGATGTCATTAAGGAATTCAGTGACCTGAGGAACATGTTTCTGGAGAGCGATTATCCACTAGAATTTGTAGAGGGTATTTTACAAGAGATTTTGAGAGAGTGGGGTTCTAAATATGAACCTCTACTAAGTAGAGGTCTTTCTAAAACCAAAAATTGTGAAACAACAGAGAGTTCTACCCATAACTTTTCCCAGGCATGTGTGGTGCAATATAGTACACATTATAATGACATCAGAAATATACTTTGTAAGAACTGGAACATTTTTAGGGGTGACCCTAATATTTTACAAGCAGTGGGTGAACAGCCTATTTTTTGTACTAAAGTGAGCCGCAACTTGAAACTTACCTTGGAGGGTATTTGTATATTGTTCTGAGGAAGTCAATTTTACTTTGATGAAAGCGCTTAACCTGAAAAATAAACTTGTGCCTACTGGTCCTACTGGTGAATTTGTGGTTTTTAGTTTTTATTTTCACCAGTTTGCTACCATTATTTGGTATTAGAGTTAAGCTTATGTTCTTAAAACACATTTACAGTTTCTGGTATTCCATGCGATATTGCAATCTTATCTCTCTACTTATATCTTTTTTTCAAGTTTTGTGATTTATTTTGTCATTATTTATGGTTATTGATACTCCTTAAGGAGTAAAAGATACTGTTATGAGTGAGTCTTAAATTCCTTACAATGAGAGCAGCTGTATTGCTTAACTATGTGATTTATTCATTAAGAATAGGTATTTTTAAATAAGTAAATTGCTTAGCCATATTTTCTCATTGGTAGTCTGTGAAAGCTTTTGTACTGTTTTCTACTGCGTCTCCATGTACATAAGATGACAATGATATAATGCGGGCATGCAGTTCACATCTGTTTCCATTTTAATGAATGTTTGTAGGCTGAAATAAGGAAAACCTATTGTTAAGTATTTAAATTGGGTGGTGGTGATTTACAGTCTGATAAATGCCATGCATGCATGTACTAGGATGTTTTAAAATGGCCTTTTCTCATTTCTGTATGTAAAATTGCCACAGCATTTGTGATGTCAACATATGGTTCGGTTTTCAGAATCCTGTAAGCCTAACAGTGCTATTACCAGGAAGATTCCTCAATATTTTATACCCATACGAAATTCTGTTCAGCCAGTCAGGCTTATAGAATCCAGGAATTTTACCCCTGACATTGTATCATTATTAATAAATAATTATGGTATAAAATATGAATGCTGGACAGTTATGCGAGACCAGAAGTTCAAATATTCCTTGTCTTAAATGTAAAGGTACAAAATGTGCTAGCTAACTAAACTCATTTCACAAACAGTATTACCGTATTTTAAAACATTCCGTCTTGTTATAGAACAAAGAATGGCACATCCATTTCCTAAAAAAACTGAGCTTGTAACAGACATTTTCTAAATAAGGTGCTGATTCCACTACCCTTGTTTTTTTAATTTACCTCTTTTTAAAATTGTATGCATTTTAGGTAAGATACAGTTATTTTAGTTATATTTTCCAGGCTGTTGTTTTAGAAACTGGCCTTCGTTTTTGCTTTTACATGTCTTATTGAGGGAAGCCCTCAAACATTCATCTCTCTGACAAACAGTCTGCACGTTACATATCCATGATGCAAACAAGATTTTTCTGAGCTAATTTATTGCTAGATTCATTTTGCAATTAACTTATTGCTTTCTTTTGCTCTTGAAAATGACTCCAGTCTCTTCTGTAAAGGAGGCATAAGCAACCTTTTTTAAAATGTTATCTTGGAACCATTATTCTATTCCGTTTTCCCAAATCAACTCATTTTTATTATTTGCAGTCAATGCCTTTAGTTGTGCCAGATTACGGTAAACTAACAAACTGGCTTAATGCTATTTGTTGCTTCCTGTGTTTGATTTTATTTGCATATTCATAAAGTATATTCATATAAACATAAACTTAATTAGGTGTTATAATTGCTGATCAATTTTTATATTTTTTTAGTAATTATTTTAAAAATTAAAATTGCTTTATTGGCTGAAACATTTAAATTGAAGTGGAAAAATAAAATGATACACTTACATAATTTTTGTCCGCAAACGTGGCATTTGTTTTATTTAAGGACTATAAAAGGTCAGTAAAATAGGAATTGCTTACTTTGATGTCTCATGCAGGGCTGGCCTTTGGTCAACTGATGCCCTAAGGCAAAAAGTCTCCACAGCACCCCCCTCCCATACCACCCTGTGCCCCCATCCTGGTCTACCTAAATCATCCAGATTACTGGAAAAGTGCCCCTGCTAGAGCAGTGCCCTAGGCAGCTGTCTAGTCAGCCTACGCCTAAGGCCAGCTGTGGTCTCA
Source organism: Protopterus annectens (assembly GCF_019279795.1). NCBI lineage: Eukaryota > Metazoa > Chordata > Ceratodontiformes > Protopteridae > Protopterus > Protopterus annectens. Next base: position 959,479,749 of record NC_056747.1, read on the forward strand.
TGCTTAAAATTGAAACACTTTCCCACACAAGAATACATCATGCTACTATAATCTGAAACCGACACTCTTATTAGACAGTTTATGTAATACACTCTTATTAGACAGTTAATGTAATGCAAACTAGCTAGTTTGGTGTACCCAACAAAATATGGCTTGCTGTCATTGATTTTTGTTAAATATGTCAAATGTAAAAAAAATAGCACATTTGTCAATATTTAGTACATACATTTAAACCTTGTGCTTCTAGTAATTGTTACACACTTAGGGGTGCACTTTTAGATTTAGACAAGGACATACTTGTAAAATTGGAATGTGCATATAGCTTCAGAACTAGACCTTTTATAGTCAGACTGATCCATACAGGAAAACTAGCAAATGTACATTCATCTTTACAGACTAGTACCCATAGACTAAGATTAGCTCCTCTATGACCCAAGAAACCCCTAACATGTATTTAAACTTATTGGAAATGCTCACCATCTAACCCAATACCATATTCATGGGAGACTTTAATAACCCCACTATTAACTGGAAATCATATACGATACCAGTCGCACAGGCACAGTAATTTCTGGATTTTGTAAACATAAACTCCCTGGACACTGTCAGTGCACTGTCCACAGGTGCAAACATACTGGATGTTGTCCTCACTAATATGGGAGAGTGCTGCACACCCCCTAATGTAATGTCTTCTCTGGTAAGATCAGACTACAGAAGTAAAAATAAAACTTGGAACCCCGGCTAACACTGGAGTATTCAGGAACTACTCTTAAGGATAACTTCCTAGTATTAAGTGATAACCTGGCAAAATTTCAAGCCCCCATAAACCCTGAGAATACTGCTGCCAATGTGGAACTGTTCAAAGAAACCCTATACAAGCATGTTAATAACTGCATAGAGGCAGCTGTACCTACCAGGAATAAGTACAAAACTAACTAAAAAAACAAGCCACTCTGGTGGAATCACAAAATCAATTGAGTGTATTATAGGAGGAAGAAAATCATGGCAAAATTAGGAGGTGCAGCACCAAGTAGGATAAAAGCATTTTCTCTTCCAACTAAACAAACAACTCGGAGGACAAATAAAGTCTACCAAAGCTAAATTTGAGGTAAATTTGACCTCTTAGGCCAAGGACAACCACAAGGCATTCTTTAACTATGTCTGCAACCTCAAAGGCAAGACACAGTCATGTGCAGAGTTCATTATTAATGGAGCCTCCTATACTGATCCAGAATATACAGCAAACCAAATGGCTGACAAACTCAGCTACAACTTTACCCCTCTCTCCCCCTCAACTTTCCTTCAGGAAATACCATCAAGTATACGTCCCCTACTATCACTAAGGAACAAGTCCATGATGATCTTTGTATGGCCAATAACATTGTGTCAGTGTGACAATATCCCTGGATGCCTTTTAAATAGCCCTCTGTAATTGCTATTTAATGGTAGCCTCCAAATAGGCCTTTTGCCTCATGAATGGAGAACAGAAACAGTTATCCCTCTACACAAAGGTGGGGCATCTACAGACCGTGGAAACTACAGACCTTTAAGTCTCACTGGTCTCATATGGAAAGCCATGGAAATAAATTATTATGGAAATTATCAATAATGACATAGGAAACCGCCAGACACATGACCCAACCCAACCAGTTTGATTTTGTCAAGGGCAGATCATGCTTACTTAGCCTGATGGGCATCTTTGAGAAGGTTGCCAAAGCAATGGATGAGGGCAAAATGGTTCATACTGTCAAGCTTTACTTGGCTAAGGCATTTGACACAATATTCACTAGGGCATTGTTGATAAACTCAAGAGGTTAGGTATAAACCCTTATGTCACCCAGGGGATAGCCAGCTGGCTCACAGACAGACCCAGGAATTTAGAATTGGAGAGTCCACTTCTATAAAGAGGCTAGTCAGAAGCGGGGTCCCTCAGGGATTGGTCCTGGGAATGTTCCTTTTTGGCATTTGTTTTTCTGACGTTAAGGCCAATGTCAATGGCCTCTGGATGATAAATTTGCAGGTTTTTGCAAATTAGGTGTCATAGAATTCTGCACCAACAAAGATGTTCTCCAAGAAGGGCTGACACAGACAAATAACTGGTGTCAGAGCCATGGACTAAAGCTAAATGCCAAGAAATGCATAACAGTATGCTTTGGGAAGTCATCCACCCCTGGTAACTATTATATTGACAACATACCCCTAAGAGTTGACCCAGTAGTCAGGGACTTATGGGAACACACAGACAGTAATCTTGTCTTTGACCTTCACATGTTTATAGTAGTGAAGAAACCATTCTGTATTGTGTAACTTATATACAAAGATATGCCATCTAGGTCCAAGGAGGTCATTGTTCCACTGCATTTAGCATTCCTCAGACCTATCGTTAAGTACAGTGCCCCATTTGGTATGTACTTAACCAGGCACTTCCAATAGTTGGAGCACCCACAGAAATTCCAGACTAAAATAATATAGGGTGTAAGGAAAATGTCCTATGCAGACTGTCTCAAGGCCCTATCCCTGTACTCTGTCTCCTATAGGCTGTTGAGAGGAGATTTAATCCTGGCATAAAGGTCATTGTCAGACCTCACACTGATGGACCTTCTGCATATCCACAAAAAAGAGCACCAGAATTACAGATTCTAAAGACTTAAATCTTGTGTGTGATATAAATAGGACCTGCTGGAGAGACAGGTATGTATCCCAGATGCTACCCCTTCTCTGGAAAGGTCCACAATAACCCAACTCAAGTGCAACTTGGATAATTGGATGGGAAACAGGAAATTCATCCCTGGTTTGGCACCTGTGTCTGTAATGGACACAGGTAACCTGTAAATGGTTCATCTCCCAGGCCCATGCTTACACTTATCAAGGGTATCAGAACTTGTCAGGCTGTTGTGGTCATTGTCCTAGTTACACATCGATGAACCTATGTGTTCATATATGAATGCTAGATGTTCTTCATTTTCCACTGTTACAGTCATCATCATCACACTTTGGTATTCGGGCCAACTGAGGGCTACTTGCAGGCAGATAACCCGAGTCTTGGGATTTCTGCGTTGGATGCTGTCACCTCATCCATGACCTCAGGTCGTCAGGGGTATAAAACACGCAGCTGATGCCATTACATCAGCTTTTCTTGCCGTGCAGGAGCCCGAAACAGAAGCAGTTCGCAAGTGACGGTTGGCAGCTATCTGAAATTTTCATTTTTCGGGTTTCAAACCTGAAGTCTTCTAAAGCTAAGTACCCCATTGGGGATCCTTTTTTCTTGCATTAACCGATGTCAGAAAAAATTAACAATTGTCTTGCCTGTGGAAAGCAAATACCTCACAGAGATTTTCATTCTTACTGCATCACCTCTTTAGGCCCAGACCACGACTTTCCTCGCTGTCAGTTTTGTGCCTTGTTGAACACCCGAACTATTCGTCGTTGGGCTATTTTTGTCTTTAAATTCTTTCGCTCTCATTCTCCATATTCCGAAATGGCTTCGGTAAGCCATCCGACTACTGATCTTCCAAAAAAAAAACCGCAAAGATAAAGACAGAGACAGACTGCATAGGTCCAAAACTGCCGATGACGCTTCTCTTAAGCTAGTTGCCAGTCTGCTGGTATTCAGTGAGGCACTTTCGCAGCCCCTGTTACTCACTTCTACAGATTCGCAGGCTTCTACTGAGACCCATTTGGAGTCCAGTATGCCGCGAGATACTTCTTCGACTATGGAACCTGTGGATGTCTCTACCTTGGATGGGTCCGGAGCCGCTGTGCAGGCACCGGCTTCTGAGGGTGTATTTAGACCTTTCAATGTTCGTATTAAACTGACTACTTCATTAATGACTAAATCTACCAAACTTCTCAGGCCCAGAGTTCTCACTACGCCTAGGAAACTGACGACCAAAGCACATTCTCATGCTCCCATGCCACAGAAACAAATGCTTAGACTGGCTGAAGACCTTATTACTTTAATTAGGGGAAGCCAGCCTTCCCCCTCTAAAAGGCAAATAATTGATTTTCCTTCTGATTCTTTAGGCCATGAGTCTGATGGCTGTGACTCCTGTGATTACTAGGACATACCCTTATCTACCTATGAGGACTCAGATGCAGAGGATTCAATTTTCTCAACCCCCCCCCCACAGGACCTTTCTTTCAGTGAAACCTTGCATACCCTAAGACAGCATTTCTGCTGGGAATGCCAGGACTACCCACAGTCCAAAAAGAGACTCAGGGAATTTTTAAACTTGCCTCAGCATAGGCCTCTAGCTGTTCCCCCTGTCCTGGATATTGTAGATGATGTCTTCATGGAATCCATTCTTACCCCTGATACTTTACTACCTGCTCCTAGAAAGTCTGACAGATACTACAGAGTACCTGACTCTCACAAATTTCTCTTTAAAAATCCCATGGTGGATCCAGAGACCATTTCCCAGGGACCTAAAGGTATTAAGGCTTTTACAGCCAAAAACCCTACTCCTTCGGACAGGGATTCTAGGGCTCTAGACAGATGGGGTAAGAAGGTATATACCTCTGCAACTCTTGCTGTCAGGGCTTTAAATTGCCAGTTTCACATGTTGAAGTACCAGCAGCATATTATTGATCTAGTGAAACAAAAAATGTTGTTGATTCCTGATTGTGCAGAAAATAAGGACTTGCAAGACTTTATGCATGCTGCAAACCAAGTTGGTAAACATACTTTGCAGTGTGGTTTTGATGCCTTAGAAGCATCTTGCAGGGCTGCTGTCACTGGGTCTATTCTGAGAAGGCATGCTTGGCTGAAGGAACAAATCTTGCCAGACCAGGTGAAGGCTAAATTACATGATGCTCCATTAAACCAAGAATGTTTGTTTGGCTCTAAAGCAGAAGAAGTTCTTAAAAAGATGGAGGAAAAAGCTAAATCCATGCAAACTGTTAAAAGATTTCTTACAGGTACAGCCACCCAGATTCAGTAGGCACTGACCTTCAAAAAACTGGTCCTTTCCAGTCCCTTCCAGACCTTCTCAGCCCAAACCAAGGGGCAACAGACCAGAAAGACTACAGTCTCAGGGTATGCACAAATCTAAACAATGGAGTGCTCCCTCCTCAAAAACTGGGAGTGGTAAGCCACCCCCAATGGAAAAAGTTCACAATGACTTGTCCTTAATCCTTCCCAGCCATGCCCAAGTACTTGCACCCCTAGGAGGAAAACTCACCCTGCATGCAGAAAACTGGGACTGTATTACCCAGTACTGCTGGGTCTTAAACATTGTATCCCAGGGATGCAGATTCTATTTCCACTCTCTGCCAGCCCCATGTGGATTGGCAGACCTTCCTCCAAACCAGTGGATAAAGGCCCAAAAGCAAGTACTTTCTCTTCTTAGTATCAGGGCTATTTAACCTGTGCCAACAGAGCAAAGGGGACAGGGTTTCTACTCCAGGCTGTTCCTGATGTCCAGGAAAAAGAACTCTTGCCGCCCTATTCTGGATCTGTCAACCCTGAACACCTTCTTGGTGGTACCAAAATTCAAAATGCTTACACTCCAGCTGCTCCTTCCTATGCTAGCCAAGGACTCCTGGCTAGTCACCCTAGACTTAAAAGAAACTTATCTACACATCCCCATAAGGGAATCTTGCAGGAAATATCTATGTTTCAGGGCAGGCTCTATGCACTATCAGTTCTCTGCAGTTCTTTTTGGCTTATCTACTGCACCCAGGGTATTCACAAAGTGCCTGGCTCCAGCCATTGCTTACTGCAGGCAGAGAAATATTCAAATTTACCCATACTTGGGTGATTGCCTGATTCAGGAGGACAGTCGGAAATTGCTACTTCAGCACTTGACATTTGTAAAGAGACTCCTAACTTCTCTGGGGTATACCATCAACGAAAAGAAACCACATCTGGTACCCAGCCAAAAGATTGTATTCCTGGGATCAGGCTTGAACACAACTTCCCAGATGGCATTCCTCACTCCAGAAAAGCAGGTTTATCTGACAACTTATTTCAAAACTACTGGCCACCGAAACCCAGCTATCTGCAAGAAAAATACTGCAAGCCCTAGGGTTCATGGTCTCATGTATTCTACTGATTCCACATGCAAGACTGCATATGAGGAAACTTCAATGGTACTTAAAATGTCTCTGGTGTCAACATTCCCAGGATCTGGAAGCAGTGATTCCTATCATTCTTTGCCTAAGGACAAAGTTCCTTTGGTGGGCAGAGGCTTGCAACCACAACAAGGGACTCCCTTTCTCACAACCCCCCACCATCCAAACTCTGTGACAACAGATGCATCATACTATGTATGGGGGGCTCACATGGCACCCAAATGCATTCAAGGCAAATGGAGCCCAGGACAAATTCACCTGTATATCAATCAAAAAGAAATGTTAGCTGTACAGAATGCACTGACAGCCTTCAAATACCTTATCCTGCCAGGACAACTCCTGATAAAGACAGACAACACCACAGTTATATGGTACATAAACAAGCAGGGGGGAACTCACTCCTACCCACTCTGCAGGTTAGCCATGGCTCTATGAAACACAGCCTTAAGCAACCAAGTGCACCTGCAAGCTCAATTCCTGCCAGGCAAACACAATTCACTGGCAGATGACTTAAGTAAAAATTGAATGGACCCACATGAATGGAAACTGGAACCAAACTCATTCAAACTTCTAATACACAGGTGGGGGACACCAGAGGTGGACCTCTTTGCATCCCCCCAAAGCCACCAACTAAACAAGTTTTGCACCTGAATTCCCCACATTCAAGCTTGTAAAGTGGATGCCCTATCCCTCACATGGGAAAACCTCTCAATCTATGCCTTTCCCCCTCTACCCCTCCTTCCAAAAGTACTCCTCAAGATCAAACAGGACAGGAAAAGGACAATCCTTATTACACCAGACTGGCCACGCCAGCACTGGTACCCACTCCTATGCAGTATGATAGCAGTGCCATCCTGGCACCTAAAGCAGACCTCCTCTCTGATGTCCCAGCAGGAGGGACAGATTTTGCATCCTCAGCTGCAAAGTCTGAATCTGGCAGCCTGACTTATTCCCTGAATGCATCACCAGCAGCCCTCAGCAAACAGGTGCTGGATGTTATCCTTGAAGCCAGGAGGCCCAGTACTATGAAATCCTATTCAGAAAAGTGGAATAGATACTGTTCTTGGAGCCAGTCTCAAGGGAAGGACATAGCTGTGCCATCCTTGCCTCAAATACTAGATTACCTAGCAGAGCTGCTCCACAAACGCCTATCCTTCTCATCAATTAAGATTCATGCCTCTGCCATCTCAGCTCATTACAATACTGAGCCAAGCCTCTTCTCTCGCCCTCTGATCAAACAGTTCCTGAGTGGAGCTAACAATTTAAGACCCACAAGGAGAGTTCCCATTCCTGCCTGGGACCTTTGTACTAGAGAAGCTCACGCTTCCCCCTTTTGAGCCTGCTGCTACAACATAGTTAAAATTCCTCTCTTGGAAAACAGCCTTACTGCTAGCCATCACTTCAGCAAGAAGAGTGTCTGAGTTACAGGCCCTTATGGCTGTGGAACCCTTCATTGTCTTCCATGCGGACAGGGTTTCCCTCAAAACTAACCCATCTTTTATGCCCAAGGTGGCATCCAGTGTGGCGTTAAACCATTCCATCCATTTGCCAACCTTTTTTCCTAATCCTCAGAATAAAGGGGAAATGATCCTGCACTCCTTGGACATGCATAGACAGCTCAGGTTCTACCTTGACAGGGCTAAACCTTTCAAAAAATCTGACCAGCTGCTAGTCAGCTTTGCTACAGGGGCAGAGGGCAAGGCCATTGCGAAACAAACCATTTCTAAATGGATAGCATACTGCATCCATTTCTGCTACAGACACCATGGAAAATCTACCCCACAGGGGATCAGGCCTCATTCCACTAGGACTACCTCAACCTCTACAGCTTTTCTCAGGGGAGTCCCTACTAAGGACATCCTGGAAGCTGCAACTTGGAGTTCTGTACACACATTCACCAAGCATTACCTATCTTTTCTAAATCCAGAGTTGGATTTGCCACAGCAGTTTTACAAGGCCTGCTAGCCAGCCCTACTCCACCCTTCCTCAGCTCTGGGAATTAACCCAAGTATGATGACTGCAATAGTGAAACACGAAGAACATAGTACAGTTGTGTACACTTACCATAAATGTAGATGTTCGAGTGTATTCACTGCTGCAGTCCTGGTTACCCTCCCTCCAGCCCCCTGTCTTTCTATACTTTCTACCTATCCTCTTTTTTGGCCATATCTTATGGAAATGGTATTTACTTTTTACTGGAGGTGTTCCACACCATTTGAATGCTTCCTATTTTGGGGGATCCTGACATCTGGGGCAAGAAAAACTGATGTAATGGCATTGGCTGCATGTTTTGTACCACTGATGACCTGACGTCATGGATAAGGCGACAGCTTCCGACGCGGAAATCCCAGGACCCTGGTATTCAGGCCGACTGAGGGTGACCTACAGGCCGATAACCCAAGTGTGATGACTGCAACAGTAAATACACTCGAACATCTACATTTATGGTAAGTGTACACAACTGTACTTTATGCACATAAATCCTGAGAGGCATTTGACCAGTATATCTTATGGCGAAGGTGGGATCACATGGTTCTAGGTCATTAAACTGCAGCATAGATGTGTAATGAAAATGCAATGTGCAATTCAGAGCACATTTACTTTTTTTAAATTCTGAATGCATTTGTGTTTTAATCTGTTTTTTAAAATCCTACTTACTTGAAAGCCAGAAGTCCACATTTTTTTTTCTTGTATCCAACAGTAACATTTTGTTTCTTAGGTCAGCTCAAATGGAAGCAACTCTTGTGAATTAAAAAGATCTCCAGGTCTAAACTTTAAGCCATTTGATATGGTACCAGAAACCTGAATCATTCATCTCTGAAACAAAACAGTATCATTAGAACTGTAGAAAAAAATCATGTCACTAAGGCCACTACTTGCCCTTCTGAATTCTATGTGTAGCGCACCCGCAGGTGTAACTGAAGATATATGGGCTTCTTCCTACCTGACTCTGGTGACACCCCTATAGGCCCAATACACCAAGGTTGCAAAAGGGACTGATTTTATTCTAGGTGACACATCTAGTTTAAAAAGGCAATAGCATAACCATAAACATTATTTCAAAAGTGCACCAGTTAGCAATAAGGCAAGGTGAGATATGCATGCAATAAAAACATACATTCACCCTCTTCCCCAGAACTCAACAGAAGAAAGTCTTGACATTCAAACATGCACAAAGAAGGCAATATCAATGAGCAGTAAAGCTTTATAATGCAGCAATACAAACACTGGAAAAATGCAATATCATTAAGCAATAAAATAGTTATAATACAATACAGATATGACAAAATGCAATGTCATTGAGCAATAAAAGAGTCATAATACAACAATACAGATATGAGAAAATGCAATGTCATTGAGCAGCAAATTCTTGAAGACAGCAGTGCTAACACGAGCAAAATGCAATATCATTGAACAATGAGGATTTGTAATGCAACAATACAAATATGGGAAAATGCAATGTCATTCAGCAGTTCTAACACCCACTACCTCCTTGATCAACTCTAAACAGACCAACTATGAAACACTCTATTATACCCTGTTCACTGGCTAGTGACTATTTAAAGTCTTGCTGCCAGCATGATGGGGCCCAAGTTGGAGCTCATATGGATCCCAGTTATTTGTAATCCACAAAGCATTTTTTTGGGGGGGGGGGACCACAATCTTATAAAAATATAAAAATGATGGCCAGAGCCTCTCACCACTCCATCAAGAATATCCTAGTGACCAGGCACCATGGTTCCTCTGATGAGAAAAGTAGAAAGTCACCTACCAGAACTGTGGTAGTCATCTATGGCTTCTTGGTACTAGGCCCAAGGGAACTCCTTTTCTTGCTGAATCATAGCAGGTGTGGAGCTACTGGTTTCAGACTTCTCGCCTGATTCCACAAAATACTATCATCCAGGATTTCAGCCAGAGACAGACACAGTCCGCTGCTTCACTTTCCTGTCCCAAAGCACTAGAAAAAAAAATCTAGCCATGCTGCAAGGCTCTTTTCCCTTCAGTTGTGTGTTTCAGTCTTCCCTCCTTCAGCTAGTGTTCCCATCAACTCCTCTTTCACTTTCAAAACTGTCTTTTATATTCCTGAAAAAGAGTTCCACCTTGTGGTGTAATAGAAAACTACAGTCTATTACTTCTACATGAAATACACTGGGAGCTATATATGGTTATCTAAAACAATATATAGAGAACTGCATTCTTATTTAGCATTAAGTATAGTTGGAAATTCATAAAAAACTATGGTAGAACTTATAAATAAATAATATTTATAATATACAGAAAAAATCTACTAGTTTCCTGTAAATGATTGTTCTCCTCCCACCTTAAGAAAATACTTAGGCATTAGAAAGCATATGCAGTCTACACAGCTGCATACATTTTTTTTCAGAGGAGCGGTGTCAGAATCATAACTTCAGTGGGTGTGTATATATATGTGTGTGTGTGTGTGTGTGTGTGTGTGTGTGTGTGTGTGTGTGTGTGTGTGTGTGCGTGTGTGTGTGTGTGCGCGTGTGTGCATGTGTATCCTTGTACTTCCACTTCTGCATAACTCAGCAGTTATGCAGAATGCATACCATTTAACTCTCCTTGATTTTTTCTCAGTAACGCTAGACATTAGAGTTTCATAGTTATTTGTGTTCAGAAACTACATGTTGCTGCAAAATCTGCTGTTTTGTTACAGTTTAAAAATTGTCCCTCATTATGTTCCCTAGCATTTATTTATTTTTGCTATGTCTGGAATTCTTGAGTAAAGAAATTTAGAGACAATCAAGGAGCAATACCTTTAAACTGTGCCTGATTTTTCAGAATGTCTGTGATTATTGCCTCACATTGTTTGCCCTGTTCTTAGTGTTCTGCTAGATCACTGATGATTACAAACAAGTCACTAGTGCCAGACAGAACTAAGGTAATGTCAAAAATTATCCCAGATTTTGCCCTGCATTGTTTTTGATATCTGTAGAATGCTTGAGCAAGGAAGTTGAGTTGTACGTAGAAAACCATACCTCTCAGTTGTCCCTGATTTTAGAGAATGTCTCTGATTTTGCCTCATATTTTTGCCCTGTCCCTTATTTTCTGGTAAATCACGGATGATTACAGACAGGTAAATAATACTAGATATCAGAATGTCAGATTTCTTGTTATTCAGAAAGTTCATGTTGATGCAAAATATATTGTTCTATTATCTTCTTAAGTGAATTAGAGTAATATTTGTAAGTTGTCACTAATTTGTCCCACAATTATTTTCGGGTATGTTCTGCTGTGGGCAGTGTCTAATGTTTTCACTTGCTGCAGTTCTTCATGGCTTCCTGACACAATTAAATAGCATGTTTCTGGTAAGAGAAACCTGTCCCTGAAGATCCACATCTCTACAATTCTAGGCAGTCAAATGAGTATTTGATTAGAGATTGTCAGGAAGGCAGGGCAACCAACCATAGACACTTATGCTGCACAGTTCCTGGTATCTGTAGCCTTTGTAATATGTGACTAGAGATTATGTGGCTGATCACTGCAGTTGTTTGCTAAAGGCTAATGACAGCCACTTAGACTGCATGGTTTAGGATATTGATTGGCTACCCATGTCCTGTTACTGTGATCAGAAAAAATAAAGAAAATGCTGGCCACCGAACACATTATAAAGTAATAGAGTCTCAGTTACTCCTTGTTAACACCTACCCTCATAGGGCAATTCCTGACTCCAGCAGGGATAACAATTTAGGGTGGGGATAAATTTATGGGTGTTGATCTAATCATCAAAATGTTCCTTAAAGTAGGCATGGATATCACTGTTTTATGTCCTGGCCATGATATAATCTGTGTATTAGCTGTAACACCACCCCTGGTGGTAATGTAGTAACCTGGATCACCAGATGGACTGCTTATGCTCCCCCACATATGTGCATGCACCCTCCTTCACATGCAGCACAAGGAGCTACAGTAACTGACATAGGTAGCAGCAGCGCATGCCTTTCCTGACCGACTGCTTCTTTGGGTACTGTGTGCTGCCTCCATTGCATCACACTAGAATGGCAGAGATGGTGGGCTGGGACCATTGTCCATCCTGTATAGACACGATTTGTCCTCCTAAGCCAACCCATCAGTTGCCTGAGCCACTAATCAAACCTGGGTTACTTACATCTTAGTCAGGGCTTTATTCCTCTATGCTACTGGGATGCCTAGAGGCATGGCTTTGATAAAGTTCTGCTTGTTGGCACATTATTGTCAAACTCACTAGACCAGACATAAATCTCTGTCCCATCCACTGGGTTGCAAATTGGCTCTCCAACGGAATGCACACAGCAAGAGGTTGTGGTACATTACTATCTAAAACTACATTACTGGTGTCCCCCAAGGCACTACCCTGCATCTTCTCCCCTTCAGCATCTACTTATCTGATATAAAAGTAGATACTAGGTTTAATGATGTCTGTGAACTATGTGCTGTGATTGACTCTTCCACAGACAGTCATATCCAACGAGAGGGGCTTGCCAGAACAAACACTTGACCCTAAGCTCAATGCTAAAAATGTATGGTAGTAGCCTTTAGGAAAGAAGTCTATGCTGCTGATTACAACATAAACTGGAATCTACATAAGAGAAATAAAGCCTTTAGAAATCTAGGTAGTTTCATTGACAATGAACACCTTTGATTATCATGTATCAGTTGTAGTTAGGAAATTCTTCTTCCTTACCCCATTAATGAACAAGGATATATCCTGCCGGTCCAAGGATGTTGTAATCCTCCTCCATTCCTTGTCAGTCAATGATAGACTACAGTTCACAGAACTGTATGTACCGCTTCAAATACCTTGGCCAGCCAGAAAGATTGCAACATTTTCTAACTGCAAAATCAAAGAAGTCATTTTCATTAGCTGTCCTGAGAGAATAAAAAACATCTTGTTTGTTTTCTATCTTGTATTAACACCTGCATGATATTCTCTGACTCATCTGGGCTACAAAAGATCCTTTCCTTCTAGACCTCCTCCAACTCAGAAATACTTGTAATTTTCTTCAAAGATGTCAGCCTTATTTGCAACATAAACAGGACCTTTTGGGAGATCTGGATCCAACGCTAGGTGACCTAGGCAGCTGTCTAGGGCCAGAATTGGCTGGGGCCCTATGTTGGCTTTGGGGGGGGGGGGGCTGATAAAACAGAAAGTCTTCTGTAAATAAAACAAGCTGGAAGATTTTTGGAACACAGGAGGGCTTTAGGACCTCTAGGGAGAAAGAACACAGGAGGGCTTTAGGACCTTGCAGGAGACTTCTGTAAAGAACAGTAAACCCCAGAAACCTCAGTGTTAGGACAAACATTCTAACATAAAAGTACTGGAAAATTTGATTTAGGATTTCAGTTTGTAACCATTCTATCAACCCAACCCCAATGAACAAACAGAGTTGCTACAAAGCAGAGCATGTGTGCAGCTGATGCCACAAAACAGTGAGTGCATCAATGAAGTTTGTATAAAATGCTCTGGTGAGGGGCTATCTAGTTAAGTGACTTTGCTCAGTGTCAAATCCTGAGCCTAGACTACTACCTTAAACCTCTACAATAACTGCCACGTTTCCTTTAGTTTATTTTTTTTTGTTTTTTATTTTTGTAAATCACTAAAGATTGTAGTCTGTCAAGAGTTTCATAGTTGTGCTGTGCTGTATAGTGTCAGTGGTGCAACAGGTAGCATACCTGCCTTTGATACAGAAGGTCTGAGGTTCTCTTCCCACATCAAGTAAGTCGATTGCTGATACTGCTGCGGGATGGGGTGCTGCACTCCTGATTGTGTTCTCTTTTGCATGAGATGCCTAATAACTTTTAACCTGTTGTCAGTTTGCTAGCCATTCTCTATTGCATGTCATGGGCACACCATTATTTTTAAATGTAACATAGGCAAAGTATTCTTCAAGGGCAGTAGACACTGAATTTGTAGATGAAACATTGAAATGTAAAGTTGTTTGCTAGCAGCAGCCTCTTCATTAGTTACAGATGTCTTTAATGTGGAATTATACAGATAACTTTTACTTCTGCATAGATTGTGCATATTGACTGTTATTGGTGGATTATAATAGCAGTATGAGTGGCCTTTTTGCAGTTGAAATGTTTTGAAATGGGTAGCCTTGCCATTATTGGTGGATTATAATAGCAGTCTGAGTGGCCTTTTTGCAGTTGAAATGTTTTGAAATGGGTAGCCTTGCCATTATTAGTTCAGATGTTTTGTTTCACTGCTAATTGGAAAAATGTTCAAAACTACAAATTCAAAACTTAGTCTAACAAGTGGAGCTGTATTAAACAAAGAATATAATTTAATTCAATCAGGTAAGTGAATCAAAGAACACATGCATTTATTCATGGTCCTAAAATTGTATGCAGGAGCCCATGGTTTGAAGATAGTAGAGAGATACACAATCTGCCACTGTCCAGATGCATTTTCTGTGAAAGTGGGTTTCAGTGCAGTTTCAATGAACATGAATTTCAACGGTAGAGAATTTAACTTACTCATGCTGCGGATGTTTTCTGAAAAATTCTCCAGAATCTTTAAAGCCATGATACATGATTTTTTTTGACTATGTACTAGTTTTTGAAGTTATTTAAAAATAAAATTCATTTTTGTCTTTTTTTTTTATATTTTTAGTAATTTTCATTGCTTATCGCTTGTTTTTGATGTTCCATTATAATGTTACATATTACTTTTTTCATAGATGTTATATCTGCTCAAGGCTTCAGATTTTCTATTTTTTTCAAAGGTCATGTTTTATTCAATTAACTTATTAAGAACATTTGGGAAAAAACTTTAATTACTGGTCACACATAATATATTTATTTTTATTTTTTATTTTACATTTGTTGACCAGGATAGTCCGACTGGATACATGTCCATTTTTAGTTGTGGCCCCGGGAGAAAAGCTCCAAAGGTGGTTACATATGCAATCATCACAGTATACCGATAGAACAAGAATCATAATAACATAGTACAAATAAAACACACTTTACAGACTCAGTTAAATGTATACAGTCTCACTAACTTCTAATCTGGTTTAACAAGTAAAAACACAGTTGGGTTCCATTTACAGACATAGTATTAGTACACTAGTATGAATAATGATTTAGTCAGGCTTGGAGCAGGGACATATCCATTGAGACCTGAAATACTCCTTAAGAGCTTATATTTCTTATATATATTATGCTTATATATATATTTCTTCCTGTATGCTGCTCTTGACAGGTAATATTTGTAATGAGTACAGTGAAGCTAAAAATGAACTCTTTGTGGTAGCAGAAAGTAAAGATATGGAAAGTGTGATTCCTGTAACTCAAATACTGAAACATGTCCATTAAAATAGCCACGACTGCCTTTAGAGGGCACTTCGAATGAGTTGGACAAAAAATTACATTAACAAGAAAAAAAAGACTCAGAATGTGAGGCATCTTTAACAATGGTAGTATCACATGTGATAAGGAAGTATTGTTTCTTTCCTATGTTGTAGTTGCTGGACAAGCAACAAGAAAATTTCACGAAGGCTACTTTCTTGCATTGAAACCCACCTGAATCTGGCGTCCAAGAACAAGCCAAAGTAGAGGATGCAGTGAAAGGCCTGGGTAAAATGATAAAGAAGTGTCTCTCTTCTATGTAAGCCTCCTGCAATTCTTGAATATTTAACATAGTGACCGATTCTGCATATTGCATGGCTGCTAGTTCCCTGGGCTTAGCTTAATTAACCCTTTCATCCTAGCAATGTCTGGACCTGAGAGGGGAGCTTCCTGTTTGCAGACTCCTTGACTGATGCAGTATACTCAGCCTGACACCTTTTCAGCATCCCTTCAGTCATAGCTTTATTGTATTCTAATTATTTGACAGTAGGTGGCCTGCATGAGCTGCTAGTTCCATTCCATTCCATTGGGATCAACCAGATTGAAGCTTGGTGAAGAACTGACTGAACTTCACCATCAACTATCAAACAGTCCCTAGCAATCCATCACTTACTTATTTGGTCAACTCTTCCATCTAACCTCTCTTTTCCCTTGCAGTGAAATAACCTGGTTGATTATGGAAGACAGGATCCCAATCCAGTAGGCCAACAGATTACATTTTGCATATCTGACAACCTAGCGCGAACCTGCCCTAATGATCATTATCAGAACCAACACAAAAAAAAAACGTTCTTTTTTCCTTGGACTGAATCTACTTATTACTTTATGCATCAAACTAAGTCATCACACTAAAAAAGCCTCCATACTTATCATAATACCAAAAATATACTAGATGAAATTCTCTCATTACAGGTTCTTCCAAATTCATTTAGCAATCACTGCCCAACTCTCTCTTCTTGGTCCCTGAAAACGTTCAAATCTCCACCAAACATAAAGGTTATCAGAGTGGTTCCAAATAACTCACTTATATTCTCTTAGCTAAACTGCAAGCCACAGAGTGACATTCACTGTATAACTGTATGGATGTAACCTCTTCTCTTTCCTCTTTCTTTAACCTGCTCTCACTCATAAAGGATAGGCTTAACCCTTCAAAAAAGTAAAGCTCAGAGGCCAAACCACCCCTTGGATAACTACAAAATTAAAGCATCTGATCAAACAATGTGACACCACATGGAAAATGATCCTATTAATCAGAACCATGAATGAAGTTCAAGGTGTTTGAACGAAAGTGCTACACTGTTGTATTTTACTTACTGTGATTTATTAAAGAATTTGGGATTACACCTATGGACTACTTATTTTGGCTACTGGTGTTCCAAAAGCAGTGTTTTGTGTTTTAGTGGTGCTTGGTTCTGCTTTTGTGCCACTTTTTGTTATATATATATATATATATATATATATATATATATATATATATATATATATATGGGTCTACTTTACATGGTCGACATTTCAGAAAGTCGACTTTCATATGGCTGAGACCATATGATTGACTTTCAGAATGCCGACTATGTAAAGTAAACATAAATAAATAACAAACACTTACCTTAAACATTTAGAAGGGGGGCTCCACCCCCCCCCCGTGGAGGGCTTTGCCTCCCACAACCCCCCTTAACTTAACTATACCAACTCTGAGATCGCGCTACAGTGCGGAAGTGGGAAATTTTCCCATTCTGCACTGTGCAGAGATAGCGGTTCCCCATGGTTGGCTTTTCAAAAGTCGATCATATGGTCTTGGCCATATGAAAGTCGACTTTATGAAAAGTCGACCATGTGAAGGGGACCCATATATATATATATATATATATATATTTGTGTATGTTACTCCTACATCGACAGCAACACAAAAATCAACTTGTTAATTTCATTTATTAAACCAGTTTTGTTGTTCACTGCAGCTTCATCAGTAACATTGATGGTACAGCAATTCCAGCAAATGCTTATAAAGGACACTCCTCTATTTTGTACACCTTATATCACTGAAATGAGGTAAAATTGCTTCTTTAAAAGAATGAGATGTATGTCTAATGTAAAAGCAACCACAAAAACATTGTGCCAGGTGTGACAGCCTCTCTACCCTGGGCCAGTAATCAAGGAGGCTCAATCCTCACCACTGGAACTGGTGAGAGACAGTCGCTAAAAACAGTAATGAATTTATACAGTATTTTCAGATGATGCATATTTTCTATGCATCAAGCATAATTTCCCCAAGAGTACACAGGGAACATGCTCCAGACCTGGGACTGTCTCTCCAGATTGCAAACAAAACTCACTTTGGAGCAATATGCCCCAGTTCCAATTAGTTGACACAACCACACCTGGGTATTTGATTTTCACACACACAAACTCCTGGGAAAGGATGGTACAGATTTACTAGCTGTACCCCTTCTTTGCAGGCTATATGGTAACCACGCTGCCACCAGTCAACCACTCTAAGGCTCTTACAGGGGTATCCAATTATACCAAGTAAAATCAATAGTAATATAA
The DNA here is from genome assembly GCF_019279795.1 of Protopterus annectens. Lineage (NCBI taxonomy): Eukaryota > Metazoa > Chordata > Ceratodontiformes > Protopteridae > Protopterus > Protopterus annectens. Next base: position 959,497,722 of record NC_056747.1, read on the forward strand.
ATGGTAGTGTGTAACCTAAGCAGCAAGGCTTTTCGGAGTGGCCAAGGCATCACTAAAGTAAGCACAACTACTCTCAAGATGTTAAAGGTATTCTATAAAAGACTAGTCACAATGAAAGGTATGCAATTATTTAATAATAAATAATAAGTTAGAAAACATGAAAATAATAAATATCTAAATACAATAAACACCAGAGTTTCAGTCACATGAGAAATAAAAATAACACAGTTTGATAGATTCAAACAGATGCAGGAAAAACACTACTCAACTAATCTTACAGTATTACCTGACTGTCTAAATAATAACTGTTCCCCAGCTAACTTAATTAATACAGCAAGGCAAGGTTAGATACTGAGATGCTTAGTTCCACAAGGCAAGGTGATAAGCTTCAAACTAACTGAACTGAATTGAACTCAATCAACTAACTGTGATAACTGTCATAGATCTTTATATTGGGTTCCAAAGAAAAGCAAAACAAAGCAGACTGCTGTGAGAGTTCCATTCTTTCAGTGCTAGGTATGGAATGACATCACATTTGATCACCTGACTCTGGTACAATACACATTCAAGAGTTTTGCTAAGATCTGTTGCTGTATCTGAAAGCTGTAGAACAATTTCAAAACATCTACTCTTCCGTTACATAATTCTTTGTTTAAACATATACATTTAATAAGTTGCAATAACACTGCTGATACATTTTTAACACAAGCATCTGTACAAGCCAGTGCCATAGTCAAATGACACTAAATTATTTACAAAACTCCAACTAACTATGCTGGCATATGTTACACATGCACTGCCCTATTCTTCTCAGCAGAGATGGCAATACCTCACCTCATCACACCAGGTATACCAGCAATCTGGTGTTACAAGTAATTTAGGTGAGCTAAGATATTTTTCAACTTGTTCAGTAAGGAGTTTCAGTTCTGTGCACTTTTCACTGCTGTGTGTGTGTGTGTGTGTGTGTGTGTGTGTGTGTGTGTGTGTGTGTGTGTGTGTGTGTGTGTGTCTGTATCTTTATCTATATATATTTACACATGACTCAATGAAAATAGAAAGAAAGGCAGCCTTGTAGCACTGAAACTGTGCCAAATAAACCTTGAAGTGCACACAATGACACAACCCCTTGCACTTCAAGGTATATTTACACATACATTTGTATACACACATAAACACACACACACACACACACACACACACACACACACACACACACACACACACACACACACACACACACACACACACACACACACACACACACACACACACACACATGTGCTGTATAGATAATAGTCACACCATTAAATATTGTACCAGGCATTCTGGAAATGATTACATCAACAGTGCATATTATTGACTCTAATAATATTAGATTAAAAAAAAAAGTTTTATAAGGAAGAAGCTATCTGCATCTTCCCCACCATACCTTTCAACTGCCCAGATTTTTGCAGAATGTCCATATTTATATCTCAGATTTTTTGCTCTGTTCCTCACAAAATTTGTAGTTTTCTGGCAAATCATTGAGGATTGACGTCACTAAATAATGATGTACATTTGAATTTCAGATTTTATATTCCTCAGAAAATGCATGCTAATGCAATACCTATTATTGCAGCAACTTTCTAGATTTATAAAGGGAATATTCAAAACTTGTGCCTGATTTTGGGTTTTTGTTCCCACACATTTTTGGCGTTGTCCACATTTCTTGGGCTTAGAGGTTGAGAGGTATGTTCCCCATATACCAGCATGTGAAAATGTATTAACTTCAAGATTGTGCAACCTTGGGGTAAGGAGAAACTTCCTTAACACACACTTTTGTAGCTTTGCAGAGATAAATGCAGAGTTTGATTAAAGATGGTTTTGATTTAGCAATTCAGCCATTCTCATGTTGCTGCTACACTTTGTGATATTAGGAGACAGTAGTTTTGCTGACATTAATCATAATGAATACCATTCATGCAAATCAAAATAATTAAAAGGTACTTTTAGCAACCCTTGAGGTTGTACTTTTCCCCACTATAATGTGACAGTGGAATTAGTATATGCAAGTTGGGAGTGAAGGGCTCTTCCACATGGGGGGTGCAAGGGAGTTTGAATCTGCAGCAAAACTTGCTGATTTTTGCTGAAAATGGCTTTCATCAATTTTGATATAAATGAATGACACCTGCAATGACTGCCATCAGTGATGTGACATGAATCTGCTGTATTCACTGCTTTCCTTTTCCTTCTGTAGACACTGTAGACGTTTAGGTGTCTGACATTGGCTGGAGATTGCAGAGAATATTGAAACTGTTATTGGTTGCATTTTCTGCAGTTTGTTGAAGTGATTAAGACAGGAAGATGTTCTTGTGTGCTATTGGAGTAGCTGCTGTGTTTCGGCTGGATCTTGAATGATTTTAATTTAGTTTGGTTGTCTTCTAGGTATATGTACTTGAAAGTATTTTATGTCATATCTGGTGAGTTGCATTTCTAGTTTTAGTAATGCCAGTGGGCCTGAACTTTTACATGTTTCTTTAAACAGGGTATGCGTCAAGGGTGTTTTCATTGTATAAATTTATATAGACATATTCAGAACTGATGCATATGGAAACAGCCAAGTATAAAAATCAAAAAAGGACAAAAGCACCACACCGCTAAAAATATGAAACAGTGAAATTCATTGAGTGACCACCACCACCACAAATAATTTCAGGGTTCATAGTTAAGTACAGGCTAGCTGCCTTTGCAGGCAATTTTAAGCCTCACCAGTTTCCTTTTTGTTGTTTGAATTAAACTCTCCCATTTGGTTATAGACTGGTCTTCCCCATCCCATGGTCGATAACTATATGAGAATAACTGCAATCATACCATAGATAATTTGAGGAGATCCATGCATGGGATAAAGCATTTAGGAGCTGCTTCTGTCCATTAGTTGTGCAGGGAGCAGTCCTGGGGAAGCTAATCTATTACACATCCGTAGGTCCAAGTTGTTCTTGAATATGGACAGGGATAAGCTTTATTTTACATGGATTGGGAATCTGTTCCAGAGCAGTGGTATCCTCTGGTAACCATTCTGTCGATGTTGCAGAAGAGTTTAGATGCCTAGAGCAAATATTTCTATGCCACTGGACTTGTTAATGTGCAATAGGTCCATAAGTATTTGGTCAGAGGAAGCCTTGTATTCCAGACACAGGCCACCTCTTAGCAGTCTGTAGGATACTAAGTATAGTGACACAGCTTTGAGTCTGTCTATGTAGAACATATTGTTTAGGCCTTGTAACCTTTTAGTAAGTTAGTATCCTTTTAGTAATGTGTGTTTCCCTCCATAGCACACATGGAGAAACCCTGTGTTATGGAGGGAAACCTGGTTTGTTGATAAACTTATTTGGAGTGGTGGTCGCTCAGTAAATTTGCTTGCGCTAATGTTGGTGTAAGACTACTGCTTCCTTACGGAATATGTATATTTTTTTATGCAGCGTTCACCCACCCATATTTTATATAGCCAGCTTATCACACCACTCCTAATTGTCACTTGTCTCTTTAGCATACCAAACTCCTTTAACAGTACACAGCCTGACTCACGTGCAACCAACGCAAAACCTCAGCGACAACAACAACAAAAAGACCTAAATATTCTCACGCAGTTATCATGTGATGTGTCCACTAATATTAGTAATGTAAGTAGCCTTAGAACTTGCTGATTTTTCTAGTAGCCGTGCAATCAGGTAACCATTTAGCTTTTTATACATAAAATGGAGAAAACCAAGGTGCTGGATTTAACAACATTCCCTACAGAATTTGAGCAATCAGAATATGTTTTTTTTTACATCACAGGCATCTTGTTGGGGGAGTTCACAATGTTCCTTTCTTGTCTTGCTGCTCTGTCCAGCTAATATATCTGATTATTTGAAAGTACACAGGCTGGCATTATTCCGTCCAAAGGGAAGTGCAATTATATGAAATGGGAAACATGCCTTTTATTTGAGCTTTTCCAGGGCTGCCCACCTTTAGGTGTATGTAAAATTTTAAAGGTGCCACTATATTTAATCTTAACAAAAGAAACCCGCTAAGAAGTTGGTTAAAGTCAAGGTTTTTTTCTCTGTGGTTTCTGATGTGTGAGGGCCCTAATAAGAAGTGAAGTCACACTTTGTTCTTTCTCACTGCACTGTTTGATTGAAATCTCAGACAAGTAATGGCTTTGAACAAATGTGAGGAGAACAAGAACAGTGTGGCAAAATGACTGAAACTCACTTACTGGGAAACTGCAGATCCTTGATAAAGGAGTAATTTCTTGTACAATATTTCTTACTGTTTCAGAAAACTCAAGTGCACCAGTATGAGGAGTAATCATTTCTTTATTTCAGCTGAAGAGACAGAGTAGCATTGCTAATACATTTTGTGTCAGTAGTAATAATTTACTGCTGTTTCAATCAGCCTACTTGTATTCTGTTCCCAGTTTCAGTCTTAGCTGTCTGCATGGCTCATTACATTTTCAATTACATTCCAAAAAAAAGGAACAGAAAACAAAAGTGATGCCACTTAATCAGTGCAGTAGGTAGGGTAGAGGATTTCTCGGAAGTGTAGCAGCTGGGAACGGCTATGACTTTTTAAGGTCGGAGATGTGGGGGTTGTCTAGCATCTGGGCATGGCTATGACTCTTTAAGGTAGGGGATGTGAGGTTTGCTGTGCATTTGGGCATGCTGCTGGCTTTTTCGGGTGGGATATGCTCTGCATCTGGGCACAGCTATGACTTTTTAAGGTGGGGGATGTGAAGGTTGCCTTGCATCTGGGCACAGCTGTGCCTTTTAAGGTGGGGATGTGAAGGCTGCCGTGCATCTGGGCACAGCTGTGCCTTTTAAGGTGCGGATGTGAAGGCTGCCTTGCATGTGGGCATGACTGTGACTTTTTAAGGTGGGGATGTAAGGGTTGCCCTGCATCCGGGCACAGCTATGACATTTTATGGCAGAGGATACTCTACATTTGGGTACAGCTTTGAATTTCCTCATTTGTTTGTATACAGTAAGACACTTGCACTTCATTTCAGTCTTTTCCCTGAGATTTTTCCTTCACTGGTACTCAGTTAATGTAGTATCCATGACTTGTCTATCTGAGGAGTGCTGCGACAATCTTCTTCCTTTTCTTTTCTCCTGTGTTACCTTTCATCATGTTGTGCATATTCCTGCACTGTTGTGCATTTCCAGTGCTGTTTGCTATCCGTAGCTCAGCTTTGTTTGCCCACAGGTTGTAAGTGTTGTTTATATACACACACACATATGTGGGTGTGTGTGTGTGTGTGTGTGTGTGTGTGTGTGTGTGTGTGTGTGTGTGTGTGTGTGTGTGTGTGTGTGTGTGTGTGTATTTTATTTTATTTATTTATTTTTTATTTTACATTTGTTAACTGGGAGAATCCAACTGGACACAGATCCATTTTCAGCGGTGGCCTGGGGAGAAAAGCTCCAAGAACATTACATACAAGGAAATTTTACATACATAAACAGCTCTAGACATCTAATAAACACATAGCAATGTCTAACTTTCTATACTGTAATGTGCAGTTTTACAAGTTATTAAGAAAAATAAAGAACATAGGTCAATAATATTAGGCATTAAGACAGCAATTTTTTTTTTTAGTAATGGTTAATTATCTAATATTTAGCTATTCAGGGGAGATGTTTATCAGAATTTCCAGGGAAAATTTAAGGTGTAGACCCTAAGTTAGATTATTACAACAGTATAATGGTAAGAGTTAACCATGGGTTTTGTGGGTTATGGGGTATGTGTGTGTGTGTGTGTGTGTATATATATATATATATATATATATATATATATATATATATATATATATATAAGAACAGTATAATGGTAAGAGTTAACCATGGGTTTTGTGGGTTATGGGGTATATATATATATATATATATATATATGGTTCTACCTGACATAGTCGAAACCACACAACACCGACAACCACATCACCCACACACAACACAAGCACACTATATATATATATATATATGTGTGTGTGTGTGTGTGTGTGTGTGTATGTGTGTGTGTGCATGTGTGTGTGTGAAATCATTAAATAATGACAGACATCTGAGATTTAAACTTCAAATCCTTTAGATAAATGCATGCTAACACAAAATCTGTTATAGCAACTTTCTAATTCTAAAAGAGTAATAAAATATGTCCCTATTTTTAGGCCTTTGTCCCCCACTATTTATGATTTTGTCCAGATATCTTATGCTAAGAGGTTGAAAGGTCTGGCGTGTGTGTGTGTGTGTGTGTGTGTGTGTGTGTGTGTGTGTGTGTGTGTGTGTATGTGTGTTTCTGTGTAATACAGAGAGACAGAGAAAGAAAAAGAGAGAGAGGAACTGCTGTATTTATTTTTGTTAGCAACACTTTTCCTAAAAAGCAGTTAAGCAAACAGTGATAGCAATATCAGAGTGATGTTTAATGTAACACGGGCTTTCTGATCTATGGCAAGTACAGCTACCCAGAGGAACAAAAATCCTATTAACACAGCTGGAAAAACCTTCATAATGACTCAAGCTACTGTGGAGAACATTCAACTACTTAAGAATCTGTCAGATGTGCACTTTCAGGGAGACATTGAGATGTTAAGTGGGGCCTTCATCTGTAAGGAGCGTATCATTTCTGAATAGTTTATGGACTGACTGACTTCTGCAGTAAAGTCACTGGTACTGAGTTATTTGCAGTAAAGTTGGATGTCATTTAAAGTGGTACCATAAGAAGCACAAATGAGAAATGCTGAATAGTTTGTTAAAAAAATGAAAAAGAAATGATATGAGAAAGGTCAAAAATATTCAGTACAAGAAAAAGGCCGGTAGCTACAAAAGCACTTATGCTGAACTGGAAAGTGACTGCAGTCAAAACTCACCAGTACTTTCTGAGAATTGTTTTAATGTACCTACAGTACTGGGTAATGGAGATTGTAACAGTACACTGTAGTGCACTAGTTGTATAATGTATCAGTACGCTGTAGTGCACTAGTTATATAATGTAACAATACACTGTAGTGCGGTAGTTAAATAACGTAACAGTACGCTGTAGTGCACTAGTTAATGTAACAGTATGCTGTAGTGCACTAGCTAAATAATGTAACAGTATGCTGTAGTGCACTAGTTAAATAATGTAACAGTACGCTGTAGTGCACTAGTTAAATGACATAACAGTACACCGTAGTACGGTAGTTATATAACGTAACAGTACGCTGTAATGCACTAGTTAATGTAACAGTATGCTGTAGTGCACTAGTTAAATAATGTAACAGTACACTGTAATGCACTAGTTAAACAATGTAACAGTACGCTGTAGTGCACTAGTTATAAGATGTAACGGTACACGGTAGTGCACTAGTTAAATAATATAACAGTACGCGATAGTGCACTAGTTAAATAATGTAACAGTATGGTTTAGTGTACTAGTTATTTAATGTAACAGTACCCTGTAGTGCACTAGTTAAATAATGTAACTGTACGTGGCAGTGCACTAGTTAAATAATGTAACAGTATGGTGTAGTGTACTAGTTATATAATGTAACAGTACCCTGTAATGCGCTAGTTAAATAATGTAACTGTACATTGTAGTGCACTAGTTAAATAATGTAACAGTATGCTGTAATGTGCTGGTTAAATAATGTAACAGTATGCTGTAGTGCGCTAGTTAAATAATGCAACAGTACACTGTAGTGCACTAGTTAAATAATGTAACAGTACGCTGTACTGCACTAGTTAATTAATGTAACAGTATGCTGTACTGCACTAGTTAAATAATGTAACAGTACACTATAGTGCACAAGTTAAATAATGTAACAGTGCGTGTAGTGCACTAGTAATAAAATGTAACAGTACACTGTAGTGCACTAGTTAAGTAATATAACAATACATTGTAGTGCACTAGTTAAGTAATTTAACAGTACACTGTAGTTCACTAGTTAAATAATGTAACAGTACACGGTAGTTCACTATTTAAATAATGTAACAGTACAGTTACGGTTTAGTGTACGAATTATTTAATATAACAGTACCTTGTAGTGCACTAGTTAAATAATATAAAAGTGCACTAGTTAAGTAATTTAACAGTACACTATAGTGAACTAGTTAAATAATGTAACAGTACACGGTAGTTCACTAGTTAAATAATGTAACAGTATGGTTTAGTGTACTAATTATTTAATGTAACAGTACCCTGTAGTGCATTAGTTAAATAATGTAACAGTATGCGGTAGTGCACTAGTTAAATAATGTAACAGTATGGTTTTGTGTACTAGTTATTTAATGTAACAGTACCCTGTAGTGCCCTAGTTAAATAATGTAATTGTACGTGGTAGTGCACTAGTTAAATAATGTAACAGTACGCTGTAGTGCGCTAGTTAAATAATGTAACAGTACGCTGTAGTGCACTAGTTAAATAATGCAACTGTATGCTGTACTGCACTAGTTAATTAATGTAACAGTACAATGTAGTGAACTAATTCAATAACATAACATTGCGCTGTTGTGCACTAGATAATAATGTACAGTACGCTGTAGTGCACTTGTTAAATAATGTAACAGTACACTGTAGTGCACTAATTAAATAATGTAACAGTATTCTGTAGCGCACTAGTTAAATAATGAAACAGTACACGGTAGTGCACTAGTTAAATAATGCAACTGTACGTTGTAGTGCACTAGTTAAATAATGTAACAGTACACTGTAGTGCGGTAGTTAAATAATGTAACAGTACACTGTAGTGCACTAGTTAATTAATGTAACAGTATTCTGTAGTGCACTAGTTAAATAATGTAACAGTATGCTGTAGTGCACTAGTTAAATAACGTAACAGTATGCTGTAGTGCACTAGTTAATGTGACAGTATGCTGTAGTGCACTAGTTATAAGATGTAACAGTACACTGTAGTGCACTAGTTTAAATAATGTAAAAGTATGGTTTAGTGTACTAGTTATTTAATGTAACAGTACCCAGTAGTGCGCTAGTTAAATAATGTAACTATACGTGGCAGTGCACTAGTTAAATAATGTAACAGTATGGTGTAGTGTATTAGTTATATAATGTAACAGTACCCTGTAGTGCGCTAGTTAATTAATGTAACCGTACCCTGTAGTGCGCTAGTTAAATAATGTAGCTGTACGTGGCAGTGCACTAGTTAAATAGTGTAACAGTATGGTGTAGTGTACTAGTTATATAATGTAAAAGTACCCTGTAGTGTGCTAGTTAAATAATGTAACTGTACATTGTAGTGCACTAGTTAAATAATGTAACAGTATGCGGTAGTGTGCTAGTTAAATAATGTAATGGTACACTGTAGTGCACTAGATAAATAATGTAACAGTATGTGGTAGTGCACTAGTTAAATAATGTAACAGTATGGTTTAGTGTACTAGTTATTTAATGTAACAGTACCCTGTAGTGCGCTAGTTAAATAATGTAACTGTACGTGGCAGTGCACTAGTTAAATAATGTAACAGTATGGTGTAGTGTACTAGTTATATAATGTAACAGTACCCTGTAGTGCGCTAGTTAAATAATGTAACTGTACATTGTAGTGCTCTAGTTAAATAGTGTAACAGTATGCGGTAGTGCGCTAGTTAAATAATGTAACGGTAAGCTGTAGTGCACTAGTTAAATAATGCAACAGTACGCTGTAGTGCACTAGTTAAATAATGTAACAGTACGCTGTAATGCGCTAGTTAAATAATGTAACAGTACGCTGTAGTGCGCTAGTTAAATAATGCAACAGTACACTTTAGTGCACTAGTTAAATAATGTAACAGTACGCTGTACTGCACTAGTTAATTAATGTAACAGTATGCTGTACTGCACTAGTTAAATAATGTAACAGTACACTGTAGTGCACAAGTTAAGTAATGTAACAGTCCGCTGTAGTGCACTAGTAATAAAATGTAACAGTACACTGTAGTGCACTAGTTAAGTAATATAACAGTACATTGTAGTGCACTAGTTAAGTAATTTAATAGTACACTGTAGTTCACTAGTTAAATAATGTAACAGTACACGGTAGTTCACTATTTAAATAATGTAACAGTACGGTTACGGTTTAGTGTACGAATTATTTAATATAACAGTACCTTGTAGTGCACTAGTTAAATAATATAAAAGTACGCGGTAGTGCACTAGTTAAGTAATGTAACAGTATGGTTTAGTGTACTAATGTAACAGTACCCTGTAGTGCCCTAGTTAAATAATGTAACTGTACATGGTAGTGCACTAGTTAAATAATGTAACAGTACGCTGTAGTGCACTTGTTAAATAATGTAACAGTACACTGTAGTGCACTAATTAAATAATGTAACAGTATTGTGTAGCGCACTAGTTAAATAATGTAACAGTACGCTGTAGTGCGCTAGTTAAATAATGTAACAGTATGCTGTAGTGCGCTAGTTAAATAATGTAACAGTACACCGTACTGCACAAGTTAAATAATGTAACAGTGCGCTGTAGTGCACTAGTAATAAAATGTAACAGTACACTGTAGTGCACTAGTTAAATAATATAACAGTACATTGTAGTGCACTAGTTAAGTAATTTAACAGTACACTGTAGTGCACTAGTTAAATAATGTAACAGTATGCAGTAGGTCACTAGTTAGATAATATAACAGTATGGTTTAGTGTACTAATTATTTAATGTAACAGTACCCTGTAGTGCACTAGTTAAATAATGTAACAGTACGCGGTAGTGCACTAGTTAAATAATGTAACAGTATGGTTTAGTGTACTAGTTATTTAATGTAACAGTACCCTGTAGTGCCCTAGTTAAATAATGTAACTGTACGTGGTAGTGCACTAGTTAAATAATGTAACAGTACGCTGTAGTGCGCTAGTTAAATAATGTAACAGTACGCTGTAGTGCACTAGTTAAATAATGCAACAGTATGCTGTACTGCACTAGTTAATTAATGTAACAGTACAATGTAGTGAACTAGTTCAATAATATAACATTGCGCTGTTGTGCACTAGTTAAATAATGTACAGTACGCTGTAGTGCACTAGTTAAATAATGCAACTGTACGTTGTAGTGCACTAGTTAAATAACGTAACAGTACGCTGTAGTGCACTTGTTAAATAATGTAACAGTACACTGTAGTGCACTAATTAAATAATGTAACAGTATTCTGTATCTCACTAGTTAAATAATGTAACAATACGCGGTAGCGCGCTAGTTAAATAATGCATCTGTACGTTGTACAGCATTAGTTAATTAATGTAACAGTACACTGTAGTGCGGTAGTTAACGTAACAGTACACTGTAGTACACTAGTTAATTAATGTAACAGTATGCTGTAGTGCACTAGTTAAATAATGTAACAGTATGCTGTAGTGCACTAGTTAAATAATGTAACAGTATGCTGTAGTGCACTAGTTAAATAACGTAACAGTACACTGTAGTGCGGTAGTTAAATAACGTAACAGTATGCTGTAGTGCACTAGTTAATTAATGTAACAGTATGCTTTAGTGTACTAGTTATTTAATGTAACAGTACCCTGTAGTGCGCTAGTTAAATAATGTAACTGTACATTGTAGTGCACTAGTTAAATAATGTAACAGTATGCGGTAGTGCGCTAGTTAAATAATGTAACGGTACGCTGTAGTGCACTAGTTAAATAATGTAACAGTACGCGGTAGAGCACTAGTTAAATAATGTAACAGTATGGTTTAGTGTACTAGTTATTTAATGTAACAGTACCCTATAGTGCGCTAGTTAAATAATGTAAATGTACGTAGCAGTGCACTAGTTAAATAATGTAACCGTACGCTGTAGTGCACTAGTTAAATAATGTAACAGTACAATGTAGTGTACTAGTTAAAAAATTTAACATTACGCTGTAGTGCACTAGTTAAATAATGTAACTGTACATTGTAGTGCACTAGTTAAATAATGTAACAGTACGCTGTAGTGCGCTAGTTAAATAATGTAACAGTACGTTGTAGTGCAATGTAACAGTACCCTGTAGTGCACTAGTTAAATGTAACAGTACACTGTAGTGCACTATTTAAATAATATAACAGTACACTGTGGTGAACTAGTTAAATAATGTAACAGGACACTGTAGTGCACTAGTTAAATAATGTAACAGTATTCTGTAGCGCACTAGTTAAATAATGTAACAGTACGCAGTAGTGCGCTAGTTAAGTAATGCAACTGTACATTGTAGTGCACCTCTTAAGTAATAAAACAGTACGCTGTAGTGTGCTAGTTAAATAATGTAACAGTACGCTGTAGTGCGCTAGTTAAATAATGCAACAGTACGCTGTAGTGCGCTAGTTATAAAATGTAACAGTACATTAGTTAAATAATATACCAGTACACTGTACACTGTAGTGCACTACTTAAATAATGTAACAGTACAATGGAGTGCACTAGTTAAATATCATAACAGTATACTGTAGTGCACTAGTTATATAATGTAACAGTATGCTGTAGTGCACTAGTTAAACAATGTAATAGTATGATGGAGTGCACTAGTTAAATAATGTAACAGTATGCTGTAGTGCACTAGTTAAGTAATGTAGCAGTACGCTGTAGTGTGGTAGTTAAATAATGTAATAGTACACTGTAGTGCACTAGTTATATAATGTAACAGTACCCTGTAGTGCACTACTTAAATTGTGTAATAGTACACTGTAATGCACTAGTTGTATAATGTAACAGTACGATGTAATGTAGTGCACTAGATAAATAATGTAATAGTATGGTGTTGTGCACTAGTTATATAATGTAACAGTATGCTTTAGTGTACTTATTAAACCATGTAACAGTATGATGTAGTGCACTAATTAAATTATGTAACAGTATGCTTTAGCGCACTAGTTATATAATGTAACGTATGCTGTAGTGTGCTAGTTAAACAATGTAACAGTACACTGTAGTGCGCTACTTACATAATGCAAGAGTACGCTGTAGTGCACTAGTTATATAATGTAACAGTACCCTGTAGTGGACTAGTTAGATAATGTAACAGTACACTGTAGTGCAATAGTTTAATAATGTAACAGTGTTCTGTAGCACACTAGTTAAATAATATAACAGTACGCGGTAGTGCACTAGTTAAATTATGTAACAGTATGGTGTAGTGTACTAATTATATAATGTAACAGTACCCTGTAGTGCACTAGTTAAATTAAGTAACTGTACGTTGTAGTGCACTAGTTAAATAATGTAACAGTACGCTGTAGTGCGCTAGTTAAATAATGTAACAGTACGCTGTAGTGCGCTAGTTAAATAATGCAACAGTGTGATGTAGTGCGCTAGTTAAATAATGCAACAGTGCGCTAGGTAAATAATGTAACAGTACACTGTAGTGCACAAGTTAAATAATGTAACAGTACGGAGTAGTGCACTAGTTAAATAATGTAACAGTACACTGTAGTGCACTAGTTATATAGTGTAACATTACCCTGTAGTGCACTACTTAAATAATGTAATATTATGATGTAGTGCACTAGTTACATAATAGAACATTATACTGTAGTGTACTAGTTAAATAATGTACTAGTATGCATAGTGCACTAGTTAAATAATGTAACAGTACGCTGTAGTGCACTTGTTAAATAATGTAACAGTTGTGGTGTAGTGCACTAGTTATATAATGTAACAGTACCCTGTAGTGCACTAGTTAAATAATGTAACAGTACGCTGTAGTGCACTAGTTAAATAATGTAACAGTACGTTGTAGTGCACTAGTTAAATAATGTAACAGTACACTGTAGTGCACTAGTTAAATAATGTAACAGTACACTATAGTGCACTAGTTGTATAATGTAACAGTACGCTGTAGTACACTAATTAAATAATATAACACTGTATACCAGTGGAAGCATGGAGGTGCTTAGGAGAAATGGCAGTGGAATTTTTAACCAGATTGTTTAATGAAATTTTGGAAAGTCAGAGGATGCCTGAGTAGTGGAGAAAAAGTGTTTTGGTACCTATCTTTAAAAATAAGGGTGATGTGCAGAGCTGCAGTAACTACAGAGGGATAAAATTTATCAGTCACAGCTTGAAGTTATGGGAAAGAGTAGGAAGCTAGGTTAAGAAGGGAGGTGATGATTAGTGATCAGCAGTATGGTTTAATACCAGGGAAGAGCACTACAGATGCAATATTTGCTCTGAGAGTGTTGTTGGAGAAATGCAGAGAAGGTCAGAAGGAGTTGCATTGTGTCTTTGTGGACTTAGAGAAAGCATATGACAGGGTGCCTAGAGAGTTAGTTAAGTAATGTAACAGTATGCTGTATTGCAGTAGTTAAACAGCGTAACAGTATGCTGTAGTGCACTAGTTAAATAATGTAACAGTACGCTGTAGTGCACTAGTTAAATAATGTAACAGTATGCTATATTGTACTAGTTATATAATGTAACAGTACACTATAGTGCACTAGTTAAATAATGTAACAGTATGATGTAGTGCACTTGTTAAGTAATGTAACAGTATGCTGTAGTGCACTAGTTAAATAATGTAACAGTATGCTGTAGTGCACTAGTTAAATAATGTAACAGTATGCTGTAGTGAATTAGTTAAGTAATGTAACAGTGCACTGTAGTGTGCTAGTTAAATAATGTAATAGTACACTGTAGTGCACTAGTTATATAATGTAACAGTATCCTGTAGTGCACTACCTAAATAGTGTAATAGTACACTGTAATGCACTAGTTACATAATGTAACCATACGATATAATGTAGCGCACTAGCTAAATAATGTAACAGTATTGTGCAGTAGTTATATAATGTAACAGTATGCTGTAGTGCACTAATTAAAGAATGCAACAGTATGATGTAGTGCACTAATTAAATAATGTAACAGTATGCTGTAGTGCACTAGTTATATAATGTAACAGTATGCTGTAGTGCACTAGTTAAATAATGTAACAGTATGCTGTAGTGTACTAGATGTATAATGTAACAGCATGCTGTAGTGCACTAGTTAAATAATGTAACATTATGCTGTAGTGCACTAGTTATATAATGTAACAGTACGCTGTAGTGCACTAATTAAACAATGTAACAGTATGATGTATTGCACAAGTTAAATAATGTAACAGTATGCTGTAGTGCACTAGTTATATAATGTAACAGTATGCTGTAGTGCACTAGTTAAATAATGTAACAGTATGCTGTAGTGTACTAGTTGTATCATGTAACAGCATGCTGTAGTGCACTAGTTAAATAATGTAACATTATGCTGTAGTGCACTAGTTAAATAATGTAACAGTATGCTGTAGTGCACTAGTTAAATAATGTAATAGTACACTGTAGTGCACTAGTTATATAATGTATAATCCTGTAGTGCACTACTTAAATAGTGTAATAGTACATTGTAATGCACTAGTTACATAATAAGCATTTAAAATCCATTGAGGCAATGATTTCTAGATGTCAGTATCAATTTTTCATCAATTGCCTGCTTTCATAGGGATGTCATTGCTTGTAAAATACAGCACGACAGTTTGGCTTCCATTTTATCTGATAAAGCAGAAAGAAGTAAGACATATTTCTCACCTTTGAAAGCTTTGAGCATAGGATGGACACGTACTACGTAATCAGAGAGTCTGACATTTGAAAATTGAGGTATAACAGATGTTCCATGAAAGCAAATCACTCTGGTGTCCAGGTTCCCCAAATGAACTATGCTAGGCTCTACATACTTTTAAAGTACTTTATTCATGCGCTGGTAATAATGTAACAGTATGGTTTTGTGTACTAGTTATTTAATGTAACAGTACCCTGTAGTGCCCTAGTTAAATAATGTAATTTGGTTTGGTCCCACAAAGAACAATGACAAACTGATTTTTTTTATTTTTTTTAATAAAAAAAATTACTCCTGAATTCTCTTTCTGTATGGCTATTTCCCTGATTTCAGCTTTATCCTAATCATGGGCACGAGCAAAGAGAAACCAGATCATCTCTCAGCAGGCAATCGGTGTAAGGTAAAGAACCTGTCCTGGACAGTATACAGGTCCTTCACAGTTTGCATGCACATACTCAGTTACACACCACACATAATTATGAATAACTTATAGATTGTCAGTTCACCTGAAGGCATGTCTTTGGGATGTAACCAAAGCACCTTTACCACCCTTCTTCAATACAATGCCACATTATAACCATTTTCTGTCATATTACTGTAAATCCTGTCATGTATTTCTGCTTCATGAAAAAGCACACCTGAACAGAAACTTACAAGGGTGTATATAAAGCAGCTCATGGTTACAGTAGTGTGAGTTTATGAAAAAAAAAACAGAATCTTTCTTTGTGAAAACGTCAGGTTTCTTGGCACCCCTTACATAATATCAACTTAAAAAGAGTGAAATCAAATTGCTGTCTTCTTGGCCAGTGCTACAGCAGTGTATATTATATTATATATATATATATGTATATATAGATATCTAGATATATATTAATAAAGCTTCAGAGAGCAAACTACTCTTGGAGCATCCATTATATTTAGATAATTCTTTTTATCAGAGTATACAATATTTATAGTCTGTTGCTTCCTTAGAAAGAGTTCTTCAGTTTTAGGGTGAGTGGCACACTGTCATATTTTGAACCTGTAAAACTGATTCATTTCCTGTAACTTACTGAGACTGGATGGATACCTGCTAAGAATAGTGACATTCTTTTTTCTCTGTGATTTTTGCCCCCCATGCCTTCTAAACATCAAGTATTTCTCCAGTTAGACAAAGCCCATTCCTTTCCATATCCAGGACTTTCACCTAGTATCAGGATGAGACCTGCCCAGAAGGGGTTATAATTTAGGAAGCTTTAAGGGTGACTTATGGCCTTGCCAGTATCCTAATAATGAGGGCCTTATCTCACCCATACCGCTCAACCTCTTAGCACAAGACATCTGGACAAAGCCAAAAACAATGGGGGGACAAAGGCTGAAAATGAGGGACAGATTTTAAATATTGCTCTTACAAACTTAGAAAGGTGCTAGAGCAGCAGGGTTTCAGGGTTTGCTTTAGCATGCATTTTCTGAAGAATTTGAAGTCTGAAACTCAAATGTCTCATTATATAATGACTCAACAATTTGTCAGAAAACCACAAATTTTATGGGGCACAGACTAAAAATATGAGGGAAATTTTAAAAAATTAAATATTCCTACTCTGAGATTGCACTACAGTAGGTAAAGGGCAATGTTCACCATGGTGGCCAAGTGGTTCACTTCCCATAGGTTAGGTTTCACGGTTCCGGGTGTTCAATGTTTTCAGGATTCAGCGATGTTGTCTCAATACTTTTAAAATCTGGACAGTTGAGAGGTATGATCTCACCCCTAATTGGGAAGATGTGCAGCCCATTTCACCACAGAGGCCTACAGTGCCTTACACTTGTGTGTGCAAACTTCTAAACCACTGCTTGGAAGGCTACCACCAGGCCATACATTTGCTTTGCATACAATTTGTGGAGGGATTGTAGAAGTCTGCAGTTGGCTCCACCTTACTGTTTCTGCTGGACAAGCATGTTCATCTTCTCAGGTCTACTGGGCCATACTTAGGTCTTCATTCCTCTACGCCAGTGGAGCTAACTGATATTACTACTTTAAATGATAATTGAACTATTGTACATCATGGTGTGTCATTGCATACTAGTTTTAGCAGTTACCCCTTGCCATTGTTGCTTGACAGACTTGCTATTACATCTGTGTTCTGCAGGTATAAGGAGAAACCCAGTGTTATGGCTGTAGATGCTATGGGAAGTGATTAGGTGTAGCTGGGGAAATGGATAGAGCAAACATGAGAATGTACGTAAATATCTGAAGCCATACCTTTCAACTTCTTTACTCAAGAAGTATTGACAAAGCCAAAAGTAATGAGGGGAGAAGGACAGCTTTAAAGTATTATTCTAATTCAAGTTACTAGAATAGCAAGTTTTTCATCAACATTCATTTTCTGAATGATAGAAAGTATAAAACAGAATGTTTTCATCAACAGGCATTTTCTGGACAATAAGAAGTTTGACATTCTTGTACCTGATATTATTGACTGATTATAATCCTTAGTGATTTACCTGCAAATCTAAATGTTTTTGAAGAACAGGACAAAAGTCTGTAATGAATTCAGGGACATTCTGCAAAATCAGGGATAACTGAGAGATATGCTATAGATTTGGCTCTTATACTGTTTTGTTACATAGTTATGACATTGAAATACATAATTTTTTTCTCATTTTTCGTAATGCCACAATTACTTATTTGTAGTCCTTAAGGGAAAATGACACACCCAAACATTTAGCTTAGCACCAGGGCGAGGAAACTTGTTTTCTTTTTAACAGCAGTAAGGTTCTATATCATGGTTGAAATAAGAAATAATGAACAAAGAAAAAAGATAGCAGGCCACTTTCATTTTTGTGCTGAAACAGAAAACTCTTCACTTCCTACTGTTCAGTCACTAGTTAGACATTTTTGGAAAGTTAGCAGGAGATGAAGAGTGCCATGGATTGTGCTAGAAAGGTAATATGGAAGCCTTTGATTACCTGATGGCAATGTATGCACAATGTTTTAAAAGGAAAGCTCTTTATTTAATTGGTTTAATGCTGTTAACCAGGAAGAAAGACCAAAGGTATTGAAAATGAATGTTGCCCTACAGTTGATACTAGTTTACAAAGAATGCATTAGTTTTTCATTCGTTCCTCTTGTCCCCCCTTCTGCTTCCCAAGTCAAGCATTAATCAAATCTTTTACACGTCTCTGAACAAACAGTGAAAGGTTAATTACTGATGTACAGCATACAGATTAATTTTTAACAATGGAATGGATCTTACTTGCAGTGATTTGTTTGGCATAAAATCATAATGCACTTTGCTGACTTTTCTGCTTCAAATAATCTAATCTGATATAAATCAACTCAACCTTTATTAAACGAAAATTATTTCTTCACTGCTAAGTGCTACACATATGTTTAGTAGCTGCAGTGCCATCATTATTAAAATGCAGTATGACCAGTTCATGTGTAAAATGAATAAATGTTACAAGAGAAAGAAAACATTTTCTAGCTGGCCACACTGTCGAAGACCATTATCGAGACAACATCGCTGAATCCTGAAAACATCGAACACCCGGAACCATGAAACCTAACCTACGGGAAGTGAACCACTTGGCCACCATGGTGAACATTGCCCTTTCCCTACTGTACTGCAATCTCAGAGTAGGAATATTTATTTGGGGTGTGTGGGGGGTGAAGCTCCCCACTTTGGTGGGTTTTACTTGCTGCGTTGTTTTATTTTTTCCTGGTAGCCAAGTAGTTAACTTCCCAGGGTTAGGTTTCCTGGTTCTGAGTGTGCGATGTTTTCAGGATTCGTCAATGCCGCCTCGACAATATGGTCTTCGATGATGTGGTGTTTCGATCCTTTGAAGCAGATGCAATAGAATTAGATATATAACCTGCAAGAGTAATGTGACAGCATTTGCTGTAGGGTCATATGGACAAGAAAGTAGAAGGCTGCATGGTATCTAAATTTTAATTATTATGTTAAATATTTAGGATACACTGCCTGCAGAAGCATAGAAATAAGTGCCTAAATTGGAAACTGAACCCAGAACTGCTGCAACTCATCTTGGGGCTGTATTATTCCCAGATGCCATTATTCTTTCACATTTGCATAACATGGAGATGATTGGATCCCAGGAGGCCAGAGTTCAACTCAAAACCCAAGAATGAGTTTTAATTTCTCATTCTGTTTCTCTCCCTATACATGTATAGTAAATGTGAGTGATAATTTAATTAAATTCTGTACATTAGCAAGTACTCTAATGAATGAATATTGAGCTCCTGTGTAAAATGTCTTAGTTACTTTGCTGGCAAAACAGCTTTTAATGTGGCCAAGTTTAGATTCTATCTGCAGCAGATTTGTTTTGTACGTTTGTTGGAAATGTGAGCTTTGCATTGTTGTGACTGAACCTTTACAGCAATCATGAACAGAAATCCTAATAAAATGATGTAGTGTTTGTGGCTTAACAAACAAGGATTTACCTGCTGTCTTCAATGTGGTGTTGTGTCCTAAGAAACAAGGATTTACCTTCTGTCTTTTAAGTATAGTGTTGCGTCTTAAGAAACAAGGATTTACCTACTGTCTTCAGTGTAGTGTTGTGTCCTAAAAAACAAGGATTTACCTGCTGTCTTTAGTGCAGTGTTGTGTCCTAAGAAACAAGGATTTACCTGCTGTCTTTAGTGCAGTGTTGTGTCCTAAGAAACAAGGATTTACCTACTGTCTTCAGTGTAGTGTTGTGTCCTAAAAAACAAGGATTTACCTGCTGTCTTTAGTGCAGTGTTGTGTCCTAAGAAACAAGGATTTACCTACTGTCTTCAGTGTGGTGTTGTGTCCTAAGAAACAAGGATTTACCCGCTGTCTTCAGTAGTGTTGCGTCCTAAGAAACAAGGATTTACCTGCTGTCTTCAGTGTTGTGTTGTATCCTAACAAACAAGGATTTACCTGGTGTTTTCAGTGTAGTCTTCTATCCTAACAAACAAGGATTTACCTGCTGTCGTCAGTGCTCTAAACAAATGAGACCTGAACTGTTTTGTTGTATGGATGCCTTGTATGGGAAGTCAGTATTTGAACTGGAACAGAGCAACTTGAATAGTTTCAGGTGTTCAACTACATTTTGCTGTCTGCTTAGTTGCAGTGGAAGCATGACTTCATGTTTGTGGCTTTTATAGTTGTCTGACAAAGGGCCACTGCAGAAAAGTCATTTGATTTGAGAGAGCCATTGCAATTTGAAGTCCTGTTAGGGTTAACCCCTGTAATAAATTTTAGGAAATTAGAAATATAATGTAAAATTATGTCTGTTAAGTATTTTGGGGGGCTTCACAGATTCATGTCTGAAAACATAAAATGCATTATTTGATAGTTACCAGGGCAGGCCAGTTTGCCTATAGGAATAGTAGAAGCTTAAAGCAGAAACTATGTTTTAAGGAGATGGCTTATAATTGTCGTAAAAATGTAAATATTAAGAAAAAGGGCACTTATCCATATCATAATTGTGTGTGTTGTCCATTCATTTTAACAGATAATAACTTTATTCATCCTGTAACAATGCAGAAATATACTTTTCACTCATATGCAACATGTAATACAGAAAATATAATGTATCTTGCTACTTGTGTTGAATGGAGTGCTTTCTATGTAGGTAAATCTACAAGGAGGCTAAAGGATCAAATTATAGAACATTGTTCTAATATGCGAAGGCATGTACTTACTAATGCATTGGCTAAACACATAGTGGATTTGGGTTCTAGTCATGACTTTAAATATAGAGTAGTGGATGTAATAGGTAAAAATATAAGAGGGGGTAATATATGCAATGAAGTTGATATAAAAGAATATAAATGGATACTTAGGTTTGCTGCAGATAAGTATCCAGGATTGAATGTCGCCATTAGTCTGAAACCAATTTTAGTGAAGAAACAAATGCAATATAAATAATTATGGTTATAGATGTTTTAATTGTCACATGATAGGGTTGTGGTCATGGGATTTTTACTAAGTATAAAAGTAAGCTGTGATTTTGATATTTTATTGCACTGAGGAAGGGCTAAGCCCGAAAGCTTTGCTGTTTGTTTTATATTAAACTGTTGTTTGATGTTCTTGGTCGAGTTTTTTACTTGAGTACAAGTAATCAAAGCCATGTAGAATCAGTAGTATGATTTGACTGGATTTCTGTTTGCAACAAGATGTATACATGCAGGTCTTTCTTGCATTATCCAAGCATATCTGCTGAAAAAGGACAAAACCTATGTTTTACATTATTGCTGTTAATACTTTGTATGCTGTTTGCAGTCATTGATAGCAAATGTCTGTCTGCTTCCTTGATGCTGTCATTTCACTAATTGTTAGACTAGGATGTTGGGATCAGAATCCATAATTCTCCATTTTGCTTGTTTTTGTACTATAACCTAAATTCCAGTAAACCTAATTTGTGCAGATAAGTAGTTTTCCAGTGACTGTATTCTATAGCTTGTGTTTCACATGCTCCCCATGTTTGACAGTTTTCCAGTGATTGTATTCTATAGCTTGTGTTTCACATGCTCCCCATGTTTATCAGTTTTCCAGTGACTGTATTCTATAGCTTGTGTTTCACATGCTCCCCATGTTTGACAGTTTTCCAGTGACTGTATTCTATAGCTTGTGTTTCACATGCTCCCCATGTTTGACAGTTTTCCAGTGATTGTATTCTATAGCTTGTGTTTCACATGCTCCCCATGTTTGACAGTTTTCCAGTGACTGTATTCTATAGCTTGTGTTTCACATGCTCCCCATGTTTGACAGTTTTCCAGTGACTGTATTCTATAGCTTGTATTTCACATGCTCCCCATGTTTGACAGTTTTCCAGTGACTGTATTCTATAGCTTGTGTTTCACATGCTCCCCATGTTTGACAGTTTTCCAGTGACTGTATTCTATAGCTTGTGTCTCACATGCTCCCCATGTTTGACAGTTTTCCAGTGACTGTATTCTATAGCTTGTGTTTCACATGCTCCCCATGTTTGACAGTTTTCCAGTGATTGTATTCTATAGCTTGTGTTTCACATGCTCCCCATGTTTGACAGTTTTCCAGTGATTGTATTCTATAGCTTGTGTTTCACATGCTCCCCATGTTTGACAGTTTTCCAGTGACTGTATTCTATAGCTTGTGTTTCACATGCTCCCCATGTTTGACAGTTTTCCAGTGACTGTATTCTATAGCTTGTATTTCACATGCTCCCCATGTTTGACAGTTTTCCAGTGACTGTATTCTATAGCTTGTATTTCACATGCTCCCCATGTTTGACAGTTTTCCAGTGACTGTATTCTATAGCTTGTGTTTCACATGCTCCCCATGTTTGACAGTTTTCCAGTGACTGTATTCTATAGCTTGTGTTTCACATGCTCCCCATGTTTATCAGTTTTCCAGTGACTGTATTCTATAGCTTGTGTTTCACATGCTCCCCATATTTGACAGTTTTCCAGTGATTGTATTCTATAGCTTGTGTTTCACATGCTCCCCATGTTTATCAGTTTTCCAGTGACTGTATTCTATAGCTTGTGTTTCACATGCTCCCCATGTTTGACAGTTTTCCAGTGATTGTATTCTATAGCTTGTGTTTCACATGCTCCCCATGTTTGACAGTTTTCCAGTGACTGTATTCTATAGCTTGTGTTTCACATGCTCCCCATGTTTATCAGTTTCCATGTGACTGTATTCTATAGCTTGTGTTTCACATGCTCCCCATGTTTGACAGTTTTCCAGTGATTGTATTCTATAGCTTGTGTTTCACATGCTCCCCATGTTTGACAGTTTTCCAGTGACTGTATTCTATAGCTTGTGTTTCACATGCTCCCCATGTTTGACAGTTTTCCAGTGACTGTATTCTATAGCTTGTGTTTCACATGCTTCCCATGTTTGACAGTTTTCCAGTGATTGTATTCTATAGCTTGTGTTTCACATGCTCCCCATGTTTGACAGTTTTCCAGTGACTGTATTCTATAGCTTGTGTTTCACATGCTCCCCATGTTTATCAGTTTTCCAGTGACTGTATTCTATAGCTTGTGTTTCACATGCTCCCCATGTTTGACAGTTTTCCAGTGATTGTATTCTATAGCTTGTGTTTCACATGCTCCCCATGTTTGACAGTTTTCCAGTGATTGTATTCTATAGCTTGTGTTTCACATGCTCCCCATGTTTGACAGTTTTCCAGTGATTGTATTCTATAGCTTGTGTTTCACATGCTCCCCATGTTTGACAGTTTTCCAGTGACTGTATTCTATAGCTTGTGTTTCACATGCTCCCCATGTTTGACAGTTTTCCAGTGACTGTATTCTATAGCTTGTGTTTCACATGCTCCCATGTTTGACAGTTTTCCAGTGATTGTATTCTATAGCTTGTGTTTCACATGCTCCCCATGTTTGACAGTTTTCCAGTGACTGTATTCTATAGCTTGTGTTTCACATGCTCCCCATGTTTGACAGTTTTCCAGTGATTGTATTCTATAGCTTGTGTTTCACATGCTCCCCATGTTTAACAGTTTTCCAGTGATTGTATTCTATAGCTTGTGTTTCACATGCTCCCCATGTTTGACAGTTTTCCAGTGACTGTATTCTATAGCTTGTGTTTCACATGCTCCCCATGTTTGACAGTTTTCCAGTGACTGTATACTATAGCTTGTGTTTCACATGCTCCCCATGTTTGACAGTTTTCCAGTGACTGTATTCTATAGCTTGTGTTTTACATACTCCCCATGTTTGACAGTTTTCCAATGATTGTATTCTATAGCTTGTGTTTCACATGCTCCCCATGTTTGACAGTTTTCCAGTGATTGTATTCTATAGCTTGTGTTTCACATGCTCCCATGTTTGACAGTTTTCCAGTGACTGTATTCTATAGCTTGTGTTTCACATGCTCCCCATGTTTGACAGTTTTCCAGTGATTGTATTCTATAGCTTGTGTTTCACATGCTCCCCATGTTTGACAGTTTTCCAGTGATTGTATTCTATAGCTTGTGTTTCACATGCTCCCCATGTTTGACAGTTTTCCAGTGATTGTATTCTATAGCTTGTGTTTCACATGCTCCCCATGTTTGACAGTTTTCCAGTGACTGTATTCTATAGCTTGTGTTTCACATGCTCCCCATGTTTATCAGTTTTCCAGTGATTGTATTCTATAGCTTGTGTTTCACATGCTCCCCATGTTTGACAGTTTTCCAGTGACTGAATTCTATAGCTTGTGTTTCACATGCTCCCCATGTTTATCAGTTTTCCAGTGACTGTATTCTATAGCTTGTGTTTCACATGCTCCCCATGTTTGACAGTTTTCCAGTGATTGTATTCTATAGCTTGTGTTTCACATGCTCCCCATGTTTGACAGTTTTCCAGTGACTGTATTCTATAGCTTGTGTTTCACATGCTCCCCATGTTTGACAGTTTTCCAGTGATTGTATTCTATAGCTTGTGTTTCACATGCTCCCCATGTTTATCAGTTTTCCAGTGACTGTATACTATAGCTTGTGTTTCACATGCTCCCCATGTTTATCAGTTTTCCAGTGACTGTATACTATAGCTTGTGTTTCACATGCTCCCCATGTTTATCTTTCCCCCCAATCTCTGAAGTTACCTTTTCATAGATCAGACTGTCTCTGAAAGTTAGTGAGCAAATTTATCCTCCATTTTTGACAAACATTTGCAGTGTTAAATATGCTTAATAATCCCTAGGTACCAATACTGACATTAATAACTGTTGCTATTTTATTTTTATTTTATAGTAACAAGGTAAGACTTACAGGGCAAAAATATTTGCTTTGAAAGCTAATTCTAAAGCTTAGATCTGGTTGATTGAAGTACAGCTAGAGGCTTTGTTATCTATGTTGGAGCAGGCTGCCATGTAATAGTGCTGTATCATTACTTCATAATACATTGTTTACCGTAATGCATTTCTTTTGCACCTTTAATCTTATTCTATAATTTGCATGAATACCACAGTCAAAGAAGTATTACATTTGTTTTATATGACAAAGCACTTATATTTTATTTTCTTTTGTTATTAATGCTGTATGCTTTTTAATGTTGTGTTTTGTGCCATGATTTTTCTAGCATGAGTTATATTGCTTTTTGTATTCCTTGCCTCTGGATACAACTAGAAATTACTTTTTAAGAGAATGTCATGTGCTTTCTAGTAAAATAAAAATGAATAGTCGTCCTGATAGCCTGCAAAAGGATGTAGCTATATTTTTGCTTGAGTTTGGTGTCTGATGCTGGCATATGGATCACAATTAATACAATTTACACCACTGTGCTATTAATCTGGTGTCAGCTAACTTAGCTTCTTGCATTCTCACTAAGTTCAGGCACTCTAACCTCACTACGTATTCCAGAAAACGAGAAACAAGGGCTGCACATATGGTGCCTTAGCAGAAACAAGATAACATTGTCAGACACTGTAAAATGCAAGTGATTTCTCCCAATATCAGAACAACTCTAGTCCTACCTACTCTGATATTCTGTTTGCTATACAATTGTCATTTCTCACAATTTAACCAGCAAACTATAAAGAGAAAGCTACAACAGTATTTGCTAAGACCCCATGATGCAGAAAGCATATCACATATTACCACCCCATTCAGCTTTCCTGTAATAAGCAGGCCTTCTCTGAGATGTGTTTGTTTTATTTATTTATTTGTTTATTTATTGCATCTGTTTACCAGGAAAATCCAAGTGGATATTGATTCTTTTCAGTGGAGGTCCTGGGAGAAAAGCTCCACACAAAAAAAAAATGATGTTTACAATGCATATTTTAAACACTGGAAAGTATACCACAAAAGCTGAGGAAGGAGGAAGTAAGTTGAAGAACAGCAGACAACAGCATCATAAGAGGGGCGTTTTTAATGAAAGGCAGAAAGAAATAATGGAAAAAGAATTAGTTAAAGTATAAAATATCATCTGTGTTTAAAGGGTGCAAAGAAAGTTGTAAAAAGTAGGAAATTAGCAGTTTGCTGGGAGGGTGACTAGCCAGGTGAAGTTGAGTATTATCAGGTATGCAGTGAGGAAGTAATTAGTTTGCATTTAAACTGTTGAGAATTAGTGATTTCTTTAAGTGATAATGGTAGGAAGTTCCTCAGCTTGGCTACATAACAGGCGTACAGGGCACATCCATGAGAGCTGTGAGAGTAATATCAGATAAGAATTTATCAGAGGATCTTAATTCATGGTTGCATTGGTACCAAAATATGAGCTGAGTAGGAGAGGAATACAATTCAGAAGTGTGCAAGATCTTATGTACTTGGTGTTGGAATCTAAAAAAAAATTATGAAGCCCAGCCAGTCTAGCTGATTAATGGCTACACACTGGTGTTTTCTTGTAGAAAAGTTGGTGCCAAATGTAGCTGTTTTATAGTAGGTCTGTGTGAGTTTGGAGAGTAGAGGTTGGTTATAGTTGGTGTTGCATAGGAAAGGGCAAGTAATACTTGGGCAGATACTATTTGCTTTCTTGCAGAGTTGGTGAACTGGTCTAGTTTTTTAGTGATTTTTTGACCACCTGTTTGGTATGAAGATCAAACTTAAGATTATTGTCAGTAATGAGGCCAAGGAGTTTGATGTGAGAGACAGCTTCGATGTGGGAACCACTGGAGGAGGTAAGGATAAACTTAGACTTAATGTGCTGAATGTTTTGGGGCAGAAACAGCATTAATAGACCAAAAGAGCGAAAAAACACATAATAATTCTATACATATGAACAGATATCTTAGCGCTTTCACTCACATACATAGTCAGGCATCATCATCTGATTATGCCTGACTATGTATGTGGGTGAAAGCGCTAAGATATCTGTTCTTATGTATAGAATTATTATGTGTTTTTTCGCTCTTTTGATCTATTAAAGTTTGCAGTGTCTGGGGAGCTGAGCCGGTTTATTATTTACAAGTTTCTGGTGTTACATTGTGTCAGCAGAAACAGCATTAATTTGGTCTTTTTGGCATTTAGAACTAGATATGAATCCTTCAGCCAGGGTTCTTTCGATAAGAAACAGAACTGTAAGATAGATTCAAGATTGTGGAGTATTTGGGCAGAACAGATGATGGTTGAGTTTTCTGCATAGTGAAGGTAGGTCATTGATAAAGATTTGCATATAAGGAAACAAGGCTAGAAAGGAGTTGTTTGCTACCATTTGATGCTTTGAGTCCTATTGGTGAGGTAGTATTTGAAGCAGGTGACAGTGGAGTAAGAGTAGACTAGATGGTGAATTTTAAAGGAGCTTAAGGTGTAAAACAGTACTGATTATTTTGTTGTATTGAATGAAACATAGGAAGGATAAAAGTGTTATGTCTGTGCTGTGCTTGGGGTAAAATCAGTGCTGAGAAGGAGATAGGATTTTGTTGATGGAGAGAAAGTGGAGTAGTTGTGTGTGAATACATTTTTCAAGGCTCTTAGATTGTGAGGATAGAATGGCAATCGGTTTAAACTGGATAGTTTGGTAGAGATGCCTCTCACACCTTTTTGGGTCAAATTTTTCCACATCCATGTTTTGTTGTTTTGGGTAATTTAATTAGATCTCTCTCTCTCTCTCTCTCTCTCTCTCTGTGTATATATATGTGTGTGTGTGTGTGTGTTTGTGTCTATGTATGCATATACATACATACATGCATATATAAACCTATATACATGAAAGTAAGCATATATGTATATGGATTCGTATCACTTCACCTAAAGACCATTTCACTGACACCCATTTCAATGAGACCAAATCACCTAAAGTTCATTTCACCTAAAACCATTTCACTGACAAGTAGTACTCTAAGGCTAGTCAATGGTATATGTCCTTTTCCCCACTGTAGTGCAATCCTGGTGTTAGTATATATAGTTAGGGGTGTGTGGGGGGCATAGCCCCCCACCTAGTTGGCTTTTACCAAATAATGTAAAACAGAACCAGACAACATAAAACCAAATTAAATGTGGGGCTATGCCACCCACACCCCCCTAACTATATATACTAACACCAGGATCGCACTTCAGTGGGGAAAAGGACATAATACCTTTGACTTGTCTTAGAGTACTACTTGTCAGTGAAATGAGTTTTAGGTGAAATGAACTTTAGGTGATTTGTTCTCAGTGAAATGGGTTTCAGTGAAATGGTCTTTAGGTGAAGTGATACGAATCCACGTGTATATACTGTATACCCTCATACAAGTGAATTTAGGGGGTCTACTTCAGTTGGTTGATGGAATAAATTGTTAAAAAAACGACATAGTCAAGACCACATGATCGACAGTTTAGTTCATCAATTAACCTGAATAACCTAAATAATACCAGTAAACAAAACAAAACAAAACAATGTTCTTGCAGAGGAGCACCATCCCTGCACTCCCAGCAAGGGAGGGCTGCACCTTCTACACCCCCTTCTAATTATATATATCAACTTTGACAGCACACCCCAGTGAGGAAAAGGGCACATTCCCCAATCCACAGTGTCCCATAGTCTTAGTCAAAATGGTTGATGAACTAAATTGTCGATCATGCATCTCAACCATGTTGGTTTCAATAATTTAGTCCGTTGACCAACTGAAATAGACCAGAGTTTAATGCTTGGGAAATTGCATGACTGCACGTTTTTCAAAAATGTTTTTCGTCAAGAACTGGAGTTATGAAATGTAGTTAGGTGGCATGTTTGGGTGGGTGGGGGGCATGGTAAGTGTGAGAAAGTTTGACCATTGAAGATTGAGTTGCAGGCTAAGGTTTGAGTAAGCACTAGATAAGAGGATAGATTAAGTGCTCTGTGTGATGATGTTATGTGGTGTGTGTCTGATTGCCTTATGTAGGTGTAGCTTTGGTGTTTGGGTAGGATTAGGGCTAGCACACATTAGTAAGGTGCATTCAACATTTTGATGTATATACTCATATTTATTGACCAGACAACCCTAATGGACACAATTGTCCCCATTCAAAGGCAACCCAGGAACACTGTCTGATTAAGTAACTTGCTCAGACTCACCCAGTAGGCAACTAAAGATAAAAGGAATCAAACCCTGTAACCTGGACAGAGAAGCAACCAATTAACTCCATAGAGCCTTAGTCCTCTGTGATAACTGCCAGATGTCTACCATCATGAATAAAAGAAAAAATAGTTACAGCCTATAATAAAGCAACATATACCTACATTAAGTACTCTTAGTGAATTTAGTGGTCTAGTCTAGCCCAGAATGCTGTCATCAGCTGCAAACTATCTCCTTCCTTTTAGAATATGGAGGGGGTAAGCTTTTTAAGAATACAAACAAAACTAGATGCATACATGCAGCTTTCTGGTTTATGTTTGTTTTCCATTTTAAACGTCTTTCTTCATTGCCTCTCACTGGTGGAGTAGACAAGCTGCAGGGGTTGGTCTGGTGTGGGAGAATATAATCTGTTTAAGGAAAAAGAAATTAAAGTTTATTGCATGGACATGTCCCTATCCTTTTTAGTGTGTAGGTTGGATTTTCTTTGTAATGCCATTGTGGCATGGTTCTGGCAGGGTTGATCTCGATCCTTACAGGTTTCTAATTACACAGTCAGTTTATTGTAACTTAGGAACCTTGGGGCAGCACTCATCTGGTAATTACTGCTGATAATAAAGAAGACCTTAAACTACAGCAAGGACTCAGAATTTGATTCTTCATAAAAAAAAAAAAAAAAAAAAAAACATTGTTTTAACAACATGAACAACTGAGTGATTACTTAACCCAAGTTTTACTCCTAACAGGTAACATCAACTCGACAAAATTTTGAACTACATGAAAATGCAAACCCAATATGACATACAAGGAAGTGTCCCCCTAATATCCACACTCAAACATACTGAAGGAGATAACAGAAAACACGGTGTGATGTCCCCTCTCTGGGTCAGTAATCAAGAGCCTGAATCGTCATCACTGACACTGGAGAGGGAACAAAAATGGATATGCCCAGTATGCGGCTCTCTACATCAAACACAGATTCCCTTAAGACCACACAGGGAACACAGTCAGTCCAGGGGCTTGGTCCTTTCTTTCTCTCCAGATCCCCAGTAAGACTCCCCACTGACACAGGTGTAGGGTTGAGTCCTCAGAAGAGTGTCCAAGCCAAGTCCTCCAGAACCCTCTCTGTGGAACCAGTGCTTTGTGTCACTGGTGTAAGCAGCTGACACACATTCTGAGCTTTGATTTTCACACACACATACATACATACACACACACACACACACACACACACACACACACACACACACACACACACACACACACACACACTTTGGAAAGGCTGGCACAGATTCACTAGCTATGCCTCCTTCTGCCCAGACTATAAAATAGTTACACTGCCACCAGACTCTTCAAAGCCAGCTACTCTAAGGCTTTTGCAAGGGTACTCAGTTACACTAACTGAAATTAATATTAATAAAATTGCTAATGTTGACCAAAAAGCCAGGCTTCCAGGAGTGGCCACAGTGTCACCAGTAGATATAAGTACTCTAAAAAGGTTAAAAGTATTCTCTAAAGGACCAGCCACAATAAAAAGTTTAAATATATTTAATAATAAATAATAAAATAACATGAGAATAGTAAATATCTGTTTACAATAATCACCGGAGTTTCAGTCGCAGGAAATATTAAAAAAATATCACAGGTGAACAGGTTTACACAGTTACAGAAAAAACAACACTTAACTAGTCTCACTATATTTTCCTGACTGAGCTAAAGAATTATTATTTCCTAGTTACTTACTAGAGCAAAGCAAGAAGAAGTATGTGAGAGAGCCATCTTTGTCAGGTTAAAAAAACAGAGTGCTATGAGACTTCAGCCTCACCTAGTATTAAAATATCACTTTTAGTGATAGATTGCAGATTGATATCACACACATCTGGTCATCTGACTTCTGGTTCACATGCTTCTCCCCTTGGCTAGAAGCTGTTAGGATTTAGCACATGTGTTAATAATACACACACACACAGAGCCTTGCTAAGATCTGCTGCAGCTTCTGGAAGTCATAAAACAATTTCAAACTTCCACCCTTCCAAAGTAGCAATTAGTTCACCCTAAAGACAATGCAAGAAGCTACTTAGTACAGACTTTTTGTCTCTGGCTGTATCGAGAACTGTAAGATACAATCTTTATGGCCTAAGTCAGGTAATTTAATTTCAAACTATTTTCAAAGTTTGAGATTAACCTCTTCTTTTCCAGTATCCTCTTTTAAAACATATACATTTAAACAGTTACAAAAATACATGCATATTGCTTTTTCTGTCCAGCAGGGCACACTGCTAGTACATTTTTAAAACAAACAGCTTTACAAATACATTTTTCAACACAAGCTTCTCTACAAATCAGTTTGATATACAAATGACATATAATTCTTTACAAAATTTCAGCTAGCTGTGCTGGCATATGCTATACATCCACTGCCCTACTTCTCCTGGCATAGCTGGCAATACCTCACATCATCACACACAGTTTACAGCATCAGCAACCCTGGCCAATCTTCCATTTACCTGCTTTTTCCTTAAAGAGGTTATATTCTCCCACAACAGACCAACCCCAGCAGTTTGTGTGCTCTACCAATGAGGGACAATTAACAAAAGAAGTTTAAAATTAAAACAAATATAAACCGGGAAGCTGCACAGAGTCACCTACTTTTGTTTTTATGCATTAAATACTCTGTCAAAAAGATTAGCAAAAATGTGAACATTACCATAAGGAAGATCTAAATGGAAAGAAATAGTGATACATTTTTATGTTTAATGCTGTTGGCCAACAAAACAGCAATTACTAGAAAACAGATATCAAAATCTAAGTGAACTGTAACTGGAGTATTGAATATAGTAAAGGAGATTTTGCAAAAATGAAGGAGCAAATAACATAGGAATAAATGGAATCTGTGGGAACATTACATGCATAGTAATGATCTTGATGAAGAATGAAATTTAAGGGAAGGCGAGAGCTAATCAACATATGTAATTCTGGAGTGAATGAAATTGTTAAAAAGAAAACATGTTTGTATTGGATGAAATTGACAAAAGAAATGTTATAGTTTATTTCTGCTTCTGTTGCAATTAAGAAATAACGGTCAATAATGCTCTGAATTAATTTAGAACCATATTACCTACTCTGGCCCCAAAGATATTGCTAATATATTTGCAGATAAAGTTAGCGCCAGTTTTGCACCAGAAGCTGTCACTGAAGTTCCATAAATTCCCGAGTCTCTTACTCTTAATAAAATTGTTATGCAATATATCCTAATTACACTTTCTAAATATAAAAATACCACCTCTGTGGGCCCCATCAATCTAATTGGTCTGAATTAAAAGTGCCAAGTATGCCCTCAACATAATCACAGCCACATATAATCTTGAAGTATAGAAAATGGCTAAACTTACAGCACTGCTTAAAAGAGGAAGTCATATCAGATCCAGGAAACTATAGAACCATCAGCCTAATAAGCATAATTTGCAAAGCCGTGGAACATATGATGTCATATACTCAGATGTAAAAAATAGTATTTTCCTAGACTTGATCTAATGTGATTTTGCCAAAGGGAGCTTATGTATACGTAATTTAGTAAATTTATTCAAGAATGTCACTGAAGCTGTAGATTGTGGTTATGCAATTCATATAGGATACCTACATCTGGCCAAGGCCTTTGATATTATTTCCCATGCTGTAATTATAAATACGCTTAAAGGCCTAAATGTAGATCCTTATGCTGCAAGATCTATAAAAGACTATCTGTCACATAGAACCTACATTAATAAAGTAGCAAGTGTCAATTAAAAAAGCAGAAATGTGATTAGTGGCATTCTTTAGGGCTCTGTACTGGAATCCTTTTTCTCAGCATTTATTTATTTGATCTTCCAATCACTAAACCAGACAGATGGCTAACTACATTTGTTAATGACTGCAAGCTGGGTGATGTAATTCGTCCAGTGTCTACTACTGTATTACTATACTAAACATTAAACCATACAGATCAATGATGTATTAGAAAGAGACAAATTAAATCCAAAGAAGTACAACAATGTTAGTTTTGGTAAACAAATCTCAACAGCAGCTTACATTATAGTCAACACTTCACTCTAGACTACCATCTTGTATAGCAACAGTAGGTAGGAAATACTTCTGTACAGCCAAATTAATAACTAAAGGCATCTGATCCAAACCAAAAGGAGCTTCTGTTTACTTACTGTTTGTTATTTACATATTTGTTAACTGGGTAGAACACTGATCCATATGGACAATTTTCAAGCTTGTCCCAGGCAAAATATTACACAAGTAACAATTAAAAAAAAATATTCAAATTACAAAACTGCATAAATAACAAGTGTGATCAAAATTAAGCAACAATTTCATGTACCAAATCTGAGAACTTAGGAAAGCTATTTCTAGAATGTTAGAAAACATTTTTACTATGATAAAACGAAAGTAGCAACATTTCAGAAAGCATAAACTATGCAATAACAGGTTGAAACAATGTAAAAGAAAGAGCAAGCAGTGTCTTCAGTCATCATCATCATCACCATCATCATCTTCAGCCCCTTTTTTTCTACAGATGGTCAAGTCGTTGCATCAGCTGTCATCACCTATCTCAATTCATTGTCTCTTTTCATGTCTGATTGTCACAGGGTCTTATGTAATGTAGCCCATACATCTCTATGCTAATATGTGCATTTTGTTTTGCCTTATACCTGTCTCTCTTAAATCTTCTTCATCAAATCATCTTCTGATTTCCTGCATGTGTTGCTGAATAACTTTATTCTGTTCTCCTTGACTGTCTATGCAATTTAATCTCCTTTGGATTCTGATCTAATCTGTTGTAATTTCTTTGTCTGTCCATCGGTATGCATCCTACCACCCATTGTAGGCACTTCATCTATATCACCTCTCATTTCCTCAGCTGAGTTGCCTTCACTGCCAAGGTTTCTGTGCTACGTATGAAATCCTGGTCACACCACTGTTTTATACACCTTAGTTTCCAGCTTCATTATGATTTTTCTGGCATGGACTACCATGACATTCTGTGCTAGCTGTCTGCAACCCCTCCAGTTTTAGCTTTGACCATTTCATTCAGACTTTCCTTTCCTCAACCACACATTCCAGGTACTTGAAGCTGTTAACTAGTTACATTATTTTTCTTTCTCTCTCATTTCTTGGCTTGTTTTGATTTTTTCCCATTTGCTTTCATTACGGCTATGTCATCTGTACTTAGTTTGAGCCCATGTGCCTTTAGTTTCCACTTCTACCTTAGTTTTCATCTTTTTTTGACTCTGACATTTGCTGCTCTTTAAGGGCTAGCTAGCATTCAACAGTGTAAAAATTGGCTCAGGGTGATTTGGTTTAGCAATATCTTCTGTGTTACAGTAACATTATAATGGGAGTTCTGACATCACTGGTCTAGGCTAAACGAACTGAGTGATATTGCCTTGGGTTGGCAGTGAAAGGAGATAGAGGTTGCATTGTGAACATCTTTCTAAGTTATTATTCCTCTATACTCTGCCCTGATCAGTCCAGTTTATAGAATATAATACCTCTTTAATATGTATCTGTGTAACCACACCATACAGCTGGAAAGACCCCAGAAATGGGTAACTAAAAAGATCATAGACTAATGACTCTCAGCTCTCAGCCACTAAGATAGGCTTGAAGTTCTATCCTTATACACTGTTTCTTATAGACTCCTGCACAATGACTTAGGTCATTGAAACTCCATCAACAAATAAATGCTCCCCATCTGTGTAATCTTCCATTACATATAAAACAAAGTGACACCTAAAACCTTAACAATTGGATGGGTGCCTCTAAGGTTAACCTAGGCCTAGATAGTTTTGTTCTTTTGAAGGCAGGAAATGTCTTATGATGTAGGATATTGGCAAGACAATTATGGTCCGTGGACTGACTCTAACTTGTAAATTCACTGAATCTGTGAATCTGCAAAGGAACTAAGAGAACTGTATTGCAAAAACATGGACCCATGGAATTAGTGCTCACAGATGTCAGAATACAAGGGTGCCTATGTGCGGCTAAGGAAGTCCATGCTCCCACTCAGGAGCTGTACACCAAGGGAGCCTATGTACAGCTAAGGAAGTCCATGCTCCCCCTCAGGAACTGTACACCAAGGGAGCCTATGTGCAGCTAAAGAAGTCCATTGCTCCCACTCAGGAGCTGTACATCAAGGGAGCCTATGTTTAGCTAAGGATGTCCATGCTCCCACTCAGGAGCTGTACACCAAGGGAGCCTGTGTGCAGCTAAGGAAGTCCATGCTCCCACTCAGGAGATGTGACACCAGAGTGACTAGTTCGCAGCTGTTTTCTTTTACAAGAAGACTGAGCACTCGAGTCGCTGTAGTGCATAAGCAGTTGTTTATGTGCCCGTTGAACATGTACATGCTGGCATGTGGCTGGGTGATGCAGTTTCAGAAGTACAAGTAGTATGAGCTGCTAGGTGGGAACCTAATGCCATTCACTTCACTGCAGTCACGTTAAACCATGTCAGTAACCCTTCTGCAGTTTCAGGCTTTTCTGTATTGTCATTCCAATGTATTTGCTCATGCAGCTGACAGATTGATGTGAGTGAGGTGGATTGTTAGAGAAGATAAATGTGTGTTGTTTTAATTCTACCATGTACACATAGTACTTAAAGGCACTTGCAGGATGAGAAGTCTGAATAGCACTTGCAGGATGTGAAGTCTGAATAGCTTCATTTTTTGTGTCTGTACAGCTCTAAACTGCAAGCACCAAATGCAATTAATCTTAGCAAATTAATTCTTAATTTGTCTGCCATCTCTGTTCTCTAAAAATATATTGTCTTTGTCCCAAGTGATTTATCAGATCCAACTGAAAAATAGATACAATATGTTTTTTCAGAAAGTTGCATTTGATATAATTATTTCATGATTAACACTGTTGTCACTTATTTGATATATGTTGCATACAGTTTTCTGACGAAAGTGTTGATAGTGAATTATTGAATATGAGTATTTATTTTTGAATGTTCTTATAATGTTAATTTTGATTCTGAAGTAGTGTCTGGACAAGATTATTTTCAGACTGGGCATGCTGCTTTGTTAGTTCCACCAATGAAAGCACCTACAAAGTTTATGTCATTTGAACTGAATTCTACTTTTATCTTGTTTGCAAATGTATTATTAATGTTAGTTACTATTTAACTGAATAAATGTAAGTGACAAAATAATTTAACAAAATGGCAGTGGTTAGCCTTGAAGGAATTCAAAGAAACTACTCAGGAATATATACTTAAGCAGGGAGCTAAGGGGAGGAGCATTGTGTTAATGAGAAAAACAAGTTATTCTGAAATGCGTGTACTAGTACTTTTTATTGTCAATGAATGCAGGAAACTGACATGCTGTTCACTTTCTGAATTTAATCAGAAACTGCTGTTGTTGCTTAAGAGTTAAATAGTTAAACAAGTTTAGATAGAGCGCATCCAGTCTTC
This sequence comes from Protopterus annectens, assembly GCF_019279795.1. Lineage (NCBI taxonomy): Eukaryota > Metazoa > Chordata > Ceratodontiformes > Protopteridae > Protopterus > Protopterus annectens. The sequence continues at coordinate 959,534,652 of NC_056747.1, forward strand.
TGCACTTTGTCAAAATATACAAGCCGCTCACAAACTTTCCAGGGTATCTAGTCTTATCTTTACTTAATAATTGTACATATAATGTGGTCATTTTACTGGAAACCCTCCTTAACCCACTTTTGGAAGAAGTAGTTTATATTTAAAAAAGTATTTAAAATTTACTGTAGAAATTAAGCCATTGTTTGGCATACATTACTACTGAGCCATGCTAGACATCAAAAGTTTATATATTTCAGTTAAACACAAAGACAAAATTCATGTAGTTTACCAATTTTTATAAGCGGGACCATGAAAGAACTATATTATGGCATTGCTGCATGTTTTCTGTTTACATAACTGTTTTAGATGAGGAGGATTTTCTGCAACTTTTTGGAACAACCACGCAGTTATATCAACATTTTCATCTTTATACGCGATTTGCAGCCCAAAGGAGGTTTTTTTTTTTTTTACTTTTCTGGAAGCTTTGATTAAAAATACTTTTGGTATGATGCATAGGACATACTATACATTTTCTTGACATGACTTTAGCTGGAACAGTGGAAGATAGTTTTATTTGCAGATTGTATAGGAAACCTTGTATTGGAAACCTTCTTACATTAACACTATCCTTCATGCTGCCAGCCATCATCTTCCACATTGTGGTGATTTATTATCCTATGAGGAGCTTTACAGAACCAGAGTAAATACTGCTGGGGATGATGACTTTGAGTTAAGTAAGCTGAACATACAATGAAGATATATCGATTGGGAATGTTAGTGTCACAGTTTATATCTTGTGTAGAGTTAAGTTATAGAACAGTATACAAAATTCCTTTTTCATCTTGGTGTGTCTCATGGATAAAAGTTTGAAAAAGAGAAAAAAAATATTTTGTAACTATCTGTAGCAACATCCCTAATGTCTCAGAAAATAATGTTTTAAAAGAGTTGTGAGCTCTGATTATTTTTATGGTATTTTTCTTAAAAAAAGTTTTTTTTCTTATAGGCGAGGTAAGAACATTCAGGATATGCTTGCACGTTGTTTATTATCTATAAAACAGAAATTGCCTTTAACTAGGAAAGGCATGACTGCCTGTGTCAGGTGTTGATTATGACTCGTTGTAAGGAAATTATCGTTCCAGTATAAATAGATTAAGCTACTTAACTAACCAACAGTTTTCATTTAACTTTGAGTCATCCATGCCATTGGTTGTAATTCTCATAGAAAGTATTTAGAGCAAGCTCAAGGAAAATTAGACGTGTATTGTAAAATGTCTTACTGAAGTAAGGTGGATGTCATGAGTAACCCTGTGGCACTACACTGCAGAAAGGTGCACAGAATCTACACCAGTACCCCAAAGAGAAAGGGATTTAAACTGGCTTTATTGTCATTAGAATCTCAGTTTGTCTTGAAGTATAAAATTTCACTGAATAATGGATTAAACTGTGATTTGTAATGGTCGCTCTAGTGTGGAAAAATTATGTGTATGTATTTGTTCCTGCTTTATTCTGTGTGCAGTGAGTGTCCTGTTTCTGTGATTATGTCTTTAAATTATGATGATACTTTAAAAATTATAAAGATACACACACACACACACACACACACACACACACACACACACACACACACACACACACACACACACATCACACATATGTGTGTGTGTGTGTGTGCGTGTGTGTTTGTGTGTGTGTGTGCACGCATGTGCACACACACACACACACCTGTATATATATATATATATATATATATATATATATATATATATATTAATATTATAAATCTATATTATCTGTACGTTTCTGCAGCCTTATTCTCTGTTACTTCAATTTACTGTAAGATCACAGTGGAGTTAATATATTTAGGAAAGAGGGTGCCGGTATACTCCCCCAGTGGGGCAGTACAGAGAAAGTTTGCCACTTGCAAGAAAAAATGTTAGATTTATTTTCTGTTGTAGGCTCAGGTGATATTACTACTGATTATTTAAACTGATGAGTTTACATTCTATAAGCAGTAAGTTGACTTTTCACAGGATCCCTTTAAAACTAAATGTTTAAGTACTACATGTACTACTGTAAGTTTAGGGGAATTTAGACACGTGTTGCCTTTGTAGTTTTAAAGTAACTATGATCAAGTACTTTTTAGCAGTACCAGAATCATTCTCTGATCCCTGAGGTAAACATCCTTCAGCTGTAACATTGACGAAGACAAGCAGACTGACTAGTAGCAATTATTGTCTTAACTGGAAACACAGTGAAAACAAAAAAAGAGAGCGGATTTGTAGAACTAAACTCCTTGACAAAAAACCCAAAACTAGTGAAAACAAAAAAAGGAACTGGAAACACAGTCACATGTCCTGTTGAAAATGAAAGTTATTAAAACCTTATAAGTCCAAATGGTGCAAAAACCCAGCTACTATTTACATAACAGTGATGACTATACAAGAAAATGCAGAAATTCCCTCTGCTTGACTTCTGTTTTTAATTGGTTTATTTACAATAATAGTTACTTTTGCTGACAGTTTTTGATCAGTTAATTATTGAAAACGCAACAGAGTGCCTTCAAAATGTCTTTTGTAAAGTTTTAAAGTTTTATGTTGAGATGGCATTTTAGAATTTTAATGTCAGCTCCAGTACACCCCCCCCCCCCACACACACACACACACTCGCGTGTGCACACCCATGCACACATACACATACACAGGGCTAGTGTGGGACAAGCCCATTAAAATGAATAAAGCTTTACTTAATATGCAAAAAGCATAAAACTGACCACAATGAGACAAAAAAGCAGTGAGATGACTTATTATAGGCTTTTGTCAGGCAGTTGCTTTATGGCAATTGTTACACATTTTGTAGTATTTCTCACTAAAGCATTATTTACTTCACTGAGGCTTGCTCGCTAACTAATGTTTTCTGCCAGCTGTTACATGCATCTCTACAGCAAGGATGTTGCTAGGAACAGGCTCTGAAATTGCTGAAGTGCCTGAAATTTCATCAGAAGTTATGAAGGAAATTACAGATGTACTTCTTTTTATCTTCAGATTTATAAACAGATGACTGATTGGTAAAAGAGCAGCCATAAAATGTAAATGACAGGCTTCCTTATAAAATTTCCTTTACTTGGACAAAAGCTACTAATTACATTCCTTTTTGTTACAGATGACCATAGAACATCATAAGGATTAATGGATTCCATTTTGGGTCAGTGAGTATGTAAATAAAGGTTCAGGGGTATAAGATGCAATTTGTAAATCATGTTGTCTTCATGGCCATACTGTCAACAAAAGAAGTAATTTTTCATTTGAAATTAAGTATATGGAACAGAAAGATGGTTTCTTTACTTGTTAGAAGGCATCTGCCTGTAATGTGAGCATCTGAAAAAGCAAGTATTAAAACTTTGGTGGTTCTACAGCTCCTTATTTGTACATAACGACTTAGATTAACATAGGGAGTCTGTCTGAGGCCATTTATTTACATTAGTTTAGTGTTGCAGTCATATCCCTAGCTAGCTCAGCTAAGGCTAAGACTTTTTACAGTCCTCACTATTCCACCTGGGAGACAGAAGTTGAAAGATGAAGCAGTACATTTAACTATGCATTTCAAAAAGAGTAATGAAATGTTAAACAAAAACAAGCAGGACTGAGAACAGGCAGCACAGTGTTTATAAATCTTCAAAAGAATCCATATGAGAGAAAATTAGCAAAGGTAAAACCGCCATTCCTGATCCTAGTCATGAACTTTGTGCTGAAGTGCCAGTGGGACAGAAGCATTGTTACAGTCAACAAAATTAAAGTTCTGTTTTGGGGACGTCCCTCCCTACACCCCTCACAGACCCAGTCCTTATGACAGTCAGCTCCTTCAGGTCTTCAGACAGCCTAGGACTTGGTTTTTGGCTCATGAATTAAGATATTGTCTTTTACATTTCTTCAGAAAATGTGGAGAGCAATACTATTTACCATTTTCAAAAAAAAGTGCTTGAAAGTGTCTGATTTTGCAGAAATAATCTATTCTAAATGTATATCTCTATTTCTATGTTTGCATTATGTTATTTGATATGAGGGGGCAGACTGTCAACACAAGAATGTTCTGGAAAAAGATTCCTAAATATTTTTCTACAGTGCTTCTGAATGTTTCTTGTAGTAATATCCATATAGTGATACTAATGCTTTGGTTTGTCAGTTTAACCCATTGGTTGTTGGTGCCTTGTACAGCTGCATATTACCTTTATAGCCTTTATCATATGTCCCTTGCATGTTTGAATGTTTCAAAAGCACAGATGACTTGCAGTTCAACATTCTAAAAAACAGAGAAACTATTGTCTTAAATCTTCGTTGATGAGCTCAGTCACAATAATTTCCAGAAATCGTGAAACCCAGGTAGTGTTCCAAAGCAACAAGCATTATTTGTCATAGACAAGCGATTCTCAGTAACATAAAATCTGAAACATTTTAACAATATTAAACATTGTCAGGTTTTATATACTTAGAAGTAGGTGTGAAAACTATATGTATTGTTTAATTTTAAACCGACCTATTCATGACAAACAATATAAGCAGGGCCGTAAAAGTGCATTTTAGAACTGCAAGTACCCACCCACACACACTACTACTGATTAGATCAAACTAAATCCTAGTTAAGGAAACACTCTCTCACCAGTACTGTCTTCCTGACTGAAAGATTCTGCCACTAACTGCTGCCTTCTTCCTTGTGTTGCTTCATAATTTCCTGTCCCCCTCATCATTTTCCAACCATGTGCTGTGAAGCACAGTTCAAGAGGCTTTAGTGAAGTCCAGTCATTGCATGTATCAGGTCCCCTTGCCAGTCCTGGTGGAGACCCTGTCACAGAACTGGATGCTGTTAGACGTCATTGTTGTGTAAATACCTGTGGTAGCTTGTCTGTCTAAGAAGCATCCATTTATTAGCACTGCTAGCCTACTTTGCAGAATTATATATTTTCCAACTTATTTGATGTATAAGGTGAAAAGGAGTGAGATATATTAAATTAAATTAATTTGTGCATTATATGGTATGTCATAGACATTATTAATGGAGAAAGCCCTTGGGTGGGCATATCCACCTCATTGCAGCTTTTTATCCATACCATATAAAACTAACATTTTCTTTTAGATCTTTTTTGATGGAAATGTTAACATCCACATTGTATGCACATTTTTTTGACACATTTTTTTTTACAGATTAAAATGAGATATATTGTGTTATCTTTTTCATGCTGAACTGCTGGAGTTTCCACTCCATATTTCCCCATCTCCTTCCCAACATGCCTATGTCCTAGGTTGTCCCAGTTCTGGATAGTACTGGGTATGTTAAGGACAGGAGTAATGGAAACAGGAAGCAGCAGATGGTTACCTGGAAAAAGTATGCAACAGCTTAGCAAAATAAATAAATAAATGAATAAACAAATAAAATAAAATAAATAAGTAAACGTAAGCATGTCTCACATGTTTGTTAAAAGTGAAACTGGGTAAATAACATTACCCTGACTAAACTTAAAGGCATACTTTCCCTGAATATATAATATACAGAATAACAAATAAGTGTTTTCACAGTACACTTGAAATTAAACCTCTGCTGCCCTTTGCTTCAAAAATGGAGCTATTGAACAACAATCATTTAAACCTGGCTTGCAACAATCATTTAATCTCAGTTGCCATTTAGTTTAACTTATTTGACTGCAACTAACAGATCAACTATGTTTTGCATTTTTAAGTTTATTTTTTAACAATGTTTTATACTATTTTGTTTATTATTAATATTAACATGAATATTTTTATCTTGAATGTATTGATTATTGTGGTTTATAGCATGCTACTCTGTATATTATATATTCAGGGGAAGTATGCCTTTAAGTTTAGTCAGGGTAATTTCATTGATGCAAGCAAAATCATGAATAATTGCTTAAGTAATTAGAGTATATAAAGGAAGGTGCATCATAATTCAATGACTCTGATGAAGCCAATTCATGTTTCTTGGAGAAAGTGCTTAGTTGGTTTTACTTTAACAGTATTTAATGTTAAATAAACTTGTGTTTCACACAAATACTGCCTTTTTTTATTTTATTTATTTGCAGTTTGTTAATCCGGAAAGTCCATTGGGCCAGAATGACCCCATTTTCAATGGAGGCCCAGGGAGAAAAGCTCCATAAACAATTATTACAAAGCTAATATCGACAAAGTTAACAAGTACAATACAATTTTCAAAAACTACTAAAACACAATAATATAGAAGACAGAATAATAACATTTGAGCAACACAGTAATATAGAAGACAGAATAATAACATTTGAGTAAGGTGTTGTAACATAGTATTGAATGAAATTAAAACAAGTATTTTGGAGTACATAAGTATAATTTGGAGTGCAGGCATTTATGCACTCAAAGTTTCATGAGGTGAGAGGGAGGAAGTATTAGAGGAGGAGAGTAGAACAGTGAAAGGTGAATAGGATGAGTTATGAGAAAGGAAAAAGGGAGTTTACAGTTTACAAGTTTTTGACCCATTTGGCTTGTTTTTTGGTGTACCTCTGGGAATGTTTGGGGTTACTGATAAGTACTAGAGCATCATCAGACAACCTATGTAGAAGATTCTATAGGAATGAGAAATGTACTAATTGGTTCTTTGAGAGAGCAGCTGATGCATGGAACAGACTGCCAAATGATATTAAAGCAAGCACTACTTTATATTTTATTAAGAACAGCCTGGACACTTATTATGGGAACAACTGTTTTGATATATTGGCAGGCTAATAGGGCATTAATACCCGTGCTTGAAATATTTGTATGCAGGTATGTTTGTATGTAAAAGTGCTAGAACTTCTTTTTATGTATGGTAGTCCTCTGTGACTTTTTATTGCCAGTGCTACTGTCTCATATTTCTGGAAACTTTCCTGTTGTGCTCCTGCTTAGGTCATGTGACATTCTCTTCTGGTATGAATAATGGTGGCTGTATAACTCCAGTTCTCTTTCTCTTTCTTCTCACTGCAGGCTTTTCTATTCCTGTAAGACTGTCCTAATAACATTACAAGCTAAACAATGTGAAGAGATTCTTAACATTTCTATTGCTCAGCATGTCTCAGCATAGAAACAGAAATAGCAGAAGCCTAAGATTTGTGATGTTACTATAACAAGACTTTTGTTACTCACTAATAGAAGCAAATGTTACAGAGAGAGTCTCCTGTCCAACATTCATAATGGACTGGCGTTTCATATGTATGTCTGGCCTTGTGCTCATTGTTTTCCAGCATAGGCTCTGGCTTTATTGACCCTGTACTGAATAACTGAATGAAAGTAGCTATAGAACATTGATGGATGGATAGATGGATGTTTGGCTGAATGAATGGATGGCCAGATGGATGAGCTATTACTGTCTGTATTCCAGTGGGCAGAGTACTCTGAGATTTTCATTTATTTTTATTTTTAGCTAATCATACTCTCAGCTGCTAAATATGATCCACCTATAATTAATGTTTCATGTTTATTTGTAACACAATATTTTGTATATATGTATATGTGCTATGGTTTTGAATGATAGCAATGTAACACATTTTGTGTGGGACCTATCTCCTTGATTTTCACTGAGAATAGTTCTACACCATTGTACATACCCAGCTAACAAACAAAAACAAGAAAAAATAAAAGCAAACAGTAATAAGTAAGTAAATAAGAGATTATGTCAGTACCTGAACTTATTTAGTGATATTTATCCATTTGTTTATTTCAGGCAGGCATTTGCAATTGTCTCCAAGTCAGACATTTAAAAGCTATTACATGTAATATTGCAACTAAAGTAATGTCATAATATTTCAACTAAAATAATATCTTTTTTCCTTTAATGTGTTAAAGCAAATGTTACATGCTAATACTAGTTAATCTAAACATCAATGTACATATTTCAGAAATGACTCTTTTCCTATGTTATTAGTAACAATTTAATAATAAAAACAAATATGACATGTCCATAGAGACCTCAGAGTTAATCTTCTTCTTTCGGCTTTTCCCAGTTAGGGGTCGCCACAGTGGATCACCTGTCTGTTCATGATTGGCAGTGGAGTTTTACAGTGTCGGGTTGCCAGCCCGACGGCCAACCTTCCACTGAAGGCACACACATGCACACACATGCACACACTTAGGGCCAATTTAGAGTATCCAATCCACTTACAGCATGTCTTTGGGATGTGGGGGGAAACCGGAGCACCCGGAGGAAACCCACGCGACCACAGGGAGGACATGCAGACTCCACACAGAAGGCACCCGAGCTGAGGATCGAACCAGAGAACCTCTTACTGTGAGGCGGCAACACTAACCGCTGCACCACCATGACTGCCCAGAGACCTCAGAGTTAATATATATTTTTAAGAGAGGAATGGAAGTTTCAGGGGACATGGGCCTTCATGAAACATGTAGTTATTCGTCAGGTTTTTGTTATAAAGTTTTGGCCTGATTATTTGGTGAAAAAAGGAATAACAAAACATTTTGTCAAAAACATTGTAGTTACTCAACTGCCTTTTAACTATGAGTATTTTTTCCACCTTTATGCTTCTTTTACAGTTTTAACTCTAGTTCTTGACTCTTTTCTAGCCAGTTTGGTCTGTCTTGCTACCCTTGGTAATATCGACAAAGGATGATTTATTTATGTATGTATGGATGGATGGATGGATTTTTCTTAACTGAGGTAGTCCCAACTGTGCTGACAGTCATTTTTTCAGTGAAAGCCCAGGGAGAGACTCCTGTCAAACATTTTCTTATTTCCGATGTGATTCAAAAAATCACAATAAAATTAAATTTTCAGCTCCAGCATTCCACTTGTCTACTGACTATGGTACTGCATCTCCCATTTTTGTTAATTCTTACTCTAGTTTTCTATAATTTTTCTTAATAACCTGTAAGGTTCTTTGTTTTACATGATCAGTAAAAGTCAGTAAAATCAGTTTGGTATACTTTATCTTTTTATGACCTTTATACAGAAATAGGGTATTGCAACAATTACAAGTAATTTTACTGAAAGAAATACCAGTCATCACATATATTTTTGACAAATGGTTCTTGCACCCTTACTGCAATATTTGTATAATATGTTTTGCTTCTTCAAAAGGACAACATTATTTTCCAAAGACCCCTGCCAAAAAAACAAACAAACACACCAAACTTTTCTCATTGCGATAACTTTTATTAAACAAGTCAGTTAATACAATAATTAAAATATATCAAAATTAAAATAAAAAAACAGGATAAGAATTAATGCTCATGGTGTGGAAAGACTCAACTTCCATCCACCCATCCAATCAGCAATAAATCCCATCGCTCACTATCAACATGCCACATACTTCTGAAGCAGCGTATCACTGCTCACTTCTGAATGTCAAAAAGTGGGGTGACAGAAGAGGGGTTCAGAATTTGCCCCTGCTACTCCACCTGAATGATAAGTAAGCTAACCCACCAAACTACTAATCTTCTCACCCCCAAAATAAGGAAAAGAGAGGGATGTATTAAACCATACCAAAAGAAGCTTGGCCACTCTCAGCCTAATCATATAAAGGCTAAACCCCTCCCAGCACCTACCTCACTTCCTACCCTAACCATTGCTCCATTTCCTCTTACCTTTTAGCCCTTCCCATACCAATTTCAAACCTGTCACTCATCCCAAGTCATGCAAATTCTCTCAATCACCCCCTCACCTCACACAACAACCCAGGTGTCTCTTGACAAATAAGTCTGCAAGCAAACAACATTTTCTTTTATACTGTAGTTAAATAGTTGTACTAAAAATATATAGTGCATGCTGCGGTGGTACAGCGGTAGCGTTGTTACCTCACAGCAAGAGGTTCTCACGTTCGATTCCCGGCTTGGCTTGGGAGTGCCCTCTGTGTGGAGTCTGCATGTCCTCCCTGCAGTTGGGTAGCGTTCGAAAGACATGTGTGCATAAATGGGTGTGCCTTCGTTGAAGGTTGAGCGTCGAGCTGGCACCTCAGCATTTGTAAAAAAAAATCTACTGCCAATCATTAGCAGACCAGAGTTCCGCTGTGGCGACCCCTTACCGGGAAAAAGCCGAAAGACAAACAACAACTAAAAATATATAGTGAAAATTTATGGAAGATCTTAATTTTCTGATACTGAAAGAATCTGGTCTGGTTGAAATATTTTAAAAATAAGAGTGAGTTTTTTGAACTGCCTGTAAGCACTGCTGATTGTCTCTGAAGGCCAGTAGATGAAGTAAATTTTGGCATAGCACTACATTTCTGTTGCTGAGCTTTTTCTCCAAACTGTCATCTTATAGGTTGCCTGTGTGATCTGAAATTGTTAAATATATTAAGGTCTGCACAAGGGAACTTTTACTTTGTGTATCTCTTCCAGAAATGGCAGCTTGCAATTCCGAGACAAACTGCCCTGACTTACAATAATGTACACCTTTTTATACTAGACTATGACGCATAAGTGATTGTAATGTCCCCTCTCTGAGCCAGTGATCAAGGAGCCTCAAGCCTTACCACTGACAAAATTGGGAGATGTTCACTTTCAGAGAAATAGATATACACTGTATTTTCAGATGCAGCTCTCTCTGCACCAAGTATAATTTCCTTTAAGAGCACACAGGGAACACACTCAGCCCAGGGTCTGGATTTCTGTATATCTGTCTCCCTCCAGGTCCCCAATAAGACTACCCACTGGTACAGCTGTATGGTTAGGTCCGCAGCTGAGAGTTGAAGCCAAGTCCTCCAGCTCCCTCTCAGTGAACCCAGTGCTTCTTGTTTCTGCCCCAAGTAGCTGACGCACACACTCTTTGAGATTTAATTTTACACACACACACACACACACACACACACACACACACACACACACACACACACACGCACAGACACACACACACACACACACACACACACACACACACACACACACACACACACACACACACACACCTGAGAAAGGCTGGCACGGATTTACTTGCTGTGCCCCCTTCTGCCCAGAGTATAAAGTAGTTATCACTGTCACCAGGCACTCCACAATCAGCTACTCTAAGGCCCTTAACAAAGGGTGTCCAATTATACTGTGTAATATTAATACTAATACAAATAGTAGTAGTAGTTGACCAAGACAGCTAGGCCTTCAGGAGTGGCCCACACAGTGTCACCAAATAAATATAAGCACTTTCAAGGGTTAAATGCTTTCTAAAACAACCAGCCACAAAGAACGTTTTAAATATATTTAATAATAAATAAAAGAACATGAAAATACTGTGTGAGTGTGTGTGTGTGTGTGTGTATATATATATTTATATATAAATATATATATATATATATATATATATATATATATATATATATATATATATATATATATATATATATAGATAGATAGATATATACATATATACCATATTTCCCTGAAAATAAGACCGGGTCTTATATTCTTTCTCCCGGTGAAATACGCATTAGGGCTTATTATCAGGGGATGCCTTATTTACCCGCACCGTACAGCAATCTACCTTTATTCAGTTATTCATGTCCAAAAATTGACATTAATTAATGAACACAAAATGACATTTCTTTATGTACAAAAATCAGCATTTATTCATGTATACAAGTTGACATTTATTTTGTACTTTTCTATTATTGGACAATAGTTCTAATAAATGGTTGACAGTTGTGTGAGAATTCTACATAAACAGTGCAACAAACATTTCAACTCCAGAATATTTGCACCTTGGCTTTCACAGTTATTCAAATAGAGTCATGTCATCTTCTTCTGGGGCATTGTCATAAGTGTACAACCCCCGAATTTCAGCCTGAATTTCTTGCGACTCCATTTCCTGTAGCATCATTGGCCCTAGTCTGTCATGCCTAGCAACTGAGCTCTCCTTAAATGAGCACTGCTTGTCCAAGAAGCCTGCTCGTAGTGCATTGGCGACACAGCTGTCCGTGATTTTATCCCATGAATTTTTCACCCACGTCACAAACTCTTGCAGGCTAGGCTTCACAAAGTTTCCATGCTGATTTCTCTCCATTCTATTTTCAATGTAGTCATTGAGTTCCATGCACAAATGGTCCTTGAATGGCTTGTTTATTGCAATATCAAGAGTCTGGAGATAGGCAGTCATTCCTGCAGGAATCATTATTTGATCTATTCTCCTTCGTGCTAGGAATTTCTTCATTTCTTTAGTGTGGTAAATGCTGGCTGAATCCCAGACTAGAAGACCTCTTTCACCACCTCGCAAAACAAGTGGCAGCATTACATCGACCCACTTCCTTATAACTGCTTGTGTGCACCAGGCTTTTTCAGTTTCAAGAATGTAAATGCCTGAAACACGTTTAGTCTTATCTTTCTTGCCCTTACTAATGATTAGAGGTGGGGTTTTCTTTACATCTAGACGAATTGCCAAAATACAGGTAACACGTACACTCTCTTAACCAGTGGAGGGAATGTAGATTGACAAGGCACCCTCTGAACAATTGTTGTTTGAGATCCTTGGCCCATAAACACTGCAGTTTCATCCATAGCAATCATGTTTGAGAGTTGGTATTTAGAAAAGTCAGTGCTATCAACAAAGCACTTTAACACAAGTGCACGTTTAATAACTTCAGTATCTTCCAGCTTGAACAGTGTTGTTGATCTTTTTAGAGACAGTTCATATCACTGAAGTAAGCCATCCAGCCAGTGTTGTGATGCTTTGAATTTTTCTGGGGATATTTCTAACTGTGGTGCTATTGCAAGGTAAAATGCTTGAATATCAGCCCTGCACACAACCAAAGCCTTTGCTCTCCTGTTAGCAATCCACTCACAGATGATGTCTTCAAGCTCATGAAATAATGATTGCCGACCTTATCCACACTTACACTTCTTAGCATTTCCCCTTGTCAGACTGTTGACTGAGGTTAACATACTCTGCTCGCCATTTTTGGATCATTCGGAGATCTAACTTCTTCTCTTTATAGAAAGCTGTCACAGGAGTCCTCCATGATTCCTTTCTTGAACTTGATGGAATAACTCTTTCTTTTTGTACTCATCTTGTTTGGGGGGATGTTAGTTGAAGACTTACGTGACCGGAGTGGCAAAACAAGATGGCGCTGGTTATGAAGAGAAGACACTACCACAGCTGCTCGTTACCTTGAGCACAAGCTTCCCGCACTTTGTCTGTACTTTGACCAATCAAAGTACATCTGCATGGGTTTATGGGCCAAGAAGCTCAACTGTCAAGTGTGAGTGATGATTAGGTTACAGTAAGAATCAGAACTGGGGGTTATTTTTGGTGTAGGGCTTATGTCATGAAGACCCTGGAAAAAACATGCTAGGCTTTACTCTCTGGTTAGGTCTTATTTAGAAAGAAATACAGTGTGTGTGTGTGTGTGTGTGTGTGTGTGTGTGTGTGTATATATATATATATATATATATATATATATATATATATACATACACACACACAAGGGTGGCCGCGGTGGTGCAGCAGTTAGCATTGCCACCTTACAGCAAGAGGTTCTCTGGTTCGATCCTCGGCTGGGGTGCCTTCTGTTTGGAGTCTGCATGTCCTCCCTGTGGTCGCTTGGGTTCCCTTCGGGTGCTCTGGTTTCCTACCACATCCCAAAGACATGCTGTAGGTGGATTGGATACTCTAAATTGGCCCTAGGTGTGAGTGCGTGTGTGTGCCTTCTGTGGAAGGTTGGGCGCCAGGCTGGCAACTCGACACCGTAAAACTCTACTGCCAGTCATGAGCGGACAGGTGATCCGCTGTGCTGACCCCTAACCGGGTAAGCCGAAAGAAGAGGAAGAAGATAGACATACACACACACACAATATATATATATATATATATATATATATATATATAAACACACACACACAGTAAACCATAGAGTTAAAATCACAGGAAATATTGAAAATAACAATGATGGACAGACTCAGACAAATAAAGAAAAACAATATCTAAACTAAGCTTCACTATATTCCTGACCGAATCTAAGAAAATTACTATTCCTTACTTACTTAATAGAGCAAGGCAGATGATGTGGCGAATGGTCCTTCTTTTTGTCAGGCCCGAGACAAAATACTTGATACTCTGTATTATCTAAAATTTCTAAGGCTGGCAGAATGACCTTATCTGGTCATCTGACTCTAGGTTTTCACACTATTCCCCTTTGAAGCTGAGACAGGAATTTAGCATAGATGGCTACAATACACATCTAAGTATTTATGGCAGTGCCCTGGAGCCATGAAACCATTACAATGCTTCCCCTCTTTTTACTAAGCTAATGAACAAAGGCTTCTTCCAGACCTACCATCATCACTGTGGGATGCCATTTTAATGGCTTAACAGCTCATTTATATCTTCCTTATTTTCTTAAAGTAAGCTAGCTGGTTAACCTCGGCTCTTCCAGTGTTCTCGGTTACAGTATATACATTTAATCAGTTACTATCTGCATGTATATTTCCTTTCTGCACAGCAGGACCCACTGTTGATACATTTTCAACACTATCAATTTTACAAATAAATTTTGACATTCAAATGCCATACAGTTCTTATACATTTGTAGCACAAGCATCTTCTATAAATCAGGTTGATATTCAAAGGACATACCATTCTTTACAGAACTCCAGCTGGCTATACTGGCACTAGCCCATATCATCATCATTAATAGACAGGCATGCAGATTATCACTTTAGATTGGTAACATTAAGCATTATTCAACAATGACTAGCTAATTTAGAGTGGAGGCTATTTAGACACACACACACACACACACACACACACACACACACACACACACACACACACACACACACACACACACACACACACACAGACACACACACACACACACACACACAAAAATAAATTGCATGCATGTGCATTGTATGCTATCTTGGTATACTGAGCTGATGAAGTAGCAGGGCCTATCATGCCACTGAATCTGTAGCAACTTCTTTGGCATCCAGCTTATCCTGCCTTCAGTGTAAGCAGACTGGAATCATAATGAAACACTGAGCCCTGCTACAGTGGGATTCAAAATATCACAACTAAAGTATCAAAACATCAAAACACCGTAAACACAAGAAACCATTACATGCTATACATGTCAAGGAAAACCATTTTGTCAAGGGACTCTGCTTCCTTATAACCCTCCAGTGTGAGAACAGCGTTCCCTTACCCCAGTCACAAATATACTACCTCTTACATCTTACATTGCTGAAATCTGGATAAGAGAGAAAGTAGTAAAACCCAAAAAAATACCTGTTCCCTTTATTCTGAGTGGCCTGACCTCAGAGACAACATTAAGCTAAGTTTTGACAATTCTACAGCTGGTTCAGTGAAACATTGATAATGAAACTCATTCTTTGAAGATATACAACAATTTTACTGCCAATAAAATGAAAGATGGCAAACTCTAGTGTTCCTAAAAAGAAGTAATATTTCTGGCATAGCAAGGTCTTTTTCCTGCATTTGTATGCTTCAAAAGATCCATTACAACACCAGCGATACTGAGACATGGAAAACAAATCTATTCATCAGTTCATTATTAGCACTGTATGAGTGACTTTTTATAGCACAGTTGGTGCAATGATGTGTTATTTTGAAAGGTATGAGTGGGGATATTGTGAAAGACTAGATTATTAAGACTATTTCAACACTGGGAAGAGATGGGAGGCAGATTGTTATAAGAAAAGCGCTGCCAATTCAGACATAACAGTTGGGTGGGTGAGAGAGAAGAGCTTGCCTTGTAAAATACTGATGAGGGATATGGTAACATAAAAAATGTTGAGCTGGAGTATTGTAAACAAGTTATGCTGCAGACATGACAATAAGGTAAGGAAGTAGGAAGGGAGTATATGTCCAGTTTGTCTAATAGTAAACCTTCTTATCCCATTTTGTATCCCAGCTACATTTGCTGGCTATTGTACATAGGGAAGGCCTCAGCTATGTCAACAGAGTAAAATGTCAGTTTATGTTTTGACTACTGCACCACCAAGCCATTGAAGGTGGAGGAGGACTCCTTTTGAATTCCACAGGCAAATATCTACTTAAGAATTATCCTTCTGTTTTCTGGAACATAAACCTATTTTGCAAATACATTTGATTCCCTAAAAAGCTGATTTATACTAATTAGTTGTGTGGAAATGCTTCCTGATTATCCTTTCCATCCTGTTAGGAGACTCTGCCTTGAATCACAAACTACATGTTTTAAGAACAGTGTTTTATTTGTTCATTTTTTCAAACTGCCCTTCCCCGGGTCTGCTAACCACCAAGACACTGTCATGGCTGCCCATTCATTCTCCACTGAAATAAAATATTCCTTCCACTTCAGGGGGAGAGTCATTTAGTCCCATATTATGTGACAGTAGTCCATGACATGGTCATCAAGCAGGCAGTTATGAGGGGGATTTTTCATAAGGTGCTTAACTGGTTGATGATGTAAACACCTGCATCACAGGAATGCATACACTTCTACATATGTCCTGCCAGGGCTTAGCAGCATACTGGGTTAGGTAGCCATACAAAAGTTCCTCCCAACTACTGTGAAAATGCTTGCCTGAACTTAGTGAGTCTGCACATGGTGAGAGAAGCATACAGTTCCCCTTGGCATTTGGGCTGGCAAAAAGCCACACCTCTCCTGCTCTCATCCAGGCTCTTCCACAACCCAAGGCACTAACTGAACCTAGATATTCTTAGGCACATCAAGGCTCTGTCCAGCTGTACCACACAACCAGGCTATACAGTGGAGATATTTTAACTGAATAAACTGAGCTATCATAGCCTGCTTTTGTTATTATACAGTTTTAATTATGGGTAACAGGCACTGCAGAATCATTACAGACACATTGCTTAGTTAAAAAGATGTTTCTTTTAACTAGCACTGCCTATACATCTATGTTTAGAACAGTATAAATAAATGCAAAATTTTAACCCTCCTGTAGCCTTGTTTTCTTTTTAGTTCTTACTTCTATTCTTTTCAAGGTTCTTGTACAAATGCAGCACATCTGCACTTTAAGTGCAATTCAGTGGCTTTCAACATCCTGTCCGCATTCTTTGTGTCTGCTACCTTAAGGCTGCAAGAAACTGTGATGTCAAAGTTAACAAAACAGTCAGAAGAGATACATTCATGGTGAAAGATCCTAGTATAACAGATAAGGAAAATGAGTTATTAATTTGTAAAGAAAATATTATGCATGTCATCAGTATTACTGTTTTCATATCATCACCATCTCATCAAGAAAGAATGCAGATGATATTATGAAGAGACTGCAAATTCAAAAGGCATCTGATTAATGTGAGATACAAGCTGTGATTATATTGCATAATAATACCACTGTGTGTAAATTACTTAGGAAAAAATATTGTTATTACAAATGAAAACAGTATGAGAGTGCGAAAGGTATTCACAGTTGCATTCCTGACTACTAATACTTAGTCTGTAGAAGTGAAACACTTGGTTTCAACCTGTGCTTTGACTCACTCGTTATTACTCAGCAGAACACACTTTATGATCTTTAATTTTTAAATATCATACTGGGATAATAGAAACATGCAGGCCAGTAGCCTGTCTGAGTTATCAAGAGCTCACTTTGTTGCTCACAATTAAAAATACATTTGATAGACATATTTATCTGCTTTTTTTGCTGTGTGCTTGCAGATATTTAAATTAGATTTGTACTGCTAGTGCATATTCTGCATAGTCATGTGATACCTAGTCCAGATATGTGAAATTGCAACTGTGATATAAGTTAAAATAAGGTAATATCCACACTGATGGGGCAACATTTTTTCCCTGGTGTAACACAGTTTGGTGAGCATTCCATGATATGAAAGTTACACTGTACATTTTTTGTGCTTGTGTAGAACCAGCTAGTATAAAGTATACAGGTAAAATGGTGTTGGAATGTGAAAGTTAGAAAATACACCATTTACTGCTGAATGAAACATGGAATTGTGCAGCTGCCTGTAATGTAAGACACACTCAGTTTAGATGTTATCTGAAAATTACTGTTCATAGTGTAAAATAATGTAATTCAGCCACTACCCTTTCTGTGATAATCTCTTAATACTAATACAATCTGTTTTGCAAAGGGAAACATACTGTAATATTGAGGGGAACACCTTTATCTATAGTCAGTTGCTTGAAATGGTTATGTTATAGAAAACTCAAGGTGTTACAGAGGGTGCTGCTTGTAGTTTTGAGGTATTAACTAGTGTAATATAAGTAAATACCGGTTACAGTGGTAAAACAGTAAGATCTCCAAGGAAGCCTACAGTTACTTATTTTGTAGTACAGATATAGTACTATAATGAGTGGCAACTGCATAAGGAGCAACTATATAATAGCTATAAATGAATGCCTTAAGTGCACATCCATTAATACTTATTCAATCAGAACTGGGGCTTATTGTAACTACATAAGACCTCCAAGTATTACATGTACCACTAAACGTTTGGTAGCATTAAAAGGAGTATACAATGACCAGCCACAGCTCTTGAAATTTACATTAGTGGTGGGTAGATTCTGGATTATCAGAACCACTCAAGACCTACTAAAGGGAATATCAAATGTCTACTATACGTGCTTGCATACCAGTAGCTCACACTTCCCTGCTGCCACTTGCTTGTGTTGGCAACTGCCAAAACTCCCACTATTTCGATCCCTGTGAAGTTACAGTAGGCTAAGTATCCCTACCAGAATCCTGCCCTTAAAAACTCCTACCAAGTCCCTAAACCTAAGATCCCTGTCCCCTTCCTAACTCTAACCTTCTGATTGCTTCCTAAACCTAAAATCTCCTTACCCTCCTTAACCCTAATCTTCTAATCGCTCCCTGAACCTAAACTCTCAATTTCCCCTAACCTAAAACCCCCCCTCCCCTCCCTAAACACCCGTCCCTTCCATTTCCCTTCCCAACTTATCTTGTCCATGAGCACTTCGGCACTTCATTCAGCAGCTAGGTGCACCAACTGTAGCACAGTCAAGACCTTGGCTTTGAGGAACTTGCCTTCAAGCGCTTGAGGCGCAAGCGGCTGTAAAGAATCCGAATATCAAAACTGTATAGAGAAATAACTGTGCCACTCACTGTGACACTGATTCAGCCAATTATAAAGTACAGTACAGTGCAACATTTTTTGTACTTAACTAGCAAAGAACCTTATATAAATAGAAGAACAAAATACTGGGTCTATCAACTCAAAGCTACACAAATAAGTTACAGGAGTTCCAGCTGTACTCTGTTTTGTATGGACTCCTGATGGGTGAGCTTTGTGTGATCTTCAAGACGCAGTCAGATCCAGTTCTTTTTGAAACACTCTTTCTGAAGGGCATGGTTTATGGGGTAACAGGATGGATAACTTGTCATTAAAACTATATATGGCTGTCATTTCTTCTGCTGAAACCCAAGCACTCAGAACATTTTATTTAGTAGCTGTGTTTCAGTTATGGTACTTTTCTTTGAAATCATCACAGAAAAAGAAAGACAAATACTTGCAATTTTTTAGTGCTAAAACATATAAACATATGATTTGTCTGAATAATAAGGACCTCAGATATGATTATGTTAAATGGGAAGGAGGTTGAGGGCATGGGTTTGTCCCCACCACACCTCTCAATTTCTTAGCACAAGACATCTGGACAAATTCAGAAATAATGGGGGACAAGGTCCTAAAATAGAAACAAGATTTTAAATATCGCTTCTGCAAATTTATGGTGTTGCTAGAATAACAGGATTTGTGTTAGCATGCATTTTCTGAAAGATAAGAAGTCTGAAACTCAAATGTCTGTCATTATTTAATGACTTCAGTTTTCAATGATTTGGCCACAAAACAATTTTATGAGGAACATACCTAAAATATGAGGCAAAAATCTTGACATTTAGAGGTATGTACCCTACATAAATTTCTATTTTCATAAAAATATTTTTATGATCTTCTAATAACAATTTTGTATATTTGAGGTAGACTCTTTAATATTTTAGGAGCTTCTTTAGGTATACATGTAAAAATGTTAACCCCAACATGTTATACAATTTTGGTGTTGTATATACTGTTGACATCTTTAGTTTGTGCAAACTTATGAACCAAAGCTTGCATTTTATTTTTCACATGAATTGGTCTAATGCTTGCAGGGACATATTTTGTATCTAAAGACTATAAATGAACCGCGACGTCTTTGCAATAAGCAGACATATCTGCTCAGATTCACTTCATAATCTCAAAATACTGAAATCCCGAATTTCAGTATCTCAAGACCATGAAGCCAAAAATCCATAAACCCAAAACCCCAGAAGAGCGAAATTTAAAATCACAACTTCTACACTGAACATACTGCAAACACAAACACAGACATACACCTCCCTACACATACACAAACACCTACCCTACATACAAGGCTTCATGTCAGGTGAATGCAGTTTTAAATCTACCGTTGATCCCTGTATGTCTGTGTTGAACTGTTTAAACTCATAAACCTGCTGCATGCTGAAAGCTGCAAGTATAAAGGATTCACTATGAATTACAGAAAGAGAGAGAGATACAGAAAGGATAAGCACTAGAAATGAAGCTATTGAATCTGTTGATCCCATTAAGTGTAAACAAATAGTTGATAGTATAGCAGTTTTCAGAAATGCAATGAACAAAAGCTTGGCGTTACTTGGTTAAAGAAAAGCTGAAATGTAGAAACAAATTTCTCTCAGATGATATTAATTTTTTTACCATTTCAGCCTCAATGCATTAAAATTTTGGGCCACATCTGTGGTAATGGCCGATTGCCTGTGAAATTATATTGTTAAAAACTCTTGAAACAGGTTTGATTTTATTTTGTAACATAGAGATTTCCATTTTCCATATCCATTGTGCTTGTCACCAGAATAGTAAAGAATTATATCCAATGAAACATGTTTTAGAATTACAAAACGCAATTTCTTTTAAAAAGATCGCTATCTGCTACTGTACACTTTCAGCATATGAGTCAAGTAATAGTAATGAGAATAGAACATATGAAAATCATTTTTTTCTATTATTAATTGTTTCTTTCATTTCTAGTTTATGCAAAATAGGCAACATAATAGTTATACTCTTTTCTGGGAAACTGGGATTCACCAAATGTATATTTGTAAAACATTTTTCTTGTTTTTGACACTCAGTAAAGGAATTTGTCATGGTCATCCTAGCTGGAAAAACATGGCTGTATATAAATGTGGCAAGGCTATTCTTTCTCTTTATACAAATTCTGCAAAAATGTTATGTGGTCTTTTAAGGAAAGCACTTGTGAATCTGTATATCACAGAAAACAAGTGATGATTCTTTTAGTATAAGTTGTTACATTTTTGTAAGGTAGCCCTGCTGATATTCAAAAACTTATTTCCAGTGAGGTCTTGAAATGTCATTGATAAAAGTTGCTTTCCCTTTATTTAGTTTTTAGTTGGCATGTTATTTATTTTCTTAGGAATTCTGCTTTGTTTAACTTTGCACCAGAAGAGAGTCCATTTATTTTATACCCCATAATCCTCTTCTCATACTAGTTTATCTACAGGTGGCTGAGGTGAAATTCCATGAGCGTTAGTTGCCTGAAACACAAGATGCTTCTTTTGTCTGTTTTCCATAAGATTTCTAGCTGCGCACTGGGAGAGATTCCTATATTTTGACAATTTCTCCCTTTCTCAAGCTGGTTTCACCACGGAGTTGATGTATGTAAGTTCAGATGGGATGGGATGTTTTGCCTTCCACACTGGAGCTGCAAAAATCCTTGCAGCTTGCTTTTTTTTGCCTTTCTGTGATTTGAACATTTGTTTTGGGGTTTGGTTCCTTGGCTTTCTGACATTCGCAGTTCCATTGTAGAAGCTTTTGCCTGTTTCTAAAGCAACCTACCAGTATAAAGTTCTGACTAGTAGCATATCTCGTAGAAACATATTCTGGGGGGTGAAAAGACAGAGGGGAATATTTTAACAGATAGGTGTTGGGACTGAAAGTAAAATGAAATTCAAGAAAGCACAGGGCAAGAATAAATACATTATAAAAAGGATGTCTTAAATTGTTACTGTTATTGACTGACCATTAGCTGGAATTTGTTTTTAGGTGGGCAATATTGTAATCAGGTATTGCTAGCTGAAACATTTCCTCTACATTAACAGTGGTACTCAAGGAGATGCAGACTGTTTGGGCCAAGCTGACTTAATTTAAGCTGTGCTTGGGTATATCAGGATGTACCCACACAGTTGGTCTGGTTTGATCATGAGGGTGAAGCCCAAACAGGAGTAGATTATTGCATTTAAGAAAGAAATTGCTTACCTTTCTTAAATATTGCATTTGCATAAGGGAACTTCAGTCTTCGTCCGTGTTGTCTGCCCTACACTGATGTGATGGACATGTGTATGGGACTTAAGTTCCCATGTTTGCACAAAACATCAGTGCAGGAAAAGCAAAAGAGAAAATACAATGTCTGCTGCTGTTTTTAATATTAAAAAATAGAGATTTATGAGTGACATTGCAAACATACAAGGATAATCAGGTAGGTTTCTGTTTTAGGTTTACTGAATGTACCTGATTTGTCCTTATATTTAGCTCTCTCCTTCAGCGTATGCCAACAGAATGTCTGGCCACTCAGTGGTACTTCAGCAGCTGAACTTTCCGATCAGTGTGCTCAATTTTGAATAGTAATGAGCATTTATTGTTTAATCACTGATAAAGTCTGTTTGCAACATAATATAACTTCATTTGATCTTCTCTTCTGCTATCTTTGAAGCATGGTTTGAAAGCAACTCTTACTTCATTCATTAGGAACATATTTGCCTTTGTAGAAATAACTTCCACCCTGTATGCTTACCTATATTTTAATGCAAGCAAAATGTAAAGTGAAATGTACATTTCAAATGTCAAGTACATCCCTTTTGAATGTGTGGTGGCTATCGGGGGGTGGCAGTCCTAGTAAAGAGTGAGAATTATTTGTGTACATGCAGTTTAGCCAAGAATATAATGAGGGTTCACCGTGCAGTTAAATGTTCATGTCTGATAAACAGGTATAGATCCTATTACACAATAACAGGACAATGCAAGAAAATTGATGAATTTTAATTATGTATAAAGTTCTGGATTTCTTGACCTCTAGGTACTGCAGGAAATAGTTTGTCTTGCTTTTCTATTTTCTTTAGATGCAACTGCAATCTCACAGATTTGGGGTTGGAAATAGTGTGGTACCCTATCTGTGGGACTACAGTAATGATGTAGTATATCATATTCCCTCCTCTGATTTACTTCAAGCGTTATTTTAAATCATATTCAAGTAATATGAAGATAACACCACAAACCCACAAGCAACAGAATGTAGGGTGCTGTTTGCGTGTGCACATGTGTGTGTGTGTGTGTGTGTGTGTGTGTGTGTGTGTGTGTGTGTGTGTGTGTGTGTGTGTGTGTATGTGTGTGCACTCCCTCATCCAAATGTATATGTGACAAGTTTTATGTATGTTTGGCTGTGTATTTTCAGGTGTTTTTTCATTTTACATATATTATATTATGGAGATTCTATTCCAAAGCTGTAATTAAAGGGACATTATGTGAAACCAGAAACTTATCTGTTTCTGAAATTTATAAGACTAGAAGAGCTGTGGGAGCTAGGTCTGACTCTAAACCGGTTACAAGTGGCATTCCCCAGGGCTCAGTCCTAGGACCCCTCCTGTTTGGCATATACTTCTCAGAGGTACAGGCAAGCACAGGAGGACTAAGGCTGACCAAGTTCGCAGACAACTGCAAACTATGGGCTATAATTGACTCTCTGGCTGACACAGACATCCTCCAAAGGGTCTCACTGAGATGGATACCTGGTGTCAAAATCATGGCCTCAAGCTAAATGCCAAAAAGTGCATAGTCATCCCCTTTGGAAAAAAACAAAGTACACACAAACTACCACATAGGTGGTAGCCCCTTAAATACGGAAAACATAATAAGGGATCTGGGGACCCAAGTAGATAGTAATCTCTCCTTTGATAATCACATTGCCAACGTGGTTAGAACATCCTTTTATGTGGCCCACCTAATCACAAAAGGGTTCGCATCCAGATCAAAAGAGGTCATTGGGCCCCTCTACTCAGCACTAATCAGACCCATCATAGAGTACAATGCCCCATTTGGGATGTACCTTACAAGACACCTGCAACAGCTGGAAAGACCACAGAAGTACCTCACCAAGAGGATCACTGGCCTCAAACAGATGCCCTATGCAGCTCGACTGAAGTAACTCCAGCTGTACTCGGTTGCATACCGCCTACTCAGAGGTGATCTCTGCCTGACATACAAGGCCATGTCCAACCCAGAATTGATGGACATGCTCCACCTAAAGAAAACCTTATCCCCTCGAGCCACATGTTCTAGGGATCTAAACCTCACCACAACAATAAATAGGACATGCTGGAGGGATAGATTCCTGTCCCAGAGACTTCCCATGCTTTGGAACAAGATTCCAGTCTACATTAGGTAGAGCTCCTTGTTAACACTCTTCAAGAGAAACTTTGACGAGTGGATGGGAAACAGAAAGTTTACCCCGGGGATCACTTCAGTGGCTTTGCTGGACAGAGGCACAGGGAGCTAATCTAAAGGGGCAGCGAAGGTCAACACATTCTGGCTAGGCTTATAAATGCCTTCGGGCAGATAGCCTAGTACCTACCTATGAACCTATGAAGAGGCAGGATGTCAAACTGTCTCAGAACTAGAAAGGTTAGATACTAAGTGATGTATCTGTTCTTGAAGGATATGGTAGCCATGCATAAAAAGGTTTTTAGGTGCATACTAATAGTTATCCCTCCTGAAAGTGTAAAAGATATTATTTGGTGGGGTAAACTTGAAAGACGTTTAGTTTCATGTGCAGTGCAACATGCCAAAAATAACCAGAATGTGCCATTTCACTTCACAATTTCATTATTTTTTTCTAGATGAACATGCTGCCTAGCCTCCTCATTTTAAGAGATTTACGTCAATTCCAAACATTTTTAACTGTAATGACCCTGTCTACATCTGTTCTTCATACAAAGTAGGGCATTAAGTGACATATTTAAATGCTTCAAAAGCAAGCATTTAACCTAGCTAAGGCTTGGGAAAGTGTGTGTGTGTGTGTGTGTGTGTGTGTGTGTGTGTGTGTGTGTGTGTGTGTGTGTGTGTGTGTATCCTGGCAACAACCACTCATTCACTGTGTAAGCAATGTCATGCGCTTATAAAAATATTTTTATATTGTGAGATGTTTTTAAATTTAATTACAAATGGTGCATTTGCATGGTTTATTGATATATATTTTATACATGGTTATTTTCAGTATTCCTGTTGGCTAAATGGGATTATATGATTTTTTGCTTCATCTTTCTTTTAGGGATTTTTCTTTGTCTTTTGTGGTAGTGAAAAGGACTACTGTTCAGAAGCATACGCTGACTGGAGATGGAGGAGTCTACATCCTGAGAATTGCTATACAATTCTAAAAACAGTGTGTCAATCAACTGATGTCAGTTTAGGCGACTGCCATTTCTGAGAAAATGATTGTCTGAAAGAACTTTTGGTTATAAAGAAGAATTTCCTTTTCTTCACTGTTGTACAACCCCAAATTAGGTATATTTATGTTCAGGGGGTATGGCAGTATCCCTATATGTTGGACGTGCAAGTAGGGCTTGTCCCACTGTAAAAAAATATTTACTCTTGAGTTTCACCTGAAGTTCTTTCGGTGAAATGTCTTCAGTTTTTGCTTCAGGAAAACAATGTTGATCTATGAACATCATCGCTAATAAAACCCCTAGATTTGGCCCTTGTTTGTTTAACGGGAAGATTCAGAAATCCAGAAAAGAAATCTTATCCCTTACACCCAAAGATACACAATGACAGACCTTTTCCTGGGAAAAATAGAAGTAGAGGTTTGAAAGAAAGGCAGTAGGGAGAGACAGAACAGGGGGCATGTCGGTATAAATCTGACAGTACTATTGGGAGAGACAGAAAAGGGGGTGTGCCTTTATGAGCCTGACAGCACTATTGGGAGAGACAGAAAAGGGGGTGTGCCATTATAAATCTGACAGCACTAATCAACACTAACCAAAAGGTGCCAAGATACTCCCCAAACTGATAAGCTAAATAGAATATCACTGCCTGGGTGGTGTATGAGCTTCTAGAACATACCACAGCTGGAATACTATCATACCATGATTATAGTGCACAGTACATATGGGGAGAATAAAACCAAAGGTGGGGAGGGTATCTACAAAACTGAATGGCTGAAATGAACAGAAATAACAGGTAAAAGGAGAAAAAGAGGCACAGTGTATGTCATGTTCTAGGCAGGAAATGCTGGTACGTTTACGTAGGGGATATTAACATATTTCCCACAAGAAGAGGAACTGGAAAAACCAGTGCTATAACAAGTATATTGAATGGTAGAGACTGGTGAGGTATTGCTAATGGAGGACCCAAATATGTCATTTAGTAATATATTCACTACTACTGCCGTAACACACATCTATAGGTTCATAGTCAATGCTCTGTAATGAATATACCTCAGTCCGTTTGTATTACTGTCAATACAACCTACCTGGGATGGAAAATCAATTTCTTATCTGATGCTCTTGAAAGTAGAAGGAGATGTAGTCTTTGATGTTTAAATTAGTAGTAATCTAGGAAGAAATGACCAACAAATAATGTGTTTCAGAATAGATGTAATCCACACAGAAAGTGAGCACCAAGTCCATTTAAGTAATAAATATAGAAAAGTTATTTTTATTGAACACATCTGCTTAAAAGAATCATGTACCATAGACAGTTGTAGTCAAGTAATGAGGTATATAGCAAAAGTAAAATAATGTTAATAGCAGTACTGTTGCTGATAAAACACCTGCACCTTATTGCTGTTCTCTAACTAGTAATTCTAGATGTAGCAGTTACAAGTATACCAGACAAAGTTATAGCCTTACACAGATTACCACCTTCTTTCTGCTTTTTCCAGTCAGGGGTCGCCCCAGTGGATCACCTGTCTGCTCATGATTGGCAGTGAAGTTTTTACGTTGTCAAGTTGCCAGCCTGGCACCCAACCTTCCACGGAAGGCACACACACGTACACACTCACACCTAGGGCCAATTTAGAGTATCCAATCCACCTACAGCATGTCTTTGGGATGTGGGAGGAAACCGGAGCACCCAGAGGAAACTCATGCGACCACAGGGAGGACATGCAGCCTCTGCACAGAAAGCACCCCAGCCAAGGATTGAACCGAAGAACCTCTTGCTGTGAGGCGGCAACGCTAACCGCTGCACCACCATAGCCGCTCTCCTTACACAGATTGCCATATTCCTATTTATTCAGTGTAGTTTCTAAATGCAAATGTACCTGTGCACATGCCATTCTATGTCAGTCTGTCTCAGAAACAACAGAACCTGTTTTACTGATGTTTCTCCTAAGAGCTGCGGTGGTGGTGCTGTGGTAGCGTTGTCGCCTCACAGTAAGACGTTTTCCTGTTCGATTCTCAGCTAAACCGTCTTCTGTGTGGAGACATGCGTAAATGGGCATACCTTCGTTGAAGGTTGTACATCAGAGCTGGCAACTCGGTACGTAAAAATCTACTGCCAATCATTAGTGGACCGGAGTTCCGCTGTGGCGACCCCTAACCGGGAAAAGCCGAAAGATACAACAACAACAACAACAGAATGAATGACCCACCATCAGCATTTATATCTTTTTACAGCCTCCTTAACCTTAAGAAAATGAAGGTTACAAGCAACAAAGTCCCTGACTAGTACCTCAACTTAAATAACTCATGAAATCAAAAGACAAAGTCTGGACAGAATGGAAAAAAAATAACCCAAATAATCAGAACAAATATGCTGCTTATCAGCATCTATAAAGCATAATAACTCCATTAATTGTTCTAACTGCAAAGGGTTTTTATTTTGTATATTAGAGAATGTGACACCTAACCCAAGGGGGGAGGGGCATGGAAAGATCATCTAGAGGTAAGAGAGTTGTGGTGACAAGTAAAGTTAGATGCCACACCCTACCTGGGGATTAATGACAACTTGTCCCTAGTTCCAGTGTTAAAAACAGGGGCTAATAAATATTAGCATTCTAGCTTGTTTTTGTGTGCATTTTAGGAATAAAACATTTTTATGTTGTATTTTAAAGTAAACATATGATAGGTTACTTATTTAAACTAAGCTGAATTTTATATGTTTATATTTAGCACTGTTGATTTTTAATATATATATATAATACATTTGGAAAGTTTTATTTGAGTGTTATACCTTTAAGACCTGATTACATGTATTCTATGTTAGGAGGAGAATCATTTAAAAGCAGCATTTAATGTGTGTGTTCTAGATTTTGATGAAGTTTGTTGCACACAGATGAAAACCTGTTGTGCATTACACAAGCTTAAATAAATTTGTGGTATCTACTTTCACCAGCTGTGCTTATTTTGGATCCGTTTTACAACTAGTGTTTTTATTGCTAACTTCAGACATCTCCAAACTAAGCTACTTGAGCAAACAAAAAAAATCTGGCAAACAATAAAAGCTCTTAGCACTAATAAAATCTTCCTTAACTAATATCCTTTCATACCAAAAATAATAAGGGTACCTTAAATAATTTAAAAGTTAACACCTTCTTTTCTCCACCACTCTCAGATAATTACTTCAGTTTTACATCCATTAGCAAAGCAATAGGTAAAGACTTCTGGATTATCAGTCCAATTTTGATTACCACAATTTGCTGGTCATTGGAGACTCCATTGTGAGACACACTGATGTCCCTCTCACCAGGCTAAGTAAGGAGAAAGTCATGATCAGTTGCATAAGGGCTAGGATCCATCACATTATGCACGCACTCAGGTCACTGGATCACAAGTACCAGCATGACTCAGGCATAGTCCATGTGGGAGTAAATGACCCGAGACGTACCTCCCTAGACTATTTGAAGAGAGACATCATTGAGCTCTCAGAATATGTGTTCCAGGCTGCTATGAGACTAGCACTCCAAGGATGATGCCATAATACGAACAAAAGATGAATGACTTTAATAACTGGTTTAATTTCTGGTGCCATTCTAAGGGGTACAGTATTTGTCAGCATGGAAGGAGATGGTCAACAGACCACCCTGCTTTGCCTGGGATGTTCTGCATCTCTCCCCTCTAGGTTTTCAAATATTAACTAAAACATTGACTTCCCCATAGTGCCTTTTTTAGGCAACGCCAAACTGAAAGTACTTCCGACATAGAAAATCAAACCCAAGAAAATCTAAAGGTATTACTGCTGAATGCTAGAAGTCTAAACAAAATCTCTACTTCATAGAAGCACTCTTCGCCCTAGAGATTGCTGACATCTGTACAGTCCCTGAGACATAGTTTATAGCTATGAAGAACACACCAACAGTGCAAGGTTATAATGCCTTCCACACATTTAGACCAGCTACTACACAGACAAGGTGGAGGTGTCTTGATTTACATCAAAAATAAGTATACCTCAAGGCTGGTCAAACAAGACAATACACTTGAGTTACTCCATGTTCAAATCACCATAGGCAAAATCCAATACCACTTCCTTACAAACTATAGGTCCCCCTCTTTGACCCAGGAAAACCATACTATGTATTTAAACTTACTGGAAACACTCATCATATAACCCAATACCATATTAATGGGTGATTTTTAATCACTGCACTATTAACTAGGAATATTATGTGACACCAAACGTACAGGCACAGAGATTCCTGGATTCTGCAAACGCAAATTCACCACACTGTCAGTGCATCAATCAGGGGTGCAACCATTCTGGACTTGGCCCTTACCAATATGGGATTGTGCTGCACACCCCCTAGTGTAATGTCTTTCCTGGTAAGGTCAGACCACAAAATGGTCTCCTTTGAAGTAAAAATAAAACATGGACCCCCAGCTACCCCTGGAATATTCAGGAACTACTCTAAGGCTAACTTCCTGCAATTACGTGATAGCCTGGCAAAATTGCAAGCCTCTACAAACCCTGAGAACACTGCTGCCTATGCAGAACTGTTCAGAGAAATCCTATACAAGCATGTTAATAACTGCACAGAGGCAGCTGTACCCACCAGAAAGAAATAAAGAACTAACTCAAAAACAAAGCCACCCTGGTGGAATCACAAAATCAGTAGGCTTTATGAAAGAAGGAAGACAATCATAGCAAACATTAGGAGGTGCAGCACCCAGCAGGAGAAAAGCACACTCATCAAACTAAATAAACAATTCAGAGGACAAATAAAGTCTACCAAAGCCAAATTCGAGGAATATTTGGCCTCCCAGGCCAATGACAACCACAGGGAATTCTTTAGCTATATCTGTAACCTCAAAGGCAATACAGAATTGTGTGCAGAACTTATTGTAAATGGAGCCACCTCTACTGAGCCAGAAGACATAGCAAACCTACTGGCCAACAAATTCAGGTCCAGCTTTACCCCTCTCTTATCCTCAACTTTCCCTGAGGAAATACCATCAAATGTACCCCCCCCCCCCGCTATCACAAGGGAACAGGTCCTTAATGCTCTCTCCAAGGCCAAGAACAGTGCATCAATGGCCCCAGACAATATCCTAGGATACCTTCTAAATAACATGAAACATGACCTATCAGGCCCTCTGAAATTGCTGTTTAACTGTAGCCTCCAAACAGACTTCATGTCTCATGAATGGTGTACAGCAACAATCATCCCTCTGCACAAAGGTGGGGCATCTACAGACCCTGGAAACTACAGACCCATAAGTCTCATTAGTCTTATATGCAAAGTCATGGAAAGAACTATCATTGAAATGATCAATAATGATATAGTAAACCTCCAGACACTGGACACAACCCAATTTAGTTTAATCAAGGGCAAATCATGCCTACTCAACCTGGTGGACTTCTTTGAGAAGGTCACCAAAGCAATGGATGAGGGCAAAATCATTCACACACTGCCTACCTTAACCTGGCCAAGGCATTTGACACAATGTCCCACTCAGGCATTGCTGACAAACTCAAAAGGTTAGATACAAACCTGTATGTCATCTAGAGGATAGCCAGCTGGTTCACAGACAGGACCCAGAATAGGGATATTAGAATTGGGGAGTCCACCTCTAGAAAGAAGCCAGCCATAAACAAACTATACAATAGAAGGAGGAAGCTACTACATGATAGAGCAAAATCCCAAAAAGGGAAGGCATCTCTGATCAGTATTAGCAAAAAACTACGGTCACTCATAAAATAGTCTAAGGCCAGCTTCGAGAGAAAAATTGCACAGGACACTAAGGATAATCACAAGGCTTTCTTTAGTTATGTTAGGAACCTGCGTGGGAATTCCCAGATATGCTCAGAATTAGTCCAAAATGACAAAAAATACACCAAACCCACAGACATTGCCAACATCCTAGCTGACAGGTTCAGCGCAAACTTCTCCCCCCCTCTCCCCACCAAAAGGGCAAATATCTTATCCCAGCAGAGTGACATCTCAGATGCTCAGGTAAGAGCCGCCCTCTCCAAAGCAAAAAACACAGCATCAATGGGACCAGACGGTGTCCCGAGCTGCGTCCTACATGAACTCCAAGAAGAGCTAAACCCAAACATAAAACTACTGTTCAATCTCAGCCTTACTACAGTATATGTACCCAAAGAGTGGCGTACAGCAACAGTGGTCCCTCTCCACAAAGGTGGTGCCTCAACGGATCCTGGAAACTATCGCCCCATAAGCCTGACTAGCTTGGTCTGAAAAGCTATGGAA
Organism: Protopterus annectens; assembly: GCF_019279795.1. Classification (NCBI taxonomy): domain Eukaryota; kingdom Metazoa; phylum Chordata; order Ceratodontiformes; family Protopteridae; genus Protopterus; species Protopterus annectens. The sequence goes on from NC_056747.1 coordinate 959,566,336, forward strand.
AGGATCATTATGGACCTCATAAATAAAGATATTGGGGACCTACAGACACTGGATCCTACCCAGTTCGGCTTTGTTAAGGGCAGATCCTGCCTCTTAAACCTGGTCAATTTCTTTGAAACAGTCACCAAGGCCAATGACGAGGGGAAGGTGGTCCACACAGCCTACCTGGACCTCGCAAAAGCCTTCGATACAATACCCCACTCAGGCATTATAGATAAGCTCACCAGCTTAAATATAGATATGTCACTAGATGGGTTGCAAACTGGCTCAAGGACAGAACCCACATGGTTAGAATTGCTGGAGCCATGTCAGACTCCAAACCAGTTACAAGTGGTGTCCCAGTCCTGGGACCTCTCTTGTTCGGTATATATTTCTCGGAGGTACAGGCCAACATGGAAGGACTGTGGCTGACCAAGTTCGCAGATGACTGCAAACTAAGCGCCATAATCGACCCTCCAGCCGACACAAGCATCCTACAAAAGGGCCTCATAGAAACAGGCAACTGGTGCCAGAGCTATGGCCTCAAGCTAAACGCCAAAAGGTGTATAGTCATCCCCTTTGGCAAAAACAAAGTGCCCACAAATTACCACATAGGTGGTAATCCATTAAGTATGGAAGAAGTAATTAGGGACCTGGGTACCCAAGTTGATAGCAATCTCTCATTTGAAAACCACGTGGCCAAAGTGGTTAGAAAAACTTTTTATATAGCCCACCTAATCATGAAAGGATTCACATCTAGATCAGGGGAAGTCATCGTGCCTCTTTACTCATCCCTCATCAGGCCCATAATTGAGTACAATGCCCCTTTTGGGTTGTACCTTACCAGACACCTGCAGCAACTGGAAAGACCCCAAAAGTACCTCACCAAGAGGATCAAAGGGCTCAAACAGATGCCATATGCTGCCCGGTTAAAGAAACTCCAGCTCTACTCAGTGGCATACCACCTGCTCAGAGGCGATCTGTGCCTGACGTATAAAGCCATGTCCAACCTGGAATTAATGGACATGCTGCACCTCAGAAAATCCAAATCCCATTGAGCTACGTGCTCAAGAGACATGAACCTCAGCACTGAAATAAATAGGACATGCTGGAGGGACAGATTCATAACCCAGAGGCTCCCTTCACTCTGGAATAAAATCACAGTCCAGGTTAGGCAGAGTCCCTCATTGACTCTCTTCAAGAGGAATCTTGATGAGTGGATGGGAGATCGTAGGTTTACCCCGGGTATCACTTCTGTGTCACTGTTAGACAGAGGCACAGTATACTAACCTCGAAAAAGGGCATAACAAAATTCATTTAAAATGGGTGGCGAAAGCCAAACACACTCTTGCTAGGCTTATAAATGCCCTAGGGCAGATACCTAGTATGAACCTATGAACCTATGAACAAGTGCAGTCCCTCGGGATTGGTCTTTTTTGGCATTTACTTTTCTGAAGTCAAGGCCATGTCAGTGGTGTCTGGCTCAATAACTTTGCAGATGATTGTAAATTAGGAGCTGTCATTGACTCCCACACTGACACAACTGTTCTCCAGGAGGGACTGACACAGACAAGCAACTGGTGTCAGGGCCATGGACTAAAACTAAATGCCAAGAAATGCATAATAGAATCCTTCATGAAGTCATCCACCCCTGTTAACTATCATATTGACAACACACCCCATAGGGTTGACCCACTAGTCAGGGACTTAGGGACACACATAGAGTGTGATCTATCCTTTGACCATCGTGTCTACAGTAGTGAGGAAATCTTTCTATTTTGCGCAACTTATAAACAAAGGTATGGCATCTAGGTCAAAGGAAGTCATTGTTCCACTGTATTTGGTATTCGTCAGACCTATCATTGAGTACAGTGCTCCCTTTGGTATGTACCTAACCAGGCATATCCAATAATTGGAACCTCCACAGTGACTCCTCACTAAGAGAATACAGGGCATAAGTAAAATGTCTTATGCAGACTGCCTCATGGCCCTATCACTGTATTCTTTTTCTTATAGACTGTTGAGGGCGATCTATGCCTTGCATAGAGCACATTGTCAGACCAGTTTCTGATGGACCTACTCCATATCCGCAAAACAAACAGCACCAGAATTACCCATTCTAAAGACTTAAACCTTGCCTGTGATATAAATATGACCTGCTGGAGAGACAGGTATGTATCCTAGAGACTACTCTGTCTTTAGAACAGGCTCCCCATCCATGTGAAGCAGAGTTCCTCCCTAAACCAATTCAAGTGTAAGTTTATAAATCATTTTGATGGCAGGAAATTCATCCCCTGGCTTGTCACCTGTGTCTTTAATGGACACAGGCAACCTGTAAATGTTTCATCTCCCAAGCCTCTGCTTATACTTATCAAGGGTACCACAACTTGTCAGAGATTTGGGATGCATGGCTAGGCTTAAAATGGCCCTTGTGGTTGTTAGCCTAGTAAACAGCTATGAACCTATGAACCTATGAACTGGGTAGCCCTGCTTGTCTCCATGGCACAGAGGGGTGAAGTTCTTTAGGCAACCCATGTTACCAGGGTTCAGTTAGTGGCCTTGACAATGGAGGAGTCAGGCAGGGAAGGGGAAGAGTGAAGTGGCATAGCCTGCTGTCTTCTTTTGGGCTTGAGGAAGGTTATGTGCACTTGTAGGCACACCTTCTCAGTGTGTTTTCTCTAATTTTTCCTGAGATGTGGAGCTACATGGAGGGAATATCTCTTGCAGAACTGAGGGACGGCCTCCATGGTAAGCCTATTACATCATCCCCCTGCACTGTATCATATGCATCCTGGGGGTTAGGGCCAGCCTGTAAAAAGCTGAATGACCACTGACAGAGCAAAAAAAAAGCTTTGTGCACCTCCTTAACAATCTGTGCACACACTTGCAGCTTTTGCACTTTAGCAAACTATTTCTTTTTCCACAGCTTATACATATTTGATTGATAATAGACCATTTCCCTTAATCATGCCTATAGCAATGTAGATTGCATTCCCATCATGCAACATTTAATCAATACTTTCTCCTTCTGTGAATATTGGAGGTGTTAAGGGAGTTTGTAGTTTGGTCCGCTTGTGTTTTGTGGGACTGGAGAAGGCATATGACTGTGCACCCTGGAATATCTGTTGAGGGTAATACAACTGAATAGGGTCTTGAAGCCAAATCTGCATGCCATTTCGTGTCTGTATTTGTAAAGCAAGTATTCTGCCCATATTCTTAGTATTGTTCAAAAACATTAATCATGATCATGTGACAGCTTTGAGGGTGTTTTTTGTCTTCTTTTCTACTTCTGAGTTTCACTGGCAGACTTGCACCACCGCACCACCCATGGTTTAGGGAGTATCTACTTTTAGAAATGTCATCATTTTTTTTGGACATCAATTGACTGATCTCTGGCACACAGTGGAGTGGTTAAGTGCCCAGTGTGAAGTAGCAGGATTGAAAATCAGCACCTTCAAGTCAGAGTCATAGTTCTGTCCTGGAGAAGAGTTGGATTTCTCTGTGCATGTGAGGTAGTGAGGGAGTAACTACCTCCAGTGAAGGAATTCAGCCATCTTAGAATCTTGGTCATCAGTGATGGTAGCGGAGTCAGGGGGTTAACCACCTTATGTCATTACAAATACTATAATTATCATCAGAATGGCAAGGCTGTTATATGACCCTCCTCACATATGGATTTCACCTTTGGGTAGTACTTGAAAGGATGAGATCACAAATACTTGTGCAAGAAATGAGATTCTTTTATTAGGTTGCTGAACACAGTGAGTGAAAGAGAGGAGCTTAGCTGTCTCAGAGGATCCAGGAGTAGATGTACTGTTCTTCGGAGTTGGGGAAAGTTCCTTGAGCTGAATGACCCACTACCATCTCCCAGTGGCAGTACACAAGACATAGCCCTCTGAGGACCACCTAGAACATACTAGAGTGACCATATCACCCAGAATGCATAGGAAAACCTAAGAATTTTAGAGGCTCTTCTACACACTGTTGCTAGGGAAAGGGCATTTGAGCCTCTGCCTCATTGCCACTGTGACACTCCCCAAGATAAGACGTTTAGCAAATGGACAGCCATATGGAATGAAATGTGACCTATTTGTTCATCAGGCTACTAGATTCAGTCATGTACAACTGTACATCAGACTATGTTCTGTAATATTTTACTCCTGCTCTAAATTTTGGCCATTGTTTACTTATTTAAATATTAATTTGCTTACCCATATTTAAAAATGTGTGGTTATCTTATTAGACATTGGCATAAATGGTTCTTTGATAAGGTATATGTGCGCCTTATTCAGTGAATTATGATTCTCATGTTGTTCTTTTTATTATTTATCCATTTTTGCCTTTATATTACTCTCCTATATGCGGCTTAATATATGTCCGAAAAAGAATTCTTTGAGCAAGTTCACTTACCCATTTACCAGATGATTAATTAAAAGATTAATGAAGAAGCCAACATATCTTTGCATCTGTATATGTTATACTTTAACAAGTCACGGTTCATGCTAAAGCTGAAGCTGTTTTCTTGTTACTAGGCAGGCAAATAGCTAGCAGAAAAGTCATAAATTCATTTCAGCTATTTCTGTACTGTGTGGGTGTTGGAGCTTACTGTTCTATCGGATTCTCTTCTGAGTATCAATTGTGAATGTCATGTGTCATCAAACTGTTCACTGACTACATAAAATGTGTGTTTGTATATTACACGTAAGTATAGATGTGTGTATATGTATATTGATGTATATCTAGCTGTCTGTCTATGCCTATATCTGTCAATCTGCAATCTGTCTATCTAGATATATATAGAACACAGGAATGGGAGAGTGTTAAAATGACATCCTCTGTAGGACTCATGTTAAAGAAAGTTCCCAAGTTGTGCTGGATCAGTGCACAATGAATGGATTAGTCTAATAATTACTGTCTCAGTGAAATTATATGCCATATATTATAGGCAGTACATATATAAATATATTATAATGTATGGCATATAATTTTACTGAGACAGTATTTATTAGACTAATCCATTCATATGCCATATATTATAGGCAGTACATATATAAATATATATGCCGCGGTGGTGCAGCGGTTAGCGTTGTCGCCTCACAGCAAGAGGTTCTCCCGTTCGATTCTCAGCTGGATCGCCTTCTGTACAGAGTCTGCATGTCCTCTCCATGGTCGAGTGACATTAAAGACATGCAGGTAGGTGCGAGCATGAATGGGCATGCCTTCTTTGAAGGGCTGGCAACTCGGCACCATAAAAATCCACTGCCAATCATGAGTGGACTGGAGTTCTGCTATGGTGACCCCTAAACGGGAAAAGCCGAAAGACATTACTTTTTACATATATAAATATATAAATATACTGTTTCTATATATACACATACACATTCCTGTATTTGTGTGTGCATAAAATACATAAAATACACACACGCGCATGTGTGTGTGTGTGTGTGTGTGTGTGTGTGTGTGTGTGTGTGTGTTTTTATTAATGTATAATGTAACCATGTATACAGATGGGTGTCTGATTATTCAAAGTGATGCTTTATTTTCTAGCTGTCATGATATTCCATGACACAAACCAAACTTCATTAACTAGCCATTATCACATTTGCTCTTCTGAGGCCCACTCAGATTTTCTGGGGAAATTCGAATAACTTTGCTTGCAACTTTGAATGTAATTTCTAGCAGTGGGGTGTCTTCAACACTTTATTCTCTTCTTTTTCTTCCTTTTAATAAGTTCTCAGGCAGTACACGGACATATCCATTCCATCCAAGTCTAGCAGGTTCTTGGAATAGTCTGCTCATATGCTACAAGTTCAGATTTTTTATCTCACAAAGAAAAGTCAGCCTAACAAGTATCTGATGCTGAACTGGTACACATAGTAGAACAGAGAAGTCACTCATAACACATTTCTTAGTTTTCACGTTATTTATATACCAATAGTCAAGTATGAAAAATGTGGAAATTTGTGCCTGTGGGAACTCATCAATGTAAATATGTGATAACTAGCTGTACTGTGGCATCTGGGTCATCTTATTTTGCCAGCAAAGTGGAAGGTGCAAGCAAATACTGTTATGTGGTGATCAAAGTGCCAACATACTTGAGTTGTATTCTCCCGTCAAAAAAAAAAAAAAAAAACCCACCAAAAAGCAGTTAAATATATTATTCAGGTAAGCTATGGGACCCATTTAGTGAGGAAAACTCAGTTCTGACATATGCAGGTATATTTTAGGGCTTCACTTCACTAGCTCAGTGGCCATACTATAGTAGACATGCTGTAAAAGTAAACAGTACAAATAACAGGAAAATAATGACAACAAAAAATACTAACAAACATACTAACACCTGAAAGAAATCCAAACTCCATAAATCGCACAATAAATTGCAAGAAATAACTCAACCAGTTACCACACTCTTAACTCTGTGGTTGCACAACTACAGATAAGTCAGCAACTCCACAAACACTGCAATTACTTAGTAGCACATTTAATTTTTTGACAAACCAGACAGTTTCATTATAAGAGTACATAAGATGGTGAAATCAATACATAGTTACACATTCATTGCAAAGATATGATGTGGTAAATGACTTGCAATTTTTTTACTGTTTTCTGGAGAAGGTGAGAGGGCTGTATTAAGTTGTGAAGAGTGTGCAATAAATTTTAGATTGGTTGAGGAATTTAGGAACATTCACAATTATGCTATTTTCTGAGTTACAAATACACAAAATGTGGAAGAAACAACTTTTTGCATTGAATTCTTGGGAATTTCTGAGTAACTTTTTAGCTTCCATAATATTATGATTAATTTAAAATGCAGATTTCTTACTATGTGATAGCCTCGTGTTTCATTAGAATTCTAGTCTAGAGAAGTACAAGGCCCTAAGCAAAACTTGATCAAAACTAAATGAAACTGGAATATAGCTGTTATGCATACTTATTTTATTAGCACAAATTGAATGAAAACAAATGTCCGGAAGTAAATAGTTCAATGAATTTAGCACAGCACAACTTCATGCTACTTAGGCACATGTGAGTGCTGGTGCAATGGGTGCAATAACAGCAGTAGCCATTTTGGTGAAAAACTGAAATATGGGCGGTCACATGACCTGAGGGAAAAGTATCAAGCAGATGGCATTCCCAAAACTATGCACAGAAGCTCACTATAAATTTGACATGGGCACTGAAGGCAGCCCATACAAGGGCTCCACAACAAGGTTCCAAGTCCTTTTATCATATAAATGGGCTGAAGTGGGGAGATACTACAGGCAAAAATTGAAAAGAGCAGGCACATGAATACACAGAAAGACAACAGGAAGAAAAAATAGGTACAGGGAAGAAGGTTATACATTTCTTGGGTACAAATACCTATTTTAACAAGAGGAAGGGCATAGGGGAAAGGTGGAAATGCACATAGGATGGAGGGTATAGGGAAGACTGCAGACAAAGACCGACAAGGGACATAATGACAAGTAAGGAGGGGTCAACACTGGAGAGATGTGGGTTGCCAGAAGGAAGACAGCTGGTGATGAGGAGCACTGTACTTACAAACAAGGGATGGAGAGTGATATATAAGGATGGGGAACACAGTAATAGGGAATTGGGAGGGGTGAGGAGGACCTCCTTTATCGGCCTGGAGGGAAACCCACTTAGATGTCTGTTACTTCAGTAGATGATAACATGATGAGATGCTGCCTGTGGTTGCTTGATGGATGGGGTCAGCTGGGAGTGCAGCTCAATCAGCCTCACAAGGAGATGCTCCATGGTGCCGGTCTGAGCAGGTCATTCATCTACTGATCCACCTCAGTTCTCACCAGCAACTACACTTCCCACTAAGTGACGCTGGAGGGCTCCTCTGCTTTGCTGTCAGCTGTGGAGTCTTTGCCCACCTCCTGAGAGGTGACATAGAGGCTGCCAGTGAGCCCTGCAAGCCACCTTCAACAGAGTGGCCTTCATCACCCTGCAAAGAAGTAAGCCTAGGGACTGCTGGGGCCAAGTGGTAGGTGTGACTTGTGCAGAGCTTGGTGAACACTACCTTACCATGCCCAGCACTATGGCCTATCCTGTACAAAAATAAAATAAATTGAGAAAAACAAAAAAACATAGCAAACAAAAAAGAAAAAAAAGAAGAAAGAAATACAGCAGATTAGTCATGTGTGCTACACATCATTAAAGCAATGCAGTACTAGTGGTAATGTACCATATGTATGCTGCTGCTGCAAGGAGAGTATGTCTTGCCTCCTTTGCCAGGCCATCCTGTTTGCTTCTATTCCCTACATCACTGGAAAACAATAATCAGAAAACAGATACAGATTCTGGTGCATGGCCTATAATGTTCAGTTCAAACAGAAAAAATGTCCAGCACCAAACATATGAGGAAAAATATTTTTTTATTCAGTTATCACAACAGTGTGTAATAACCATAGTAGCATACCAGTTTCGGCAAAAATACTAAAGCCTTCTTCAGTGCAGAAGGCCCTAATTATGGTAAAGGACCAGGCCCCATAGCTATTCTGGTGTCCCTTTACTTGTCTTTCTCCTCCAAATTACCATAAAAACTGTTCAAAACTGTCAATGTTTATACTGTTTTCTCATTTATGTTTGAAATGAAGACAGAGGTTTGGATTTAATTTAAATAATTTAATTTATTTATCCTTTGACAAGGCTAGTCCCCACTAAGCTAGTAGACTCTTTTCTGGTGTGAACCTTGGTGTTATTTATACTATTACCAGAAATTTGTCCAGGGCATCAAGAAACTTCTTCCTACTCTTTTTGATAGCTCCTCAGGTGAATGTAAAAGATCACACAGCACCTACCATCAATGCAGGAAAATGGGGCCTTGGTTTAACATCAGCACCCCTATTACACTGTACTGCAATGTCAGCAATCTATCTACATGGTGTGTGAATAGCACCCACTGCCTTCTGCCCCAAAGGAAAGTATGCTTCCTGTTGCTCTACTAACACTGCTTTCAAATTTTATAGCACAAACACTGATGGCTATTTGCTAAACAAAACAGTTGCAAATTGAAAGTAGGTTTAGTATGAGCAGCAGTTAATTTAATTTCCTCTGAAACTCACATTCATTGAAAGTAGATCTCAGAGGTCCTATCATCCATGCAGGCAGATGGGCCCATGGTTTAACATCTCTTTCAAAAACAGCACACTCAGGAGTGCAGCACCCCTCTTGTACCACACTGCAGCATGCAGGATCCATCTATGTGGTGTGGGAAAGGAACACATAGCCTTTTGCACCAAAGGCAAGTATGCTACCTGTTGCTCTACTAACACTGCTTTCAAATTTTATGGCACAAACACTGATGGTTATTTGCTAAACAAAACAGCTGCACAATGAAAACACACAGCATGAACAGCAGTTAACTTTTCATCTTTTGAAACTCATATTGATTGAAAATGCATTGAAACTCACATTCATTGAAAATGCATTGAAATTCACATTTATTTAAAATGCACCTGGCCAGTGAAGATTCTTGGTCCCTGGGCTGTTTTCAAACCATGGGCCCCCTGCATACATTTTAGGACCATGCATAAATGCATATGTTCTTTGATTCACCTTCCTGGTTTAATGTATTTTGTGTTAAATGCAGCAACATTTATTAGAGTACACTTTAAATTTGTAGTTTTGAATATTTTTCCCATTGCAGTGAAACAAAATGTATGAACCAATAAATGACAAAAGTACACATTTCAAAACATTTCAGCCAGCTCCTGTCTATAAAGGTCTGGTAGTTAGTGTAGAGGATTAAGAGTTTTGTCTCCTGTAGTTAAGTTACAGGGTTTGAACATGACCTAGCTAATTAACTAACCTGCCCAGAAAAACACACCTTTTATTCCTATCCATCTGTTCAGCATACATTACCTGAATTGCATTCCACTGCAGAAATCATCCCTGTGGTAGCTATCCAATGCATTCTGTTTGGAAATCATTTACAACAAATTTGAGAAGCTCACTTGTTAGTTATTCATTTCTCACACATTGTTCTGCACATGTCTGCATAGCTGGAAAACACACGCATGGAGGCAGATGTGAGGTAAATGGGGAAAAGTTTTACCTTTTTTAATTAATTTAATGTTGTGACCAGAGCTCCCCAAGCCATCAGGCCCTCAACAGTTGCCTAGGTTACTTAGTACTGTTTACGGTTCTGAGAGTACTCACAATGACCCTAAGGACTGCAGTGACCACACAAGGATGCAGGGAAGCATTTGGGACAGTAACTGAGCAGAGATAATTGTATGGGGCAATGCAACACCAAACATGACCGTGGGCTGACATGCTGGTGGCAGTGTACAGAGTACAAGGCAGGATGGGTTGCAGTCTTGCTGGGGGATCAACCTAACATGGTATGTGGGACAGGGCAGGACATTTTTCAGTGTTGTCCTGCTGGTAGGGATCAATCTGACAAGGCCCGAAAAAGCATGGAGGATAGGGAAAGATAAATTGAAGTAAAGCTTGAAAGGATCACCCTGACAAGGCACAGGGACTGGGCAGGACAAGTTGCAGTCCTAATCGAGGGAGGATTAACTTGATGGGACAATAGGAACATGGTTAGGCCCTGATATTTTCTTGATGTGTAGAGTTCACAACAGAATACCAGCATGCAGACTGCATTACATGCAAGAAATGATGTAAGGCTTCTATTATACCAGACACAATATGTGTTATCAGCATAGATTTGACAGGCTGCAAGCAAAGCTAACATGCCCACTGTTGCCACATGACAGCACAGTTTTGGAGCAGCAGCACATAGATTTGTGGCCACTGAATCTGTCAGGTGACACGGATAGTCATGTAAACATACACTGGTCCATGTGTGTAACCCACAGATACACATCTTAGTAATGACTAATGTAAAGTGTAACCAGTCAGTTTTAGTCTGAGTTTTTTCTTGCTACAGCCCATAGTTTTGCAACAGATAATTCCAGTTTAGCAATGCCAAGGTCTATTGTGGCCATCTCTACTTTACATGGGTACTGTGTTATACAGTATAGTGCAGACAACAAATAACAGGCTGCATATCTCCAGAGAATAATGCAGTTCACCACCAGATTTATCGAAGCAGCAGAAGCAGGTCTTCACACTTCTGATTACACATTTGATAATATGTGTCTGTAACGTTCCCTTCCCCCAGTCTTAATAGACTTTTTTGAGCTATTCTACTTCCCTTCCTGCATTACCTACGTTGTAGCTTAACCTTTCTATAATTCCTTAACATTTTAATGTTCCATCTCTCCATTCATACACTAACCTTTATCTATCCCAGAAATTATGACTGAAATTTACTACCTAAGTCTCTTGCCAGAAAGTGTATATAGTTTTTATGAGTTATTACTTATAGTGTAATATATTTTTCATGCATTATTATGTAACATACATATTAGGAACTCTGTTCTATTTTCTATATAATGTACAGTATGTTGAACTTTATTGCTTGCTTTATATTTGCTTATTTTCTTCCTTTATTGTATCCACAAATCATACTCCCATGTCATTGGTTTAGTCTTTGTAACCAATATTGATTTGTAATTCTGTTTAAATTCTACTGTGGAGCTTTTCTCCCAGAGTCTCCACTGAAAATGGTCTTGTATCCAGTTAGACTTTGCCAGTAAACAAATGTCAAATAAAATAAAAATAAATAAATAATAAATTGTGGCCTGCACTGTGGTGGCAGGACAGGTAGCTTACATCCTTCTAAGTTGTGAACTGCTGATTGAGGGCTCAGTGTCTGTTATTCTAAAAGTGTATTAGTTCTGGTTTAAGCACTTGGGCTTCAGGCCAGTTATTTTACATTAAGAAGGTTCGTGGTCTGCACTCTTGTGGGAGGAGAGGCTGGACTCTGCCCTTCTGAGCTGGGAATTTCTGGTTAAAGGCTTATAGTGCCTGCATATTTGAACTGTTTCTTACTGAAATTGGTACACCTTGTTTGCTGTAGCATAGACTAGATCCAGGCCTGCTGAATCTAGCTTTATTTGTATGCTTGTTGTTTGTTTGCTTGTTATTTCCCTGAAACGCTAATTCCACCTAAAACGCGGCTTTTCAGCGCTTCTGTGGATCCCTAGTGTTATCTGCATTGCTTACTGTACTTATTTCCTTGTTTCACTTGAAAGAAAGTTACTGTTTGTCGTTTTTGCATTTAAGTTACCTGTAACACACTGCATTTAAGTTACCTGGCACTTGCTCACTAAAGCAGTTATATAAGTCAGCACTAAAATAGTAAAAGCACTACACCCTCACAAACTCCCCTTGAGTACCTCATTCCCCATTGGCCCTTTTTTTCAATTATAAAGGAATTCCCAATATTATTCTAGCATGTCCAAAGGTCAGTTGTCAATCTCCTCTCCGGTCCAGCTGGTGAATCTGGGAATCTTGAGGCAATGTCACAACTGCCTCATGTACACAGACAACCTTCTCCTCCTCCCAACAAATTCCAACACATGTGAGAGATGCAACCATATAGCCATACTGGAAGCTAAGCTCTCTCAACTCAGTACTGGCGAAACCAGTCAGGAGGAGAAGGAAACCACACTCACTACAATTCCAGTCTCACATAGACATACCATGACAGCAAACCAAACACATAAACACACAAAAACATACTCAGAGGCTCTAAATAAAAATCTGCCTAAGCAACAGAGACCTCCAAAGCAGACACCCAAACAACCACTACCCCAGAACAAAACACGTGCAACACATAGCTCACAAAGCCAGTGTGCCGAACAGTCACAGCCCTTTAGGCTAAACAACACACCTGATACACTTGTAATAGGTGACTCTATCATCAGGCACATTGACGTCCCGCTCACCAGGCTGAACAAGGAGAAGGTCATGGTGAGCTGCCTGTCGGGCGCTAGGATCTGCCACATAACACAAGCACTCAGGTCACTCCAAGACAAGTACAAATATGACTCAGTCATTGTCCATGCTGGTGTGAATGACCTGAGACAGATCTCCCTGGACTACATGAAAAGAGACATAAAGGAGCTCTCTGAGCATGTAGCCCAGGCCGGTATGACCCTGACCTTGAGTAGCATCTTACCCTCACCAAGAATGATGCCACAATATGAAGACAAGATGATCAATTTCAACAATTGGCTTAAGTATTGGTGTCATTCAAAGGGGATCCAATGCCTGTCAGCCTGGGATGACATGCTCGACAAGCCATGATGCTTCGCTAGGGACGGCTTGCACCTGTCACCCCTGGGCTTTCGGATATTGGCAAAGGCTCTTGCTACCCCCATAGTGCCTTTTTTAGGCAAGGCTCAAAAGACAAACCCACCTCCATAGGTATCACAAGGGATAAGAAACTAAGAGTAATGCTACTCAACACCAGAAGTCGAAACCTCAAGATGCAAGCACTCGAAACTCTCCTTAGCATGGAGAACATCGATATCTGTGCAGTAACAGAAACCTGAGCACCCCAGCACTACCAGGTTATACCTCATACCATGCTTTTCGGCCCCAAAACTTGGACCGAACCACAAAAGGAGGGGGAGTATAAATAATCGTCAAAGATACCCACACCTCCAGGTTGGTGGCACAGTACGAAGCATCAGAGACTATCCATGTGCAACTAACAGTGGGTAAAACTGCCTTCCAGTTTATAGCCTGCTACAGACCACCCTCCCAAACCCAGGAACCCCACTCAGCCTTCCTGAGAACACTGGAAAATATGAAGGTCTCTCCAAACACCATTATATTATGCGACTTCAACTACCCAAACATAGACTGGGAGCATTACTCTAGCTCCAACACCCTAGCCCAAAGGTTCCTAGAATTTATAAACTCAAATGCTATGGAACAACTTGTTACCACTCCCACAAGAGGGGAAAACATACTGGACCTGATCATCACCAACATGGGGACTCTATGCTCCAGACCAGAAGTGTAACCCTCACTGGTAAGATCAGACCATAAACTAATCTCACTGGATATTCACATCCCAACTCCACCCCCTGCCCTGAAAACCACAGTGAAAAACGTCTCTAAAGCAAATTTCACACTCCCCAAAACTGAGGTGGAATCCTTCAAAGCCCCCGGGCCTGTGGAAAATACGGCCCAGACCACAGGATCCTTTATAAATGCATTCTATGAACACCTTCAGGAATGCATGGATCATGCAATCCCAAATGAAACCAAGACCCAATCCTCCAAAGGCAGACGTCCTGTCTGGTGGACCCCAGCCATAAACAAACTATACAATAGAAGGAGGAAGCTACTACATGATAGAGCAAAATCCCAAAAAGGGAAGGCACCTCCTATCAGTATTAGCAAAAAACTATGGGCACTCATAAAATCATCTAAGGCCAGCTTCGAGAGAAAAATTGCACAGGACACTAAGGATAATCACAAGGATTTCTTTAGTTATGTTAGGAACCTGGGTGGGAATTCCCAGATATGCTCAGAATTAGTCCAAAATGACAAAAAATACACCGAACCCACAGACATTGCCAACATCCTAGCTGACAGGTTCAGCGCAACCCCCCCCCCTCCCCACCAAAAGGACAAATATCTATCCCAGCAGAGTGCTGCCCCCTTGACAGCTCAGATTCTCAGGTAAGAGCTGCTCTCTCCAAAGCAAAAAACACAGCATCAATGGGACTAGACGGTGTCCCGGGCTGCGTCCTACATGAACTCCAAGAAGAGCTAAACCCAAACATAAAACTACTGTTCAATCTCAGCCTTACTACAGGATATGTACCCAAAGAGTGGCGTACAGCAACAGTGGTCCCTCTCCACAAAGGTGGTGCCTAAACGGATCCTAGAAACTATCGCCCCATAAGCCTGACTAGCTTGGTCTGCAAAGCTATGGAAAGGATCATCATGGACCTCATAAATAAAGATATTGGGGACCTACAGACACTGGATCCTACCCAGTTCGGCTTTGTTAAGGGCAGATCCTGCCTCTTAAACCTGGTTGATTTCTTTGAAACAGTCACCAAGGCCATTGACGAGGGGAAGGTGGTCCACACAGCCTACCTGGACCTCGTAAAAGTCTTCAATACAATACCCCACTCGGGCATTATAGATAAGCTCACCAGCTTAAATATAAACCCCTATGTCACTAGATGGGTTGCAAACTGGCTCAAGGACAGAACCCACATGGTTAGAATTGCTGGAGCCATGTCAGACTCCAAACCAGTTACAAGTGGCGTCCCACAAGGCTCAGTCCTGGGACCTCTCTTGTTTGGTATATATTTCTCAGAGGTACAGGCCAACACGGAAGGACTGTGGCTGACCAAGTTCGCAGATGACTGCAAACTGGGCGCCATAATCGACTCTCCAGCCGACACAAGCATCCTCCAAAAGGGCCTCATAGAAACAGACAAGTGGTGCCAGAGCCATGGCCTCAAGCTAAACGCCAAAAAGTGTATAGTCATCCCCTTTGGCAAAAACAAAGTGCCCACAAATTACCACATAGGTGGTAATCCATTAAGTACAGAAGAAGTAATTAGGGACCTGGGGACCCAAGTTGATAGCAGTCTCTCATTTGATAACCACGTGGCCAAAGTGGTTAGAAAAACATTTTATATAGCCCACCTAATCATGAAGGGATTCACATCTAGATCAGGGGAGGTCATCGTGCCTCTTCACTCATCCCTCATCAGGCCCATAATTGAGTACAATGCCCCTTTTGGGATGTACCTTACCAGACACCTGCAACAACTGGAAAGACCCCAAAAGTACCTCACCAAGAGGATCAAAGGGCTCAAACAGATGCCATATGCTGCCCGGTTAAAGAAACTCCAGCTCTACTCAGTGGCATACCACCTGCTCAGAGGCGATCTGTGCCTGACGTATAAAGCCATGTCCAACCCGGAATTAATGGACATGCTGCACCTCAGAAAATCCAAATCCCATCGAGCTACGCGCTCGAGAGACTTGAACCTCAGCACTGAAATAAATAGGACATGCTGGAGGGACAGATTCATAACCCAGAGGCTCCCTTCACTCTGGAATAAAATCCCTGTCCAGGTTAGGCAGAGTCCCTCATTGACTCTCTTCAAGAGGAATCTTGATGAGTGGATGGGAGATCGTAGGTTTACCCTGGGTATCACTTCTGTATCACTGTTAGACAGAGGCACAGTATACTAACCTCGAAAAAGGGCATAGCAAAATTAATTTAAAATGGGTGGCGAAAGCCAAACACACTCTGGCTAGGCTTATAAATGCCCTAGGGCAGATAGCCTAGTATGAACCTATGAACCTAAATAAACAGTTCAGTGTTATATTTTAAGGCATATCCAATATCACCTGGAACATACAATAGTGGTTACCATTATGAGTGTTTTGTTACTTATGGTCTGCTGAGGACTCTTGAGTGGCAATATGTACAAATACCAACTAGATATCCCTGTGAAAAGTTATGCCCCATATAAGACTGGTAGCTGTCATACATGTGCTGGATATGATAATCGTCAGAACTGTCCGGGTAATGTATAGACACATGGTATTTCACACTACTTGACAGTTGATCAAGTGCAAGCCCTTCTAGTTGAAATACTGGAAGTTATGTGGAAGAGGTGAGACCTTTTTAGCAACATGGGTGTAGTTAGTTGCCCTTCAGAACATTAGAAAATGGGCTAAGTGATAGAATGCCCTCATAGTGATGGTTGTATCCTCTACTGGCCATGGACACCAAATATATTTTACAATCTGCAGCAGCATCACATCAAGGGACTGTTGGAGGATTCGTGACATTCACACCTGCAAAACTCCTAACATACGAAAGGTCCAAATGACAAGAGTGGTTAGTGCTGTACAAATCCTAGTCTCGGCAAGGACAGGCATTTCATTTCACAATAAACATGCCACTGTCATGACCTGAATATATTTTGTCTGCTATAGTATTCCATTTGCCATCCAATTTAGCCGATTCTTATATTTATGCATCCGAACCATAATCAAGCATCACTGTGTTACATTGCCAAAAATTAAGTGGATGTCATTGAAGACTAGGGCTAATTTCTTATTCATTTTCAAACTGATGAATGATAGATATTGGCATTTTTTTCATCCATGTCACAGATGTATTGCAGCCACACATAACGAACAAGTTAGATCTTCATTAGAAATCACAGTGACAATTTTAGAAGCCAGGAGAGCTACCTGTTGCAAAGACCTCCATTTACCTTAAGTGTCACAGAGAAAGCATTTAGGAAAGTTTCTAAAGTTTCTTCTAGCATAAATTGCTATAATCTTACCTTGCAGAGAGATACAAGTGCAGCTGTCTGAGGGATTCTGGTTAAGCCATTTGCAAATACTCCACTCTGTACATATATTTCCTTACAGAACAAGTGCTGGGTTTGCCATTTGTTTGCAAGTCAGGAACTCATTTCATGACAGTTGATATAATTTCAAAAATCTGTAAACATTTGTTATCTAGAGAGATATACTGCGGGATAACCGTCATCATCACCACCTTCATCGTTATCATACGTTTTGTTTTACTTTTTTCAGAGTTAATGTATTTCTTATTGTTCATATTTGTTAGACAATCTATACTTGTTTGGGATAACAGAAATGCTGAGACATTAACCATGTTTGTGTGTATGTATGCAGGTAGTTCATTACTGTGTATTTGTGTAATTTGTTTTTGTTCATGCATATACTGCTGTATGTTTTCTGTTTCAGGGTGGGACTGAAAATAGTCCAGTATTTAGCATGAGTTCATTTAACCAGTTAACAAAGGAAGGACATACATACATACACAAATAAATAAATAAACAAACAAACAAATAAAGGATGTATATGCCTACTAACTTCCATTTCATTTCTCTGGTCACACAGTAGGATGGACAATGTCCTCGTCATGGAATTGACACTGTGTTAGCCACTGGAAGTCCTTTCTGCAACATGGAAAATTATGATGTGTAACATTATGGACACTGGCTCAGAAGGTAGCCAGTAACACATGTTGCACAGCTACTGATGATGTCACTCCTAGTATCTTAGTGCAAGCAGTACTCCTTTAAGATCTTGGTGTTCAAAATATCTGATTTTTGTAACTCATCATGCTAATTTTATTGTTTCTGAATCATGATTTTGTCGTTTGCATATGTGATGGATCTAATTAGCGTGTTAGCACTCATTTATATGTCATTATGTAATCATTAGCATATGACGCATACTGCACAATTTTTCCCATAGCAAAGTCACTCAACATGTGTCTTTGAGTCACCCCCTCCTTATATGTTGCCGCTTACTGTGCTTTTTTATGTAACATGCTGTGATATTTGTTTGTGAATCTCCCCAAAATGCATTCTTTCTGAAAAAATCAGCAGTTTTTATGTATTGCTTCTTTTGTTGTGCTTGCATGTACAACAGTTAGTTAATTAAATAGGTAAGCAAAAAAATCAGTCAATGCTTATAAAGCCTTCCTTCTTATTTTAACATGTGTTGCTCCATTACTGTTCTTATAATATTAGTATAAGAGCCTCAAAACTACCTGTGATGACCTACCACTGCCAACTAGTAATCAAGGAGCCTCAATCCTCACCACTGGCTACAGTGGGGACATTCATTGAGAGGATAACAGGTACACGCACTGTATTTCCAGATGCAGCTCTCTGCATCAAGTGCAATTTCCCTTAAGAGCACACAGAGACCACAGACAGACTGGGTCTGGTTTCTCCCTCTTTCTCCAGATCCCCATTAAGTCTCCCCACTGGCATAGCTATACTGTTGAGATCTCAGCTGAGTGACCAAGCCAAGACCTCCAGCACCCTCTCTATCCAACCAGTGCTTCATGTCCCTGCCCAAGTAGCCGACACTCACACACACACACACACACACACACACACACACACACACACACACACACACACACACACACACACACACACATATACACTCTTTCAGGTTTACTTAAATATGTAAGCTCAATCAATGCTTGTAAAGCCTTCCTTTCACAATGGTATGCCAGAACTGTTTTTTTTGTGCTTTTCACTGACAATGTGGTAAAGAAACAACTAAAAAAGCTAAGCAGCATGCATAGCAATAATTTTCTAATTTGCCAAACCAGTAGAATGTTTAGAAAAACGAGTGAAATTACCTATAAAATTTGCTAGCCAGGAGTGAATTTCTAAGCATATTTATTGACTGCATGTGGTAATTTTAACATTATAAGCTTGGCGACATAGTTTGCTGTGATATACTGTTATGCTGGTTTAAGAATCATGAACAGAAGTGTTGTTTCCTAGCATTTAGCTTCTGGATTTAGCTGTACTGCCTTAATGCTGTAACTACTGATAGCATAAAACCACATAGGAAAAACTGTGTAAAATTCACTGCTGTAAACTAATGCTCTGACTTATAGTTGCAATTGAATATAGAGAAATGCAGAAGCTGTGGTACTACTAATATTAATGAATGCCCTGCCTGAAT
Organism: Protopterus annectens; assembly: GCF_019279795.1. NCBI lineage: Eukaryota > Metazoa > Chordata > Ceratodontiformes > Protopteridae > Protopterus > Protopterus annectens. The sequence continues at coordinate 959,585,710 of NC_056747.1, forward strand.
GTATAATACTATTTGCATGCTTTTATGTTAGCCATGTTCCATATAGAATCCATGCACTAATGCTATGTACCTTACCAGGTCTTTCCATCCCACTTGTCCTTACCTCGAACGGCTCAGTCTGTGCTGAAAAGAAACTGTCATCCTGAAAACTAAAAGAAAAGCATTCCTGCACTGTCCCTCACTAAGGAAAAGGACTGCAAGGTCTATATCTTAAGTGTAACTGTTGTACTAATAAACTGCTTGGCTGACTTGTATGTACCATCTACAAACTGTAATTTGTACAATTCTGTAAATACTGCATTTTAACTCTGTATATAATGCAATCTGAATCACTTCTATAGAAAGTACCATCTGCAACAGTCAACACCAGTGTGATGCTCTAACTGTGTAATTGTATTGTATTGATAACTTGATTGCTAATCTTTTATTACATTTGTATAACTATATAACCTTGTTAATGGAGCTTTTCTCCCCAGGACTCCATTGAAAACAGGTTCATCTTGGCCCAATGGACTATCCTGGTAAACCAACTGCAAATAAATAAATACATAAAAATACTGGCTAAACTACAATATCTGTACAAAAGTCAGGTTAAAAGCTTGCTTACTCCCAACAGTCAGTAAACTGGCTAAATTACAAACTTTGTTTAATACAATATTGAGTAAAACACAGCTCACTTTCAAAAGAATTGTGTAAAATTGAATAAATTGCAGCTCACTTTAAAAATAACTGAGTAAAATCACTGTAAAGTTGTATTCTTTAAGCCTGCATACTCTCACAGACCCTGGAAATCCTTGTAGCTTGCTATAGTCCCACAGACCCTGGAAATTCTTGTAGCTTGTTATAGTCCCACAGACCCTGGAAATCCTTGTAGCTTGGTATAGCCTACTTTAATTCTAAATTCCTCTCAATTCTAGATTCCCACTCTCCTATCCGCACCCTCAGAGCCAAAACTAAGACTGTCCCCTGGTTCTCTAAAGTAACCAAAACCAAAATCATAGCAAGAAATTAAGCATGGGACAAATGGCGCACCTCCAAAGACCCACTTGACCATATTAAACTCCGACAACTAAGGAATGATACCAAGAAAGCCACACTGTTAGACAAAAAAAAACTTCTATCAACACCTTCAGCAAAAACACCAGAACAAACCTCAAAAATTTTGGGCAGGTATAAACAAACTGTTCCACTCTGGCCAAACCTCTACCTCCACCCCCTCAACTTGTGACCTTAAAACTCCAGAGGAAACTGCTAACATCATTAACAATTTTTTTACCAAAACCATCCAATCACTAGCTAGCCAACTAACCCCAACAGCTCCTTTCAAAACTCCTCCACAACCACTACCCCACTCCCTTTTGCCTTCCAACCTGTATCTACATCCACCATCCGATCTCTAATTAACAAACTAAAGCCCACTACCATGGCAGCTGATCTCCTCCCACTAGAATATTTACAAAAAGGGGCAGATGCCATTGCATACCCTGTCTCGATCATAATAAACCACACCTTGACTGAAACCACTATCCCATCTCTCTGGAAGGTTTCCCATGTCATTCCCCTTCATAAAGGAGGGAATTCTTTAGACCTCTGAAACTTCTGACCAATAGCCATACTATCACCATTGGCCAAAATTATGGAAAAGTGCATCCACAACCAATTAATGCACTATCTCACCCAAAATAAACTACTGGCCAACTCTCAGTATGTTTTTAGGCCACAACACAGCACCACATCAGCCCTCCTATCCTTCTCTAACTCTGTCAACATCAACCGAAACAATAACAAACTTACCTCTGCTCTCTTCCTAGATCTGTCTAAGGCCTTTGATATGGTCAGTCACCAACTGCTTCTCCATATCCTGAAAGAACTGTCAATGGATAGACCTCTGAAACTTCTGGTGAAAGGCCATGGCCCAGTCTTCTCTGATGCAACCAACTTCTATCACTCGGTCCCACTTATCTGTCTGATAGACAACAAGCAGTTTTATGGCAGAATACCCTATCCACAAGTCTACCCATCTCTACTTTAATATGTACCGCCTCCTCCTCAACTGAGCTTATGACCCTAACCCAGAATACTTTCAATGATGTAGAAAAATGGTTCGCAAACCGTCAGCTTCTATTAAACCCCAACAAAACTAAACTGCTCATCTTTTCCCCACCTGCAAATCCTCCTCACCAATCTTTACTATAAATTCCAACAATGGCACCATTATACCCCCAGATACTCACACAAAACTCCTGGGCATCACAGTCAATAACGCCCTAAAATACGACATCCATGTCAATAAAATCATCAAATATGTTAACAAAAAACTGGGCTCCCTATACAGGATCAAACTGTTCCTCACTCCTTTTGGATGAACCACTATCACTCGGTCCCACCTACTTTCTACTCTCCTCTATGCCTCGCCCCTCTTCACTAACCTGAACCAAACCATCCTTACCACACTTGCTAGTTGTTACAACCATATTGCTAGATTTGCTACAGGTGCTACCTCTAGGACCCACCATTGTATCAACGTAACTCAATTAGGATGGCTGGAGTGGCCCAGTCTTCTCTGATGCAACCAACTTCTAATAACCCACAAAATAATATATCAACCCAAAAAAACACCAGCACTAGATAAGATCATGAAACCATACAGCAACCTGAGGTCACTATGCTCTGCTGACAAACTGCTGGTACAAACAACTAAGAGCATAAATGTGGCTGGGGACTCTTTATTCGCCAACTCAGTAGGCAAAACTTGGACTATGCTACCTGCTGAACTTACTCACCAATCCTCTCAGTTCAAAAAAAGCCTCAAACTACACTTCCAATAGCATTGGCAATGTCATTGCTTAAACCCCCGCCTAATCACCACCCACTGTTCCTGCAAACTCTCCCTAAGCATTTCAATCATATACTCTAATAATTGTATGAATTCTTGATGGGACTTAGCCCATAACTGCGTGTATTATTGTCTGAAACTGAAGCCGCGTGATTTTGATGTTGTCTACAATGTTTTATCTAAGTTTGTAACCCTACTGAAAACTGCATATTATACTTATCTCTAAATGTTTCTGTTGTTCCTAATGTATTTGTACTCTACTTTCTGGAGCTTTTCTCCCCAGGCCTCCACTGAAAATGGACATATATCCAGTCGGACTTTCCTGGTAAACAAATGTAAAATAAAATAAATAAATAAATAAAATTGCACATACACACACAGACACACACACACACACACACACACACACACACACACACACACACACACACACACACACACACACACACATACAGACACCTGGGAAAAGCTGTCACAGGTTTACTAGCTATGCCCCCTTCTGCCTCGACTATAAGGTAGTTACCACTGCCACTAGTCAATTTTTAACAGCTACTTTAGGGCCCTTAACAAAGGGTATCCAGTTTTATTGTGCAGTATTAATACTAATACAAATGGTAATTTGACCAACAGCAGGGCTATTAGGAGTGCCCCACACAATGTCAACAAATAAATATGCAAGTACTCTCAAAACTTAAATATCTCTACACAGATCAGCCACAATGAAATGTTTAAATATATTTAATAATAAATAATGAAAGAACAAGAAAATACTCTGGATATATATTCAAAGTGACACGAGAGTTCAAAACCACAGGAAATATTTAAAATAACATTGCAGCACAGGTTTACACAAATAAAGTTTAACAAAATCTAAACTAAGCTTTGCTATATTCCTGACTGCATCTAAGAGAGTTGCTATACCCTAATAACTTACTTAAAGCAAGGCAGATGTGGTGAACGATTCTTCTTGTTGACAGGTCCAAGACAGAATGTAGAATGCTCTGCCTCACTGAGAGGCTTCTCAAAATAATATTTAAAATATTACTGCTGGGATAGCTTGCAGAATGACATAATTTCTAGTCATCTGACTTCTAGTTTCCAGGCAAAACCCCCATTGTTGAAGCTGGCATTATTTAGCATCTACCTGTAAAGATACTCATACAAGGGCTTTTGCTCAGATCTTTGGCATGTGCTAGAAGTCATAGAACAATTGCATTCCTTTATGCTTCCAAAGTAGCAATTAGTTCACCCTGAAGACAATACAGAAAGCTTCCTAGTAGAAACTTTGTGTCTGTAGCCGCATTGAAGGATCTTTATGGCCTAGCCTATAAAGTCATTTAATTTCAGATATGTTCCTAAAGTTTGCTAGACTGAGGTTAACCCTTCAGTTTCCTCTGTTAACATACACATTTAAACAGTTACAATAGTGCATGTACATTTCTTTTCCCTTCCGGTAGGTCACACTGTGGATACATTTTAAGTGCAAGCACTTTACAAATACCTATTCAACACAAATATCTGTACAAAGCAGTTAGACACACACATGCATACAGTTCTAATACATTTGTAACACAAGGATCGTATATAACATACAGTTCTAATACATGTGTAACACTGGCATCTTACATAAATTAGTCTGATATTCATAAATGACATATAATTATTTACAAAATTCCAGCTAGCTGTGCTGGCAGTGCCTTCGTTTGTCACAGGGCCCTTAACAAAGGGTGTCAAATTTACTGTGTAATATTATTACTAATACAATTGGTAGTTTGATGAACAGCAAGGCTATTAGGAGTGGTCCACACAGTGTCACCAAATAAATATGCAAGTACTTTCAAAACTTAAATACCTCTACACAGATCAGCCACAATGAAATGACATTTTTGAACTGTCAAGGCTTAGATTGAAGACCAGGGTGCTTAGGAAGTTTTTAGGGGAGTTCATGTTCGCTGATGATGCAGTTGTTGCTAATCACACTCAGCAGGAACTTTGTTCACTCATGACTCACTTTGTGTATGTATGTATGGAATCTGGCCTCACAATCAGTGTAAAGAAGTCCCAGGTGATGGGCCAAAATGTGGGCAATAAGCCATCTATTAGGGCAAGCAACTATGAGCTGGACGTCATCCATGAGTAGATGTACTTAGGGTCTATGATCTCTGACAATTTGTTGCTTGATAGCTAGATCAACAAGTGCATTGCAAAAGCCGCCACAATGTTTTCCAGGGTGACATTGTGAGTATGGGTTAATAATAATAACCTCACTGTACTTACTAAGGTGCAGGTTTACACAGCCTGCATTTTGAGCACATTACTGTATGGCAGGGAAACTCTGACTCTGCGCTCAAAACAGGAGCAGTGGCTCAATGTATTCCATATGTGCATCCTTGGTGCATACATGGTATCTCATGGCAGGACAAGTTCCCCAACAGCACAGTGCTAGAGAAAATAGGCACCACCTCCTGAGACAAAGATATATGGATTGTTTGGGTCATGTCTCATGCATGACAGATGGACAAATACCAAAAGTCCTCCTTTTTGAAGATTTGGAGTCTGGAAAGGGGACAAAAGGGCAACCTAAACTGCACTGCAAAGACATATGCAAATGTGACCTCAGTTATCTCTCCATCAGCTTGAATATGTGGCATTCTCTCAAATATGCCTGGAAATGGGAAGTGAAGGAAGCTCTCATTAGTTATGAAACCATCTTGGCAAGGACAGCAGAGCATAAGAGAGCCCTCAGGAAGATCAGTGCCCATGATACCAAACCAATATCTGCCTACTGCTGCTCATGATGCAGAATGGACTGTCACTCCCAGCTTGGATTGTACAGCCACAGAAGTCTGTGCTCGAATCAGTCCAACAGGGACACAAACCCGTGATCATTTGGAATCAAAGGATGCCTACTACACATTTAGGCATATGTTTACAACTGTGCATGCGGGATATGATTGCAGGTGTGTGTGTGTGTGTGTGTGTGTGTGTGTGTGTGTGTGTGTGTGTGTGTGTGTGTGTCTGTGTGTGTGTGTGTGTGTGTGTGTGTGTGTGTGTGTGTGTGTGTGTGTGTGTGTGTGTGTGTGTGTGTGTGTGTGTGTGTGTGTGTGTGTGTGTGTGTGTTTGTGTGATGATATGGGCAAGTACCAGCATAGCCAGCTGGAGTTTATTAAAGAATGATATGTCTGTTGAATATCAAACTGATTTATACAAGATGCTTGTGTTACAACTGCATTATAACTGTATGTCATTTGTATATCAAACTGATTTGTACACATGCTTGTGCTAAAAAGGTATTTATGAGGTTTGTTTGTGTTAAAATGTATCAACAGTGCACCCTGCTGAAATGAAAAGGAATGTACATGTATTATTGTAACTGAATTGAATGTGTATGTTTTAATAAGAGGATACTAGAACAGCAATGGTTAACCAACTAGCTTGCTTTAAGAAAAATAAGTGAAATGTAAATGAGCTGTTAAACCATTAAAACAACACCCCACAGTGCTGAATAGGACCAGAAATGCTAAGTCTGGGAAAAAAGCCTTTGTTGATTAGCTCAGTAAAATGAGGGTAAGCCCCAGGCACTGCCATAAACATTTAGATGTGTATTGTAGCCGTTTATACTAAACTCCTGTCTCAGCTTAAAAGGGGAATACTGTGAGCACCCAGAGTCAGGTGACCAGATGAGGTCATTCTGCCAGCCTTGTTGGAAAATATATTTTAGATATTACAAAGAGAAATGTCAGAGTATTGAGTGTTATGTTTTGTAGAACCTGACTAGTAAGACCCTTACCCACAGCATCTTGCCTTGTGGTAGTAAGTAACTTAACCAGGGAACAGTAATTCTTTTAGATTCAGTCAGAATATAATAAAGCTTAGTTTAGATACTGTTTTTCTTTATTTGTCTGAGTCTATCCATCAATGTTCTTTTCAATATTTCCTGTGATCTGAACTCTGTGGTTTACAGTGAATATATATTCAATATTTTCATAATCTTTTATTATTTATTATTAAATATATTTAAAACTTTTATTGTGGCTGGTCCTTGTAGAAACTATCTAACCTCTGAGAGTACTTATGTTTAATTGGTGACACTGTGTGGGTCAGTCCAGAAGGCCTAGCTGTCTTGGTCAACTGCTATCATTTGGATTAGTATTAATATTGCACCATATAATTGCATACCACTTTTAGGAGTCTTATAGTAACTGACTTGGGCAAAATTGGTAGAGCGGGTAATCTGTGCCAGCCTTTTCCAAGCGTGTGTGTGGGTGTGTGTGTGTGTGTGTGTGTGTGTGTGTATATTTGTGTGTGTGTGTGTGTGTGTGTGTGTGTGTGTGTGTGTGTGTGTGTGTGTGTGTGTGTGTGTGTGTCTGTGTGTGTGTGTGTGTGTGTGTGTGTGTGTGTGTGTGTGTGCCTGTGTCTGAAAATTAAATGTTAAAAAGAGCATGTGTGTCAGCTACTTGGGCAGGGACCTGAAGCACTGAGTTCACAGAGAGGGTGCTGGAAGAGTTGGCTTGGACACTTGGTTGGGGATCTAACCCTACAGCTGTACCAGTGGAGAGTCTTATTGGGGTCCTGGAAGGAGACAGATATAGAGACATCCAGAACCTGGGCTGAGTGTGTTTCCTATGTGTTCTTAAGGGTGTATTTGATACAGACAGGTCTGCATCTGGAAATACTGAGTGTATCCATTTGTATTCCAAGTGCACGTCCCTTTCCAGTGTCAGTGGGGAGGATTCAGGCTCCTTGATTACTGGCCCAGCATGGGGATGTCACATATTGGTGGCCATCACATATTGGTAGCAGAGATGGGCAGTGTTTGTCAGAGACCTGGTACTGAGGTGTTGCTCTGTATGGGTTTATCATATTTCCGAAGTACATTATATAGAAATTGTGCTATTAGAGGATACTGCAGCATTGCACATATAGTGCTGGTGGTAATAGTTTTTATAAATCACAGCCAAAAATGTAGTCATTATTACTTATTCCTTACCCCTGAACATGCCCATATTTTATTCCACCCATAGCTCTGTGGGCAAAGTCATAGTACCCTGTCTGCATAATTCTCTCCAGATAAAATAATTGAGATTATAGAAGAGCGTATATTCTTTTTTCATGAAAATAACCTTGGCAAGAAGAAAATAAAAGTGAGAGTTGGATAATAAATTACATAATATGTTATTTTCTTATTTTTGTTCATAGTATTAATCACATGCAAGTCCTGAATATCTTAAAGACAGCAAGCCATCTTACCTCTTTCATTATAAGCTATATCAATAATATTTCTGAATAAGACTTGAATCAAAAATGAAGAGACTTGACTTAACCTTTATTTTCTTGTTTAATTCAGCCTTTCTGTGTTTTGTGATGGTATGTATTTAATCGTGTCTAGGTAGTTAGCACGCACTAAATATCAGTGACTTTTTTGGGATGTGGGGAGGGGTGGAGCTCTGGTCTGGTTAGTTGACTTACTTAGAGTTGTAACTTTATGTAAGCAGATGTGAGGGAATCTAGGCCTGGCCTGTAACAAGTAGCTCAGTTCTTTTAGTTACTATAATTAGATAATCTAAAACAGGAAAAGATCAGCTAAGAAAACAAGACCTGTTAATTAGCAATGAAACCGAACAACTTTAAACCAAATAACATAGCATTTTTGAAGATTCAGCAAGTTGCGATACTCAGCATATTTCTTTAAAAAATGTTTTACAGTGATAAAGGCATGCTGGAACACTTCCAGTCATCAATGGTTTTGGGATTTCTTGTAAATCTTTTATATAGTTAAAAAGCAGTATGAAAAGCTATTTCTAAGTTTTATTTTTAAACTTTATTTTTGCACCATTTTATTAATTCTAAAAAGGACATGCCAATCTGTAAAAACCAGAGAACAAAGATGAAATATATTTCCCTGGAAAACTATTATGCAGATGGTGGGATTGGAATTTGATAAGACAAAATAGGTTGGCGTAGTGGTTAAGGTGCTTACCTTTGAAACACAAGGTGCAGGGTTTGATTCTGTCTTGGGGTAATTGGCTAGGCTTAAAATGGCCCGCAAGGGAAGTTAGCCTAGTATGAACCTATAAAATAATATTTTTCTGTACTTCATGCTTCATCTGTGCAGCATAACAGCAGACCAGTTGGAAATGCTGAACTGCATACAGAACAGAGCTGAACTACATACATTTAGTTTAACTTTTCTTGATCCTTTTGGGTTTTAAAGAATTCTGTAATACATTTTTTCTTACTCCCCCTTATATGCTTTGTGCTGTGAATTGGGGAGAGAAATAAGGTGGGTTATTATTTCAATTTTGTAGAAGTATGACTTAAACATTCTGTGCACTGTTCATAAATAATGGCATGCAGGGTAACAGAGCTAGTATGCATTAGAGGTACATGAAGATTTGTATACATTAGGGGAAGACTATTGTGCTCCATGCAGGTAATGTCTGTGTGAACTACCTTCCCTTCGGATGGCTCTATATCAGCTAATTGAGAGCTTAATTGAGTGAATCGCTATTTGTTGAACTGACTTAAGCAAAAGTTTGATTAAACGAACGATAATTTAAGTGAATGTTTTCCCAGGGAAAGGACGTGTTTGGCCATCATTGGGAATTTGCCCTTTTCCCTACTGTAGTGCGATCTCGGAGATGGTATATTTAGTTGGGAGGGGTGTGGCAGACAAAGCCCCCCAGTTTGCAGAGTTTTAAATTTTTTGTTTTGTTTGTTACAGTTGGTGGGTGAGCAACTAGTTTTTTTCCTTAAGAAGGTTTTCGCTTTAAAGATCTTTCGCTTAATTGAGCTTGTGCTTAATTGGGTTCAACAAATAGCAATTCGCTCAATTAAGCTTTTGATTAAATGATGTAGACCCCTTTGGACTGTACCTGATTAAGCAAGGCAGTACCATTGAAGTAGTGGCTGGTCACAGTACAGTATTCCATGGGACAGCAGCCCTGTCCAATATGATGCTAGTGCACTTGTCAGAACAGTGACCCTCTTCCCTTCTAAATTATTTGACATTGCTGAGCAATGTATTAGCACTGAAAAAAGGGAAGTTGCTACATGGTAGGAAAATCCTTACTGGCATTGGGGTTCCCTGCAATGCAGGTAAACCTGCTACCTCAACCAGAATATGCCTTCCCCATAAAGTGATAGTACTGAGCCTGTGCCAGCTTACTTACCACTGGATCCTCTGGCTACCACTTAGCACTAGATCTCCTGGGTACCACTTATCTCCAGATCCCCCTGGGTACCATACTGGAGTAATGAGTTAAGTTCCACTGTGACTGTGATATCTCTGTGAATCACAGTCAGATATGACAGTGAAGCACAGTTCAACAAAGGACATCTATTGGGGTTGGGGGGGGTGAATTCGCAAAGTGCTTTGTTCATATACAATGGGCTCCTGTGTGCCATTGTAAAGAATGGGTTACACTGTATAATGCTATTATGTCTATGAGTCTCAGTCCAGAAGGAAGGTGTACAAAACATAGTGTGCATAGTGGTTTTATTCCTCCAGAGACTGTTTTTGTGAAAACACTGGCTCATTAAGTTAGACATTTTAATAAATCACTGGATAAGCTAATTTAAGATTTTTTACAGCTGACGGTGTTCTCTGTGTTGCATGGCACTTCAGTTTATGTTGTGATTATATTTTTGAGAGGTTTCTACCATATTTTTGTTTGTACCAGGACCTTAAGGGTTTAGTATTCATTTGAAATAGGTATAGAATTTCATGTTCTAACTGTAAGAAAGATGACCAGAAATTAAATTTTAATTTAAAATGAAATGTGAAAGAAATAATTTCATTCAGATATATTTATTTGCATAAGGCTTGCTCTGCTATCTCAGGATTGTTTAGAAATTGGATACAGTTACTTTTATGAGCAAAATTAGCAGAAGTAGCAAGATTTGTAGAAACCAGAATAAATAAAAATGTGTTTGTCAAGGAATTAGAGTGACTGAGCATGATTACAAGGGAAAAAATCAGCAGTACTTTGGAAAGAACTACAGTTGCTAGAAGGGAATTTATCAGAATACTTTTACAGCAGGGTTTATAAATGGAAAGTAAGCCAGAACTGGCATGTGGTCTGACTTGTTTAATTGTTCTTGGTGAAGGTACTGAATAAGGAGATAAATGTAGGTTTGTTGTGCTGCTTAGAAAAAGTTCATTTCTTTGTCATAGCTGTGCAGTTTATATGTGCAGGAGCCTATGGTATAATTTATGATCAGGAACTGTGCTTCCTATAAAGAGATCAAATTTGTGGTCTACTGCTGTTGTATGTTGTGATTTGATGTACTGTGCTTCTTATAATACCATTCATGCTTATTTAGTTCAGAAGAAGAGAAGAACGTTTGTCTGGTACTGCTTGATAGAGTCTACTCTTATTACAGAAACGTTAATGTGTCTCACATGGTTACACATGGCTTTCTAAAAGGTGTTTTTGCAGTTGTGGTACCAGATTTCTAAACATTATCTGGTGTAGTTCAGATATCTGTCTTTGCATGGACCTTAGTCTGGGTTATGGTTTATAGTTGCAGATCAATCTATGGTGTTTCAAAGTCATTGTGGCATAACATAATACTCTGAAAAACAGTCACTGGGATTCAATAAACTCCATGTAGGCTTCATGCGAAGGCTACATGGAGTTTACTTGTTTGCGCGTTGAGCAGCAGCGCTTAATGAATATTCATGCCATGTCTCACCTTCAAACGTAAACAAGCAGGGTTTCATGGTGGCCAGGAAACCATGTAAAGCCACACGGATAGCAAACTTAGTTACAGCACAGCAAACTGGGTTAGTGGAATTGCAAGGAATGCCAAACGGCCCAGTGTTTTCATATATTAATGCATTATGTTGCGGGGACAGGACAGGACAGTGTATGTGTACACTCCAACATACTGGGCTGGTGGGATTGCATAGAATACTACACGGACCACCAGTGTTTTTCATATATTAATGTATGTGTTGCAGGCACAGGACAGGACAGTCTATATAGTGTTGAGCATTGCGGAATCCCATTCCAGGCAGGCTGTACAAGTTGTGTCAATGATCTGTAAGGGTACATGGACTGCCATTCATACAAAACAGTGATGGGAAGTCTGTTTATTGTATAGGGGCACACAGATGAAGTGAAGGGATGAACACCAGGGAGGAGGACAGGTGAAACATTGTAATGTACCACACATGAGGAAATGTAAAAGGAAGACATTTGCAGAAGGAACACATCATATTTCCACATGCCACAGTATGAACTGCATAGTGACAAATGTGCATGATATGACTATCACACAAGGTGACATAACAGTGGAGGTGTCTGTGTGATATAAGCATACAGACATGAACAATGTAGAGGACATATCATGGATGTTAAATATAATTGGGGTTGGGTGATATTATGAAGCTGTGCAAATTGATTTGCCTGAGTATGCCTATATTCTCAGCAGAGGCTTCCAACAAGTAGGACACAGATACAGGCTTATGGTCAACAGTAAAACCATTGCACACAATCATGGACAATATCAGAATAATACCACCAGTAATATCCTTTCCTGTGACACAACATATGTGTTTCTGAGTGAGCACAGATGGTGCTGCACCAACGCACTTATACAACTAGTAGGACAGGTCAGCAATCTCTGAGTGTAATCAAGCACATTCTCCTGACACTAACAGATGCGGGAGGTGTGAGGAGACACACTTGACATTATGATTACTACAGGCTAGTTATCTGGTGTGCATGGCAGAGTTATGTATGGCACAATACATACTGTCACAAATGTAAACCATGCCATCACTGTCATTAAATAGCTATGCATGTCATGAGTGCATCACCAAAGCAGATATCACACATGCATGTGGTATTGCACCTTGATGGGGGTTTCATGCTATCAGACAGTAATGTTTATGCAACAAAACTGATAACCAGGTATGCACAAATAGATGTGTGACAGCTCACAGTGACAAAGATGGTAACTTCAGTTACACAGTATTGGAAGTGTATGGAGAGACATGAAGAAGGGTGCATTGTACTCAGGTATTGGTGTGGTAAAGGCTGTGAACTATGAAGGTATTATGGCCTGTCATGTAGATGTCCTGCACATATTCAGTAGTTGTATTACATACAAGGGAGTACTCACCACAGTGGACACATGCTGGTGGACATTCCACATACCATATATTCCAGGACACAGGCCACATAACAACTGGTCTGCTAATAGGGTGTGATGCCTACATGATCCTTGGTTTGTAGATTTGTTTGCATAATGAAACAAATCCCCACATGCTTTTTTTTTCATCTCATGTGTTGTCATGGGTGTGGCAGCAATCTTTGATGTGTATTGATACTGTCTGTATTATACCAGTGTCACAGCTGGAGTCAATGATTGCACACAATCTATAGTCCTCTAGACAGCTGTTGGGACACAGGATTTGAATGTCATCCTTGACGTCTATGATTCCAGTCATCGACAGGAAAGGGCCTAGCAGACAGCCCTGATGTACACACTTGATCACTGGACATAAGATATAGGTCGCTTCACAGATTTCTGTATATTTAGATGCCACATATGTGATTCACTATTCTACCCACTTGTTGATATAGGTTTTAATGGCCACATCTGTCATTGTGGAGTGACTATCTCAGTGTGGACTCTTGTCAACTCCCTTGGCCTTTGCAAGTTCCACATGATGATGCTCTTTGAAAACATCTGACAGATGTAACAGACATAGATGTAGCATCAAAAACTCACACACATCTGTTGCACACAGCTAGGATATTACTAGTGTCCATTTAGAGAAGGCCCATGATGACATGTTGGTCTACCTCACAGATCAGGGGAGTCTGGATGTGTCTATACATTTATGCATCAGATGCTGTCCCCACCCACTCAAATGGATGAATGTTGATGTACACGCTTATATGGGAACATAGTCCATCTGGAGGGTCTGTTGAAGTGTGTAGCACATCATGTCAAGTTGGAGTATGTTCTGAATCACACTATAGGTGATCTGTGATGTTGTCACAGCCCATTGTTTCTGTGTAGTAGGCCTGCATGAAGGTAACAGAGAGCATACTGCCTATCTTGATCTGTCCTAAGGTTTGGACACAATCCCCCTACTCAGGTGTCATTAATAAACTCTACCAGCTGGGGATTAACACTTATGTCAGATGGTTAACCAATGTCCTCACCAACAGACCACATACTGTGAAAGTTGGTGACTTTACTTCTACCAATTTAGCTGTCACCATGGGAGTACCCCAAGGATCTGTGCTGGGCCCTATACTGTTTGGAATCTATTTTTCAACAGTCTAAGCTACAAAGTCCGACCTATAACTTACCAAGTTTGCTGATTCATGCATATTGTTTGCAATATTGTTTGCAATCATTGAGTCCACCAGTGATGTGGTGGGTGCACCAGTGCAGTGGTTAATGTTGTCTCCTCACAACAAAAGGTTCTCCGGTTCAATTCTCGGTTGGGGTGCCTTCTGTGCAGAGTCTGCATGTCCTCCCTGTGGTCATGTGGGTTCCTCTGGGTGCTGTGGTTTCCTCCCAATGTAACACCCATTTAAAAACAGACTTAGACTGGGAGGAAGGCAAACTCCAAAAGATCTGCTGTCAGTGTAAGTGGTCACTTATACTAAGATCCATTCTTTTAGAATTAGGTCCATTGTATACTTTTTTATTTTTCTAATCAAGTTGTTAGTGGCATTTAAACTTTTTCACAGCACATAAGTTAGTGCAAACCATGTGTAAAATTTTGATTACCTTATTATTTCTGATGATTTACCTCATTTTATTTATCATCTGTTCATGGTGTTTTTAAAAGCAAGTAAAACTGTGCAAGCCATGTGTCAAACTTAGGTTACTGGCTTTGTTCTTATAATTTGTGTCACTACATTTATCTGTGCATTTTCATTGTTTCATTAGTTCTTGGTTGTTCAACATTGTCCAAGGAAAGGAAGGAGACTATTCTTTATGTATTTGTTTATTTAGGTGCTTTGTTATTCAGTATATGTATAAAACAACCACAAAGAAAAATATAAGAAGTGACTCTTAATTACATAAAACTATTCATTCAGTAAGCATTTTCATCTCCACCAGACTTCTTTGCTTTTTATATATTTTTTGTGGTTGTTTTATACATATATTGATGTTTTACAACTAGTGGATCCATTTATAGTTCAGGCTTTGTTATTTAATACTGATTTTACATTGTACTTATGCTACTTCCCTTTTTTAAGTCTCAGAATGTGGAGATATCAAGGATAAATAAAATGTAAGATTTATTCTTTTCTAACCAACGATATCATGTGCCGTTCAGCTAACTCTGAAGACAAAGAGTTCATCTTCAGCCTTTTTTGAGGCTAATACTGACTCTCTGCAGGTATCCTGATATAGAGTAAGGAGAGGGCAAGTGAAGAAGACTGGCATAAACAGTGATTGTATTGTTTCATTACACATTACTACATTTCATACACACACACACATGCACACACACACACACACACACACACACACACAAATATACATACACATGTACACAGACACACAAACACACACACACAAATAGAAACACACACGCACACATATACACATATACACAGACACACAAACACGCATACACACACACACAAATAGAAATGCGCACACATACACACACACACACACATACACACGCATACACACACAAATAGAAATACACACAAACACACACAGATAGAAATACAAACACACACACACGCGTGCGCACACACACATTCACACACACGCACTTATTTTCATGTCACAGGACAGGTTTCCAATATTTCAGATTTTTTGTAGATCATAGGTCATAGAATATCTATTGCTGTTTCCCCATTGTTTCAAAGTATTTGTCGCTGTCCTTTATAGTACTTCCTTCCTTTTGTATTTGTGCAATGTGAATTAATGTAGCACAGCAGCAGCAAATGTCTGTGTCACATGTACCTCAGATTAGAAATATAGAAATCGGAAAGTTCCTTTTTTAACCAGATCACTCTTAGCTATAATTCCAAGTTAAAATATAATTATGCAGTTATATTGTCCTATCAAAGGTTAGTACTCTGAATCATAATATCGGCCACATCTGTACATTTTAATGATAACATTTACCATACTTTGAAGGAAAAGAATTTCCCATATGTTAACTTATACTATGAGAAATAAAGCTGTAGTAACCTATTAAAATTATGGAACTTATGTTTTTCCCATTTTAATGAATGACACATTTTCATCAATTAGCTCACTGCAGTGAACTTGAAGACATACATCATTTAATATACAATTACTGTTTCTTTATCTTTTGTATGCACAATGGATTCTAGACAAAGCCTATTTTGAAATTTTGTGATATCAATTCTTGAAATAACAATACTGAAAAGTTTAATTTCAGTGGAAGCAGCATGCCTACTAGCTATGTTCTTAGTGCTGGATTCCAAAAGATTTGGGCAGCACTGAGAAGAACTTCTACCATCCTGCTTTGGTGTCCTGACAGTGAGACTTCAGCTCCACCTCTCAGTATGATGTCATGCCTGGGGTGAGTATGCTTAAGACTCTGTGATGCTACTTCAGTGCAACAGCTGGCTGGAACAGATGATACATCAGGATGAGGTTAACCTCATCACTTGTTCTTGGCATGGGCTGAAGCCTGAAGAATATGTCATGTAGCTACCAAAGTACTCTGAAGTCAGTCATCCCCATAGTACCACTTATATGTTAGACATGGTAAGACATGCATGTCAGGTAAAAGTCTGTCATGCATGTATTAGTATGTTAGAAAATACAGGGAATAAATGCCGTGTGGCTGTCTAATGGAGCGCCCCCTTAATTCTGACAATAAACTGTTTTGAGTTGTCCACTGGTTTTTGAGGGATTACTCTTGATAAATAGACACACACACACATAGTCCTCAGCCAACCCCCAACCTACTTGCATCCCTCAGTACAGCTCCACCTGTATGTCTGTACTGGTATTGCAGGCTAATGGCTTTTTCACCATACCGTCATACAAGTGAACCATCAGCTATGCCAGGGAATCCCATTTAATTGGGCCAGACGGTTTCTCAGAAATTATACAGTTATGTTCAACACCAATGTAAAATTTCTGTGTCGAAAGCATTCTAAGCCTGATTAGTGTTTTGGGACTGGACAGAGAGCTCTGAGAGTCCTCATTAAAATATATAGCTTGAGGACCCCATGGTCATGTTTTAAGGACCCCAGGGTCATGTTTTTAGAACCAGAAATGTAGTTACTGCCTGTGTAATTAACCTCAGTTCTTTCAGAGCCCACTGTGAAAATGTCAAATTTTATGAGCATAGTTTTAATTTAACAAATGCTTTACAATCCAAGTGTTTTTTTCTCTGTTAGGGTTAAAGGGATAAACTCATAACAAAATTAACAAATACTGATTTTTCTTTATATCCTTTAAAGGTTTTGGGACAAAGTGAGCTTTAACCCCTTTACTACTGACCATTTTCAGGAAGGTTGTGTCTCTCTTACTGATGCTTTTGTTTTGTATTTGTAATTCTTATTTATAAAGAACAGTATCGCTGTAACTTTGTGACACATTTTCATGATTTTTTTGAAAGGTGCTGGGACATTTACCTGTAGAACATCTTTATATTGTCTTCTCAACTTCAGTGGCAAAACAACAATTCTGTCTTGTAGGTTAACTTATTTGCTGTTGGTGACAGCTTATCTTGGCACCAGATAGATATGTCAGAACATTGGATGCCAAAATAACTCAGTTTCCCTTTTTTAAAATTTCAATCCTAAAAACTAAGATAATGAAGTGGAATATTCATCTTCCAAACAATTTAGGGTTCATTATTTTGTTAGTACAATTTACATACTAACAGAACAATTACCCTCAACTAATTAAAGTAAAATGTATGAACCTGTAAGACATGACTAGCCAATCCATGGCATGTTATGATTTGGCATAGCCCTCCCATCAGTTGTCTAGTTGCAGATGATACCATTGGTTATGCCTGAATCATACCACATTAAGCAGAAGCCATCAACCAAGCATACACATTCTTGAGACTTTGAATGGTTTAATTTTTGCAGATATAAACAGAAGTAAAGTAATGACTGGAAGTTACATAAAATTTCAGGCATTGTTAACACTGAAAAAAAAAATAAAAGAATGATGTATATTTTTTAATTAAAAAAAAGATACAATCTTGGGAAGGGGTAATGCCAAGCAGCAATTGCTATTCCTTGTAGGAGACCAGAAAAAATAACTTGTGAGCATAAACAGAAAAATAGACAGCTCACAATGCCAGACAATCTTTTTTAAATAATCTTTTTTTTTAATAAAAAAAGAGTTAAGGGATATCTGGCATTAGACACAAACTCTCCAATTAGTGTAATCTTCCTTCCTAATCACAATTTCTCAAATGCAGCAGTCCTGGACTGGTTTTATGCAGTTGCTATGCTGTGAGATCACAATACATGCAGCAATTTGTGCACCTTTGTGTTTCCCTCCAGTTGTGCAACTGAGGGTTTAGTATTTTGCATGCTTTTTTGTATCCTGCAGTCATTCATACCTCTCAACCACAGATCACTAAAATTTGTAGTACTGACCTGTAAAAACCATAGCAGAGGGTCAGAAAAAGAAGCACTTCTTTATTTTTCACAATGAAGTTCTTCATATACTAGACCCTATATAGTAAATGCCAGGGAATCTTTGTATAGATTTAGTTTATTTATTTACTGTGGCTATATCCCCATAACAAGGTCTGACTTTATGAGTAAATCCTTAAATCTAGGAGGAGCAAAGCTAAACTGAAGCCTAAAATTATAGTCCCATGCCTAAATCATAGCAGTTGAGAGGTATGTCTGCAGTAATACAGTTAAGGATTAGATTTATATAAGGGTTGTGAGATGGTTGCAAGACAACTTGCACCTGTAAAAAAATAATTTTTAATTGCTATTACCCACTGTTTCAGTGTGTATGTTATTTAAGCAATAACCCACGCCTGGGTGTGGGTAATACTGGATTTACCCACTGTTGGTGTGGTTTGATCATGAGGGTGAAGCCCGAGTTGCCAAACAAAGACAACCGTGGGTAAATCCAGCATTACCCACACCCAGAAGTGGGTTATTGCTATTATACAATGGCATTATTTAAGAAAAGAAAATACTTTTCTTAAATAATGACATTGTATAATGCCTCCGTGCTGCCCTTCCGCAGCTGTCTGGTATTCTGCAGCAGTTCTGATGTACTGTGCATGCGTATGCTTACGCAGTACATCAGAGCTATGTTTGGAAGCAACGGAGAAAGGAAGATCTCCATTGCTTTTTTAAAAGTGTCTCGCTATGTTAAAAGTGTTTAACATAGCGAGATAGCTTTAAAAAAAGCAACGGAGAAAGGAAGATCTCCGTTCCCTTTTTTAACGATGTCTCGCTATGTTAAATGGGTTTAGCATAGCGAGATATCTTTAAAAAAGAAACGGAGAAAGGAAGATCTACATTGCTTTTTTTTTAAGATATCTCGCTATGTTAAACTCATTTAACATAGCGAGATTATAGCAACAGAGCTCTTCCGTTCTCCGTTGCTACCAAAAACACAAAAAAAATCAAGACTTATACAAATGGAAAAAGTCTGGGCGACCAGACCTTTTCCTTTAGTATAAGTCGGATTTACAATGAGCACGCTGACCAATCAGCATGCACGTTTTGGAATATTAATGGGGGAGTCATTGTATAATTAACTAGTTTATATCATCATGTTTATTGTTGGTGGATTGCGCCAACTTCTTGTTATAGGAAACCCTCCTTTTACTAACAGATAGCTATACAATAACTTATAAAAAAATACTTTTAGAGGGAAAAAAATTGTTTGCTCAGTGTGAGTAGGACAAAATTCTCAGATTATGTTAACAGCCTTATTGTTCTTTGCATTGGAGAGGTTAAGGGTGACTGAAAGTAAAAATAATTTGTACATATGTTTGTGTGCGTGTGTGTGTGTGTGTGTGTGTGTGTGTGTGTGTGTGTGTGTCTGTGTGTGCGTGTGTGCATATGTGTGTGTGTGTGTGTGTGTGTGTGTGTGTGTGTGTGTGTGTGTGTCTCTGCCTGTCTGTACGAATGAAGTTGAACTATATAATGGTCCAACACAAGTTTTACAGCACAGGTTTTAGACTAACATAAGACTTTTGTCAGGAGCTAATAAGTTAGTGATGTGACATGTAGCATTTAGAGGCTTGTATGTGTTATCAATAAATTATTAGCTCCTGTTGAATGGCTCATGTTATTCTGAAAGCTCTAGTAACTGTGTTTTTTTTTAAAAACTGTGCTGGTATGTATCTCATTACCACAGAATCACATTAAGTTCTGTACATGGATCAGCACAGAAGTTTTCCTTTTTAATTCCATGAAACAGAAAGTGGTTATTTGAGGAGAATTGGAAAGTAGCCTGTATGTGAAGTCTACCTCACAGCTACTTGATCTGTTTTAATTGACTATCATTCTGGCTTGTCAGGGTAATATGCATGTGTATATATTGGGGGGAGGGACAAAAAATGTCAGAAGTATCATTGTGTCTATAATTATGTGACCATAACCCATGTTCCACCCATTTCATTAGAATGATACTAGTCTGTTGTAGCTCCCATCTAAAAGTGTGTAGCCAGGCTGGAATTCTTGTAAGGTGATTATTTAGACAAAAACAAATCATTACATGTAGTTATATATTGTGTTCCATTGCTAATGTCTGTCAGGTCCCCTCCTAACCTATCCAGACAGCAGCAGTTGCAGATCCTCCATTTTTTAGGGGGCAATGAAACAGTAGGGTTCAGGATGCATACTGAGTCTTGTTAGCTCTTCATTGGTATGAGACTCCAGACTGAGCTCTGAAAGTGGAAATGTTATTAGTACATCAGCAGACAAGGCAAATGTATAGCATGTTCCATAAAATTGCATTTTCAGAGTTGTTCAAAGCATAATATAGTGCAGTACAAAGAGACTTCTTGCTGTGTGTAATTCACCATAATTAACTAAAAGTAACCAAGTGTAAACTTTGCACAGCTTTCTATGAATTATCTATGCAAAGTCTAATGTGATTTCATTTTAGAGAACTGTGACCTCAGGGTATAGGCGGCTACGGTGGTGCAGCGGTTAGCGTTGCCACCTCACAGCAAGTGGTTCCCTGGTTCAATCCTCATCTGGGGTGCTTTCTGTGCGCAGTCTGCATGTCCTCCCTGTGGTCGTGTGGGTTTCCTCCGGGTGCTCCGGTTTCCTCCCACATCCCAAAGATATGCAGTAGGTGGATTGGACACTCTAAATTGGCCGTAGGTGTGAGTGTGTGCTTGTGTGTGCCTTCTGTGGAAGGTTGGGTGCCGGGCTGGCAACTCGACACTGTAAAACTCCACTGCCAATCATGAGTGGACAGATGATCTGCTGTGGCGACCCCTAACCGGGAAAAGCCGAAAGAAGAAGAATAAGAAGAAGTGACCTCAGGGTATAACCATGACTGTGTAGTTGTAGTGGGTAAAATCCATAGCTGGAAAATGAGATTATCTCTTTGTTGTTGTACGTCACCATCTTATTATGTCATTTTGATATTATTTTTACTTCAGTGAAGATACAGATTCTGAGTTTTGACTAAATGGTGCAGAACTAACAGAATATTCTTATTATCTTTTCAGAATATTTGTATCTCTTTCCATCTCACTATTCAAGTATCCATGTATTTTTCTTTAATTAATCAAAGCAAGCAGGAACAAAATAAAAAAATAAGTAATCAAAAACGACTGAATTATCTTTACTAGGAAACATAAAGTCAAGCAAATGGTATGTAGCAGATGCTGATAGATAGGCATCTGCCTGCCCTAAAATACGATACACAGACAAAGATGGTGCATATGATTTAGAACTACCAGAAGGCCTGTGTGCATGTGTTTGGTGCCAGAGTATTTTTGTAACATATTTTGCTTATTTCTAAAGTGCTTGTGCTTTATCAACAGTCTTTGAGAAGAGTAGTTGTATCTTGTGGTCAGGGTTCTTTTAAAATATTCAAACAGCCTTAGAGTAAAGCTGATCAGGTTGGTGGTATTGAAACTCATGTCTTGTTTCTTTATTCGTATTTTTAACTATAAGATGGGGGTCTGAAGTAATCAAACTATGTCAGTTTGTAATACTTTTGAACAATAATGCAACTACAGGTTCCAGAAGATCTCTTATCTGTAGGGCAATTTGTTCAAGGGTTGGAAATTGTGGATGTAAAAGCTCAGTTTATTCCTGACTATGAGCAGTACATCTCAGAAGCCTGAAAAAGTGTTTTATTTATGTATGTCAGAGAAAAAGAAGCACTGAAAATATGTAATATCTTTGAGTTCTGAAAGAGACAAGAGAGTAGGAGAAAGTGGGAAAGAGAGAGCAGTGCTGAAAGAAAACTGTAGCTGAAGAACATAAGAAAACAGGAGTAACAGTAGGCAAGCAATTACAGGGGCTTATAAGCTGCCTGGATGTATAGACCTTTAAGAAGACAAAGCAGAACTTTTTGAACCATCATCAAGGCCTTAATATTGCTTACCTTTTAAACTGAGTAGGGCCTTATGTAATAAACCTGGTGTAAGTTTTTGTTTACCCTTCCAGTCATCAAGACCAGCCTTAAAGATAGCAGTAGTAATTTGTTTTACCAGTAGTGTTTTGGAGTCAACTTAGATCTTTAAGTCAGTCTAGATCTGTAGTGCAGGTTTAGTGAAGAAAAAGATCAAATAGGAAAAGAAATATAGGCACCATTTACTCTTCTTGAGTGTGCCAGGTGCAACAGAAGGTATATATACTTATATTACTGATTTGAAGAACTGAGCTATAGCATATGAGTTTGGAGTGATACATGTTTCACTAATGTGTGACATATTAGAGGTGCTCAGATGAGAGACATTTTTGAAAGAAGTGGGCTTAATGTTAAATAAAGTCAGTGGTGACTGTAGGATTATTGAAATTCTGATATGTGTGAGATGGATAAATTGAGAATGAGCAAAATTAGAGTTAAAAGAATCATGGAAAGCATGAAAAACATAAGTTATGTTTTTTATGTTCTCTTTTAATTGTGGATGTAACCATGATAAAAGAAAATGTCTATTGATTAATCAGTAATGAAGAAGCTATGGAAAGATGTATTATTTTGCTAGTGTATAATATTAAACACATAGAGCTGGATTCAGGAAAGCCTACCTCAATGTGGGAGCCTTAACTTGGAAGATAATTGTGGTAAGCCTTTCTTTTTTTGAGAATACTCCTCCACTATCATTTTTCTGTGGTGGGAATTGCAGCACAGGCAGTGGTCTTGCTGTGGGAGCTGCATTCCAATGAAGCAGTCCGGAGAACAGGCTGATATTAATTAGCCAAGTGTTCTCCCAGGGAAATGGCGATGCCTCCTGACTAACTTATTGATACAGAGAACCAGTCTTCTAAGTCAGGCTTTTCTTTATGAGGAAAAAGTGAATGCCATCAAAAGACTGCATTCACCAATTCACTCCTATGGGACTAGTCATGCTACAGGTAAGTATATAAGAACTATGTTTCTGTGTGTAGATGTGTGTGTGTGTGTGTGTGTGTGTGTGTGTGTGTGTGTGTGTGTGTATGTGTGTGGATGCTTGCGCATGTTCTCACACCCATACATGCATGTAGGGAATGCCTATGCTACCACAATACATACGCTGCTAGGGAGAACAGTAGCAGGGTGAGGTCTCACAGTGTAGAATTCGATTTTCATATGGTAGCTTTGCTGTGTCTCCAAATCAGAGAGTTTCTATGTCATGCTGATTGACCAATTAGTGGAGGTGGATTTTATCTTTGTGAATCCCAGGGTCAGACTTTCAGTCAAAGAAAATGTGATGGAACAAAGTCATGACAATGATTTTTTGCAAGCACAATGTATGTTAAGAATGTGCACAGAGTTAAGTATTTAAAAATATACAGAAAATATGCAACAAAAGACTTAGAAATTTGGACAAGGTAATAGTCAAAGTGAGGAGCTTAGGCTAGACTCTGATGAATAGTGCAATGTAACATTTGTTGATACATTTGAAGATGAATCTGAAAGGGGATAAGATGTATCCATTAGTATACATATTGCTTATTTATTCAAGTCATCTTGTAAAACCACAAAATACTTATAAATGTAAGAATAAAAAATGCAAGATGCAGTTTCATGTATTACTTGTACGTGTTTATTAAAGTGCCTATAACTGGGCAGTTTATTTTTAAGCCAAAAAGTAACACAAACACAAGCATAAAATATAGATTCATCACTAAAATGAAATGATTAAAACAATTAAACCACTGAAATCAAACAACATAGTGAGATATGTTAAACACCTTATGCCAGCTCCAACAATTATGTCTTCAGAAGTGCTATGGGCTTGTTTGTGGCACAGCAGTGATTATTTTGCACAAAGTCAGTAATGTGCAAAAATGGGATTTAGGCCTGAAAGCCATTTAGGAGCCTTTAAAATCCATTTAGCACTGGTGACTCTTGTAACCACCATAGCAGTAGATTCGAAAGGCATGGCCCATGCTAAATGAATAGATTCCAAATTAATCCTTTGAACCCACCATTAATCCCATTGGATTTGAAGTTGGGAGTGGTAAAATGACTAATACCATGGCAACAACTGTCAAAGTTATGGGGCACTCAAGTCATGTAGGGCATGATAAGCCATGCGTAGAACTTTGCAGATAATACCATGCCAACAGCTGGCAAAGTTATGGCATGTTTCAAGTCATATAGGTCATGATGAACCATGCACAGAACTTTGTAGATAATACCATGCCAACAGCCGTCAAAGTTATGGGGTACTCAAGTCATGTAGGGCATAATGAGCCATGCCAACAACTGTCTGTCTCAAGTCATGTAGGGCATGATAAACCATGCACAGAACTTTGTAGGTGCTATGTAATATTGCTATTAGCCATAGCAAGCTATGCAGAACTGGTATAATGTCATGGTACTGGGGGACACCACAAGTAGTTAGGCCGTGGAGTTTTGCACAAGTTGCATATGATCCAGTCCAGAAGCCCCAGGAATTGTAGTAATCCAAGCCAGAAGAAACTATAACATGTATAACAAGAGAGAGCTCTGCAAATGATATAAGCTGCTTAATGATGGTAATGGTACTTGGACAGAAATTGGAAGAGCTGACAACAGCGACCTGGTCCTTAAGTATTTGTCTATCATTAATAATATCTCCATATTTTGTATGTTTGACACAATTAACTGTGTGTTGTCATTGTGTATGATGTTAAGGTTTAAAAATGAAGTATAAGACTCTGACTGTGGAATAAATGGCTATGTTAACCGTCTTGGAGATGTTAAGCTTCAACTGATTGCTGGTCGTTCAGTCAGGGACACATTAGAAACTTTTCTGCATTTTCTACATTTTTTGTAGAAATACATTCCTGGGAATGGAGATGGAAACTATTTATCATAAGTATAGCAGTGATATTGTTAGCCTTTCCTTTTACTAAAATCGATCAATGGAAGCATGTACATGGTGAATAACAGGGGACTCAAACTGGAACCCTGTTGAGCACAACAAGAGGTCCTGGTCCTTGCACAGTCTGATGTCGTGTTGACAATTATCCAGCCTTCATCTAGCTCTCTTAAATTCACTTATTGCAAAGTAACAAGAGTTGGACTGTTATGTGACATGAGTTGGATTTGATGTACATAACTAAGGGCTAAAAGCCCAGCTATCTGGCAGAGAAAGATGAAGCCTTATCTACAGATCTGATGACCCATGTTTGGCTAGCAGCTCAGGCACTGGAAGAGCCAGGTAGAGAAGGACAGGTGTGAGCTGTTGATGCTGTCTCACCTGTTTTGGATGTTGAGTGATCAACACCAATCAACAGGAGGCTTACAAGGCACTGTAATGACTAGGGCCAGGGACATGGATTTGATGCTCCCAGGCCAGTGAGGTATGCCTCATTAATGTGTGATAGGGAGCATGCATATGCACAGGGAAGGCATAGTAGGACTTGTGATGATATGGCTACTCATGTCAGCAACCGTGAACAGAATTAAGGTCCAAAATTAAAATATCATCATTGTCTAGATGCCTGCAGGGGTATAAAACTCCTGTATGGATGCTCGTATGGCAAACCATCTGGTCACAAGTTTTGTCCTGGCAGGGTAGTACTGCCACCACTCTAGATTTGGCTAGGGATGAACACACTATGGACCTGAGCCAGTCTTGACATGTAGCAAAATACAATAATGAATACAAAATGACAATATGCAGAGTAATCTGGCCGGTTAGAGGTAGATACCAGCAACATGACAATCTACAGTGCTAAATAATAATATAGCCTCAAATAATAACACAGAAATAAATACCAGACACAAGATCTCAAAAGTGAATAAATATAAATCTCTTTATTAAGCAATAAAGACATTAAGACAACAATGATATAAATTAAATTTGCAGAGGTATACAGATCTGCACAGTGAATCAAGTGTAATAATCAACTGAACAGACAGAATGCATAAAAGTAAAACAATCTGTATAATAAATAAATAAATAAAATAAATAAATGCTCCAAGTGAATCTAGCTCAAAATATTCAACCTGTTTTAATTTAGTAAAAATATATAAATGCAGTTGCAGATAGATATGGGCACCAAGGTTTTCCAAGAAAGTCAGCCTTTCTATAGTGGTTTCAACTCAAAACAAATATTTTAGTTTATTATTTTCCTACAAAAAACTGAGATTACTAAGCTTCCTGACTGCAAACTCTTTTATGACTGAATTATATGCAACAATTAGGTCTCTCTCATAACTGGACTTTCAGGTTTTATACATATTTTTGTCTACATTACATAAAAACAAATGCAATTCACATAAGGCATATTATAAGTGCATTTTCACTGTGCAATTCTTATTTCATCTTTACAAAGATTAAATATAGCTTACAGTTGTGCTAACTGTCTGAAATAAAAAAGAAAAACAATAAATCACATTTTAAGTCAATTTTCTCTTACCTGGCAAAATAACATCGGCCAGAACCTGGTTCCAGTAGACAGGGGTGATTTTAGTGATGGCCTTTTCTTCTATGTCTTATCTAAAGTAGTGTTTCATATGAGTAAGTATATCTTCATTGCTGCCTCTAACAGAATAATATGGTGTTTTGACTAAAAGTTTGTAGTGTAGTGTGGTCCTGTTGTAGGTTAAGTTTATTGAATGCTGTTGAGTCTAAGTAGTGAGGTAGTTCTGGCTTCCCCAGGAAGACGGTGATGGGTTCTGGGTTCATCAGTGTAAATAAATCTACAAATCTTGAACACTCTAGTATGGAACATGCTTGTGTTTGTGGGAGAGTAAAGGGTTATTAAAAAACAAATGCATATTTTGTGCAAGGATATTTCTAGACTCTTGTAAGAGTAAGGTTGAAAGCTAGTAGCAGAACTTTAACTCTAGGTGTGTCTTATTTTCCAGTGTTTCGTTATGATCTTTGAAAGGGAGTGGACTCGATTTTTTGACAGTGACCTGGGTGATGCTATTGTTTAACTGGTATTTTATTTGTATGGGACTTACACTACATCATTTTTGCATGTCCCAAATGTTATCACAACTGGTTTCATGGTGTTTATAGTGATTTGTTTTGACGAAGTTAGTACACAGAGTGGAAATGTTAGATAGTAGCATTTGTTGCAGTTTATCTCTTATGAATTACTTGACTTTTTTCATTAGGAAACAGTGTAAAAAAGTATACATACTAAAATGAAACCTTGATGGACTGCACTAGTGAGGTTCTTGACATCATGCAGTGAGCTACCAAAACAAACCTGATAAAACTTAAGTCAATCTTTATCTTGTTAGGGGGTCTGCAACTGGTCATCTACAAATAACACAGAGTCTTTCTTTTAGATTCCACTTATACAGTTTCCTTGTGTGTACCCTAAGGTTGTATATTGCATGCAGTTTATAAGCATGTGCCAGTTTCCTTGAGTGTAACCTAAGGTTGTATATCGGGCACAGTTCATATGTATGTCCCAGTTTCCTTGAGTGTACCCTAAGGTTGTATATTGGACACATTTCATAAATATGTGCCATTTTCCTTGAGTGTACCCTAATGTTGTATATTGGGCACAGTTCATAAGTATGTGCATGTTTTCTTGAGTGTAACCTAAATATATTGGGCACAGTTCATAAGTATATGCCAGTTTCCTTGAGTGTAACCTAAGGTTGTATATCGGGCACAGTTCATATGTATGTGCCAGTTTCCTTGAGTGTACCCTAAGGTTGTATATTGGGCACATTTCATAAGCATGTGCCAATTTCCTTGAGTGTACCCTTAGGTTGTTTATTGGGTACAGTTCATAAGTATATGCCAGTTTCCTTGAATGTACCCTTAGGTTGTATATTGGGCACAGTTCATAAGTATGTGCCAGTTTCCTTGAGTGTACCCTAAGGTTGTATATTGGGCACAGTTCATAAGTATGTGCCAGTTTCCTTGAGTGTACCCTAACATTGTATATTGGGCACAGTTCATAAGTATGTGCCAATTTCCTTGAGTGTACCCTTAGGTTGTTTATTGGGTACAGTTCATAAGTATGTGCCAGTTTCCTTGAGTGTACCCTAAGGTTATATGTTGGACACAGCTCATAAGTATGTGCCAGTTTCCTTGAGTGTACCTGAAGGCTGTATATTGGGCACAGTTCATAAGTATGTGCCAGTTTCTTTGAGTGTACCCTAAAGCTATATATTGGACACAGTTCATAAGTATATGCCAGTTTCGTTGAGTGTACCTTAAGGTTGTATATCGTGCACAGTTCATAAGTATGTGTCAGTTCCCTTGATTGTACCCTAACATTGTATATTGGGCACAGTTCATAAGTATGTGCCATTTTCCTTGAGTGTACCCTAACGTATATTTGGCACAGTTCATAAGTATGTGTCAGTTTTCTTGAGTGTACCCTCAGGTTGTATATTGGGCACAGTTCATAAGTATGTGCCAGTTTCCTTGAGTGTACCCTAAGGCTGTATATTGGGCACAGTTCTTTTCAACACTTCTAGTTCTTTTTTTACAACTTTTGATGCTCATTGAGCATCTAGGTATACAGACAATATGAAAATTGTTTCAGTTATTACTTTCATTACTGATATAAACCTAGTGATGAAGTTTTAAAAGAAATTGATGAATGGCTAAACAAGACAGGTCTAAGTATAAATGCTCAGAAATGTAAGATGTTGAGAATTGATGTGGTAAGAGTAAAGAATTGGTCTGGTAAGAGTAAAGCCAAATATTATAATTAATAATACAATCACAGAAGATGTATGCATTATGAAAGACCTAAAGAACATTAAATTGCTATTTAAAATTTAATGAAAATGCAAAATTATTCAAAAGATGTTGTAGACCATAGTGTTAATATTTAAAAGAATGCCTGCTAGTGATATTAACACATTAAAAGGCCTATGCATGTCTCATATAAGGCCAGAAAAGGTACAGATCAAATTTACCTGGAAGATATCAAACCGTGAATGTATGGCTTATATGTAAAGACTAAAGTTTTGCTATTGTTCAGTGTCATCCCTAGATATCGGGTCTATATTATATTTTCGAAGCTTCAAAATTTCGAACCTCATATGTTCGACAACATATGAGTGAAACTTGAAACCTCGAATATATAATCAAAAAGTTAAAAAAAAAAAAAAAACTTACCTTAATGCTCTGAGCAGGCAGGCAAGCCTACCTGCACCCCACCCCACTACTTAAATATACCAACTCTAAGACCGCACTTCAGTGCAGAAAAGGGAAATTTTCCCATTCTGCACGTACGGAGCTGTTGCCTTTCATCTTCGAACTTTTCAAAGTTCGATCCTATGGTGTTGACTGTATGACATTCGAACTTTGAAATGTTTGGCAGTTTAATAGGATCCCGAGATATCATATGCTATAAAACCTTGATTGGTTCAAAACCAGCCTGGACTGTTGGGTAAACAGTAAGATTTATAACATTGATATACTGGAGTCTGTGTTTTGAGATGTAAGGGCTTGAACACTGATTGCTGTCTGACCTTATGAAACTGTAAACATATGATCATATTTGACTGATAGTTTGAAAGCCAATAAATGATATCTTAACTGAAAAAGCTGCCTTTCTGTTTGTATTAAAGAAGTATATGGTGTACCAGTTCTAAAGAAATAGTCAGAATTATGAAGATTCCACCTGAGAGTAAGTCATTTTTCATATTATTATAAATGTAGTTTGTAAACATTTAGATGGTTGACATGCTAAAATGTTCCAAAAGCCACGTTGAGCATCCAGTAAAAGATTGGATTTGTTTATGGGCTGTACTTTCTCAGGTATCTTTGCCACGTGACATAGGTCAGCAATGGGTCTAGTGTCTTGTTGGGGGTGGTGGTATTTTAGCAAAGGGGTGATGAATGCATATTTAAAATGCATAGATATACTTCTTGAAGTGAAGTAAATACTGAAGATGTAGTCTCATGATTTTACAGTCAGTGGAGTTGCCATTTTGAGGAATGCTGGGTGTAGTCTGGCAAACTTGTAGTTTACTTTTTTCTCAAGGTTTTAAATCTGCTTTTGAACTTCTTTTAACAGCTACAATTATTTTAAAATATAAACCATGTTGATGTGGATATATAAATTTGAGAGTCATTGCAGGATACTGCAGTGGTACAGAGGTTGCGTTGTCTTCTCACAGTCAGAGGTTCTCCGGTTCGATTTTTGGCTGGGGTGCCTTCTGTGCGGAGTCTGCATGTCCTCCCTATGTCCATGTGGGTTTTCTCCGAGTGCACCAGTTCCCTCCCACATTGCAAAGTATTTTAAGAGAAATACAATAAAGTATTAAAAGCTTCAAGTATATAAAATGTGTAGACATTTCAATGTTAGAGTATCTGAGATTAAAACAATAAAAGGGAAACATATAGAAACTTGACAACTACTTTATTGACCACTTTGAAAAACTACTGAAGAGTACATGAAATCAAATTATTGCAGAAGTATAAAAGCCTTAGGAAAGTATTAATTTTAATAATGGATGATCTTGCTGACAGGCCACATTTTAATTTACTTCAGCTATCCAAATTTGTTTTCATTTTTGAAAGAAGAGTTATTAGCACTTGATGCTGCGGTGTATTTAGTTAAACTGAAAAATTAATGAAAGAAGCCAATGTAAGATGTATTTTGGTACACGAGTTGCTGAAAAGAAAAAGTGTGGACATTTTCAGGTGGCTTGTGATTGGAGACCTTGCCATAATCTGTTATTGTTTCTAATACTTTTTGAATAGATCTGTTAGGATTCTGAAAGTATAATAAAATACTGTCTGCAAAAGAAATGATATTAACATAGGGTCACCAGATTTTATACTTTCAGTTTTAGTATTCCTAGAAATTCTTGTAAATGATAGTTTTAAAGAAAGAATAAAGAAGTAGTGTAGCAGAGAGCACCCTTGGCTTGTATCAGTTAAAATTCTAATCAACACTGATAGCTGACCATAGATGTAATTCTAAGCTGAATCTCAGAGAACTGTAATGGCCTGGTTATGCAACCTAGGGAAACAAATTTAGTTAATAACTGAAAAAGTAATACACCCGGTCATATGCTTTGCTAGCATCCAAAGAGATTACATTATGGTAGAGAATTAATTGTAATATTATTTTGTTTTTATCTGGTTTCCATGAAACCAGACTGCAATTTTAACTTTATTAAATTTGCTGCTGAATGGAATTGTCCAGCTGAAACTGTAGCATATACTTTCATATCCAAATTAATGAGAAGCATGGTCTGGTAATGTTTGATAAGTAGTAGATCCGCATTGGCATTTAAGATAGTTTTATACTTTTTTTAACTATTTATCAGAGAATTCATATGACTTGATAAGACTAAAGCGTTGCAGCAATATAGAGAGTAATCGATGTTTGAACCTTTTATAAAATGAAGCATTAAACCATCAGGAACAAGTGCTTTACCTGGTTTAAGAGTGGAAGTTACACTATGACTTCTAGTATGGATAAATCTTTTTTTGGACTAATTTTGTCTTCTGAAAGAGTGTTAAGAGTGAAAAGATTCAAGAAATTCATAATGTTCTGTAAACTAATTTGTAAGTTATTAGAAGCATAGGTCTCTAGTAATTGATCAAAATGCTATAAGACTGAACCACACATATTTAATCCCAGCATATCAAATAATCACAAACTTGGAAACCTAAACCAGTGAAAAACAAAAGATTGCAAAATAAAACAACCACTTTCACTTTGTGATCTATAAAGTAAGATCTACGACTAACTCCAGACATAGTTTTTCAGAAGAAGAGTGTCAGTGTTACAAAAAAAACTCTTAAGGTAAAGTTTAGGGTTAGGTTTAGCATACATTACTAAGGAGGTGCAGAAAGAGGGGCACATGTTTAAAGATAGATTTAGCCTTCCATACAAAAGCAATTTGTTGCATCCAGTGCTTCTTTGCTATGTGTAGAGTATAGCCCTAAGTTGTCTAATATAGAAAATGTCAGACCCAGGTCTTGATCCTAAAATGCACTTACAATAGTTATTAAGGAGCCCAAATAAAATGCACAGTCATCATCAAACCTTCACCAAATAGTATATTTTGACTTTAGTATTTATTGTCATTATCGTGCAGAAGGTCCAGTTTCTGCATTTAAACAACTAGAAAGTAAAATAACATATAATGCTATAGAACAAAGCAGTGCATAGACACAAGCTACATTGGCACCATCTTGCTGATTCCATGAGCTTTAGATGTTTTTGCTTTATCTTTTTGAAGTGGAATGTAGGAAAATACTTATGTACAGTGCTTTTAGGATAATTAGGCTTGCTATCTAGCTGTGGTGGAGGTTAAGTGTGGTTTGAGTTTGCTAACTGGGTGCAAAAATCTACTTTAGATGGCATGGAGTCATTGCAATCAGTTATGAAGGAGGTACTAGGTGTTGAGGAGTTATGAGGTTTGCTATTATTTGCCCTTTATTTCTTTAATATCTCTCTAGAAATATTTGGGGGACGCAACTAGTGCAATTTCTTTGTTTCTGAGGAAAGTGGTTTTACCTGCACATTATGCCATTTGACAGTTTCTGTTCATCTGTTAAGTACATTTGGTGAAGGTTATTGTCAAAGGGGTCATTTGACAGTTTCTGTTCATCTGTTAAGTACATTTGGTGAAGGTTATTGTCAAAGGGGTCATTTTCCATTTTTTTTTCCAGGCTGAATTCCTTTGCTTTTTTTTTAAATTTCTCCAAGTCTTTTGGGTTTCTAATACCATGACTTGAATGGACCCATTCCTAAGTCAAAGTACGATTAAAGTTCGTGAAATTAATATTGTTTCAATCTTTGATGTCAGCAGAAGTGCTCTTCGCAGCACTTGCAATGTGCCCAGTAATAAGTCCTTCTGCAGTTCGTACAGGGTTACTTGTATTGGTAACATATATAAATACGATTGTAAATTCTTTTTTATAAGACCTGTTGCTCCTTCTACTATTGGAACTGTCTGGGTATCTTTCTTCCACATTGCTCTCGTTTCTACCTGCAAGTCCTGATATTTTATGACTTTGTGTCTCTTTGTATGCATGACACTGTAGTCACTGGGTGTGGCAATTTCAATGATCAATTATACTTTTGTCTTCTTTTCATGGACCACTATATCCAGTTTTCTAGCATCTATCTTTTGAACTGTTGGAAATAGGTGATCCCATGTGATGTAAACTTCATCATTTTTTATGATGCTTTGTGGCTCATGTTTCCAGTATTTTTCAGCCACTTCACTACCATAATGTTTGCACAATCTCCATTGCAACAGTCTTACCACATTATTATATCTTTCAGTATACAGTCCTTCTGTCATTAGTATGTCACAACCAGCAACGAGGTGTGCAATTATTTCCAATTCTGTTTTACAAAACCTACATTTGTCTGTTTCTGAATTCCTTTGCTTATGACTTTTCAGATGTCAGACAAGGGCATATTTTTACTCTACGTTTTCTCCATATTCTAGGGAAAAGATTGCTTTGAACGTCAGAAAATTCATCCAAAAAAAAAAAAAAAACTGAATGCCATAGATTGTTGTGTTGGTAAAGGAGTGTCATGTCTAAGGAAAGGAGGTATAAGAGCAGTTTGTCCTCTATGCAGTGATGCTTATCGCATTTGATAGAACAGAGATTGCGGAGCACAGATGAACCAAATCCAGAAGGGAATCATTGCCTATGATTTTATTTGGACTTATGTTGTTTGACCACTTGCTTGAGGCTATTGTAGCATTTTTATTTGAGAGGCTGATGGCCTAAAGTTATCTAGAATGTTAGTATTCCTGTTTAGTCCTTTAGGATGTATATCAGAAGAGGTTTGCCTGAGAAGTAATAAGATCTAGGTGACTCCATTGTGCAGGTAAGGGCTTTATCCTTGTTTCTATGCACAATATGACATTCCTTAGTCTAACATTTGCTTTATTTTAGATTTGGAGTGTCAGAGATGATGTGACTAATAGCTAGAAATGTTGCTAAAAATGAGTGGCAGAGAATGATTTTTTTGCTATAAATATGTTTTAACTTGTTTTTATGTTGAAGTAAACAAAGTTTTAGTTAATTTTATTTAAAGTTGAAGCAACTATTAGTTAGTGCAGAGGATTAAGGCTGTAAGCTGTTAACAAGCTGCTTCTTGTAGTATAGGGTACAATATTCACTGTTTGATTCCTTCTTCCTCCAGTGGCATGCTGTGTAACTCTGAGAAAGGCACTCAACCAGATAGTACATCCAGGCCAGAGGGATTTCCTGTTTAATAAAGGAATTTAAATATTTTAAAGTTAGTCTATGCACCCATGATAGATTAACAAGTATCGGGAAAGTTAGCTTTTGCTGTCATCATTGGCTATATGTTACAAAATAATGATAATAATAATAATAATAATAATAATAAAAAAAAAAAAAGGTTAGCCTATGCTCCCATCATAAACTAAATTAGACAAAGTGCAGCTTGAGATATGAACTGAGTATGACTCCATAAATACGCAAGAGAGATAAGAATATTTGCAATAGAGCAGATATGTAAGTACTTGTATGAAGAGGGTAGAGAGTGGATGATAATATGTGCAGATTTATGGGATAGGGTTTACCATTAAAAGATTGGTTAAGTAGATTTGAGGCTGATGCTTTAATACAGTTAAGAATGCAGATATTAGCGGAGCCTAGATGGCAGACTGAAAGCAGCACTTTGTAGAGCTCCATAAAAATACTTTAAATAACAGGAAGATATTTACTTTTTTCTAGGAAAAAAAGTTAATTAACGTTCTTTAACATCTTTACTACCAATATACTAACTTTGGAATATATTCTTCAAAAATTTTCTGTCAGAAATATCTGGAGTTTAAAACTGGTCCTGGAAAATGAGTGGGTCCAAGAATACTCATGCAGAAACTGCTCCGAGGAAAGAAATCCAGTTGCTGTCCTCTACTCTACAGGAGTTATATTTGAAAATGGACAGTTTCAAGGACAACTTAGAAAATTTAAGAGAAAGTTGTCATAAACAAACCTTCAAAGAACTACTACAGCAACATCAAATCAAAATATTAAACATCGAAGAGTCTTTGTCTGATATAGATGGAAGGCCTAGAGAGGAGGAAATCCAGGGTGAATTTCTTCAGCAACAGAGTAAGTGGCTTACCAACAAGATGGATGATTTAGAAAATAGAGAAAGGAGATCTAATGTAAGAATAGTTGGGTTACCTGAGAAGACTGAAGGTGATGATATTATTTCATTTCTTAATTCCTGGCTACCTGACTTTATAGATCTAAAAGAAGGACTCTCACATGGTATAGAAAGAGCTCATAGAGCTCTTGGGAAACCTATTCCTTCATCTTCTACTTCCACACTCAGATCTATTAAAGTAAAATTCCTTTCTTATGTTGACAAAGAACTAATTCTTAAATGTGCTTGGAGGAAAAGCTCACTGAAGTATAATCAGAATCTAATCAGATTTGATGATGACTATTCCTCCAGAGTCCTAGAAATGAGGAAAAAAAGCTTGGCCACTTGTGAAGTTACTCAAGCAAGACAAAATAAAAGCCCAACTTGCATATCCTGCAAAAATAAGGCTTTTTTTCAAATGAAACGAGGTCATTTAATGACATTGAGGAAACAATTACTTTTATCAAAAACAATAACATAATGACATTTCCAGAAGAGATGGATTGGTCCTCAATTACTTCACTGAAAAGGTCCCCTGAGAAAAACACTTGGATTGATGTGAAGGAAAAAAAAAAGCAAAGAACTGATACAAAAAGTATTACCTCTACAGCCTTTCTCAAAGAATCAACTAAAACTAAAAGTTCTTGCTAAAGGTAATTTAGTATGTATTGTCCATCTAATTTCTCAAGTAATTTGCTAATTTCCTTTCACTATAGTCATTGCTGCATATATTTACTTTTGGTTTGTTTGTTACTTACACGCAATAGACTGATATCAGTAATCTAACTGACACTGCTATTTAACACTAATTTGGGATGGGAAAGTGTAGAAAAGTGATGTATGGGAAAGATATCTGATAACACATCCTATACATTGAAGTGTAACAGTGAAACTACATACAATGGTTTTAATTTCATTAAGTAGTTTCTTGCTAAATGGTATATGAGCTTTAAGCATATATTTATTTTAATTTCTTAATGAAACATGCCCTTTAGTTAAATTTGATTGTTTATAGTGTCTGTGGAAGCACTACATCAAGCAGAGTCTTGCTTTTTCAGTTAAACCACTTTTTTTTCAAAAACGGCTTTCTCATACTTGAGATTTGTAATTTGTCACTCCTGTATAAACCATGAGCATGCAAATGCACTTATCGCATTAGTTTACATACAGAATGCTTGTTTCTTTCTCTCACTCACTAGATATACCCCTTACATGTTGCCAGTGTCTCGTTTAAGCAATTAATATGTCAGCAAGTAGTTTAATAAAAAGTGTGAACGGTATTAGCAAGGTTACATTGATGGCTAATGGTTAAATTAATTTACTTACTTTCTTCTGTCTGTAACACATTGGAAATCTCCTTATGTATAACTTGTTTTGTAATTCACTCTCTTTCTATTTTCTCAATGAATATTATTCTAAATATTGAGGGAACATTGTTTTGTTTTACATAACTGCTTATTTGAGTCTGAAGGAAAACATTGTTAACAATGTCATGGTACACGCCTCATTGCCTTAAAGAGACAGTAGATCTCTTGAACTTCTTAACTTCGTTGAACACAAAATGTTTTTAAAGTTATGAAGTAATGAAATTCCAAGGTACATAAGTGTATTTGGATCAATATTAATTGTCAACACATATATATGCTGGTCATCACACAAAAGTAATTCAGCTAGGGAATCCAGATAAATAATTTAAAATAAATAATGTATATGCATCTGAAGCCATACAGACATTGAGGGCAAAGCAGAATTATATAACAATAGCTCCTTTATAAGATATATTCAAAGTTTGACATAAATTACATAGGACTTGGTCAAAATAAGAATGTGACCTTATGTTGCTTGTGTTTTAACATAGCCAGATTGTAATAAGGAATGTTTTGTAATGAATTGGGAAACATTTTCATCCTCAAGTGGAAAAGGGTATGTAAGGTATTAGCTGTTTTTTGACCTTCTATTTGTGACATGTACCATGAGAATAATTATTTCTAAAGTATTATACCTTAACTAGACATTGCAGGTGTAGAGTCCATAGCTGAGATTGTTTTATGTATGCTGCTTCTTCTAGACAAATCATTTTAAGTAACAGGAATGCATATTTCATGGTATATTTACCCCTTTAGGGAACTGACCGTGTTGAAAAGCCACTATTTTAGGAACTTGACAAGAGTAGATATCTCACTTCCTTTTCAAAGGGTTGTATCATTTCAGTGACCACTTTGCTGTCAATGCTCCATTTTGTAATGCAGCATTAAAATGTACTGATTTGTATGCTTAAATACTGTATATCTGTGAATTAGGACCCTGTGGCTCATGTTTATATTAAGTTAAAAAGTCTAACATTTTATCATTTGCATTAAACTGTTCAGGGTTCATTCTAAAAATAATGACAAACTAACTCTCTATTTGGAGCACTGTGTAATGTAATATGTAAAATGCAAGCTTCTTTTACATACTAGATACCTTTGACAGCAATGTTCCAGCAGCAATTGTATACCCCAAGGGGTTTCTTTATACACAGATTACTGCGATCTATGTTCTTAAACTAATTCACTTGAGTGAATATAGATATCTTAGAAAATATACTGGTTCATTGTTTATGGGGATAGTGATTGTACTGTTTCCTCTTTTGCTAGTAGTATTGCAAAAGTAAAGAGTTGTGGGGAAAGCACTTGCACACTGCTGTTCTGGATATGACATATAGACAGTAGAAGATATTCCCAAAATATTCTCGCAAAAAGCAAAAGCCCTGGCCTATAGTTGTTACTACTGTTAATATACCTCACAACATAGCTATAGTATATCCTATAACTCAGATACTGAATTAAATGGTTGGTGTATAGGGCTCCCCCAGTGATGGTAGGAAACAGGATTATCGTAACACTTTTTCATGAAGTTCTAGCTGTACTGTACAAATGTTTGTTCAATATGAAACTGTATATCTGGTTCATCACACACAAATGTTAACTATGAGAAACTTTATAGTCAGAATTCTATGTTGTGTTTTTCCACAATGAGCATTTATTCATGTGTGTTGGTTAAAAATTACTTGTTTATGCCAGGGAATAATCTATCATATATTCTCCAGAGTAACATATAATGGAGTCTCTAATCTTTCATTAAAGTTTGGTTTATTTTCAGTAATGAGGGTTAATCTGACTGAACTTTTTAGTTCTGTCATATTAGGAATGAATTTCATTCCATGTTTGATGAAAGGTTATTGTATGTATCTGTTTGTACACATGTTTGAGATTATTTACTGTACACATTTTCTTATTTTTCTAGCCTCCTTTCAGTTCAAAATTATATAATTCAAAAGAAATCAATAATCTATCTATTAGATTTAATATATGTATGAAAGTTAGCATTTAAGTAACAAAATATCTTATCACTATAACCAATTCAAATACTCTTCAACAGTAAACAACTAAGATGGACATAGTGTTGCTCTCTTTGAACGTTAATGGTTTAAATAACCCAAGGAAAAGATCCAGCTTACTCAAATATCTAAAATTAAATAAAGCACAAGTAGTATTCTTGCAGGAAACTCACTTTAAAGCTAATGATAACTTCATTTGGAATACAAATGAGTTTCTAAGATTATCTAATTCATCATATAGTAAAAAAAAAACAGAGGGGTATTAATACTATGAAGGAAAAATGTCACCAATCCTCAAGTTCTTTATAACTATGAAGACAAAAATGATCTTTTATCAATTGTAATAATAAGATTTAGTAATAGAATTTGGACTTTGGTGAACTTATATTCGTTCGCTGGTATGGGAGTAGGAACAGTTAAAAAGTATATAGATCTCATCAATAAAACTTTGAAGGGTAATTTAATTTTGGGAGGGGGTTTTAACTGTACCTTAGATAGTTTGGAGACTACTAATAAAATACCTTTCCGTATTACCTCTACAGGCAGAACTCTTAAAAAATGGATAGATCATTTGCAGTTATTAGACTCATTTATTCTTATGAATGATAATTCATTACTATTTTCTCATAGTGATCATAGATTCAATACCCAAACAAGAATTGATAAAATATTTGTATCCCAAGATTTAAAAATGAAAATATCATATTTTTCTATAATCCCTTGCCCCTTATCTGATCATAACTCACTCATTCTTAAATTTCAAATAAACTTTAAGAGATTGACCTTTACTAAAAGAATTTTGGCCTACATCACTAAATTAAAACAGTTTAAACCATGGTTGGTCTCGGAAATACAATACTTCTAAGATACAAATCATACTAGTGACATAAACATAGTTATTTTATGGGATTCCTTAAAGGCATATATTTATGGCAAAATTATTACTTGGTGTAACAACGAAACAAAGGAATGGGAATCAGAATTAGTTAATATTCATAAACAGATCATAGAAACTAACTCTTAAGGATGTGATAGATTCAGTTACAAAAAAAAAGGAAATTGGAGAATTATATAAAAAATACAATGATATCTTAACTCACAAAACCAATTTGACTTTGGAGAAAATAAAACTAAATTCTTTCTCTGGCTCCCCCAAATATATGCATAATCTAGCATTGAAATTAAAAAGACATTCCACTGAAAATACTATCACAAATATAATTCATGAAGGAAAAACAATAAAAATGTCTCAGATTTTAAGTGACATCTTAGAAGCCTTTAAATTCCATTTTACAAAACATTACAA
This sequence comes from Protopterus annectens, assembly GCF_019279795.1. Taxonomy (NCBI): domain Eukaryota; kingdom Metazoa; phylum Chordata; order Ceratodontiformes; family Protopteridae; genus Protopterus; species Protopterus annectens. The sequence continues at coordinate 959,625,906 of NC_056747.1, forward strand.
TAATAATGATTCACATCATAACAAATCAGACTTAGGCTTAGACTCCTTAAATATAAACAAAATACTGGAAAGCTTAATCCTAAATATTCAAAAACAAATTACTCTCAAAGAAATTAATGAAAAAATTAAAGAAAGTAAAAGCAAGAAGGCTACAGGTATAGATGGAATCATTATTGAAATGTATTAATTATTTCCGGCTTCTGCTATAACAATTATGCAAAAAGCACTAAATGAAACATACAAGGCACAATTCTACCTTCATGTAGATATTTGTTGATCACCTCTATATTAAAAGAAAATAAGAATCCCAACTTATGCAGTTCATATAGACCAATTTCACTCCTTAATAATGACTACAAAATTCTTATGTCTATACTAGTTAATAGAATTAAAAAAATCACTTGTTCGTGTCATAAGTGATGACCAAACTGGTTTTATTTATAATAGACACACCCATGATAACATTCAAAGAATTTTAACCATTATAGGCATTTTAAATAGAGACAAACATGAGGCCCTAACAGTCACTTTAGACATTGAAAAAGCCTTTGATTCACTAAATTGGGATTATCTTTTTAAAATTCTAGAAATTTATGATTTCCCTATACAATTCATTACTTTAATAAAAATATTTATAAAGACAATCTGGCCTATGTAAAATTAGGCCTATTTACATCAGAAGCTATTAAAATTACTAAGGGTACTAAACAGGGATGTCCCATGCCTCCAATGTTGTTTGCATTAGCAATATAACTTTTTTCCTCAGCAATTTGTTTTAATCCCAAAATCAAAGACTTTAACATTTTTGATCATTTTAATTCCAAAATAATGCTCTTTGCAGATGACATACTACTCACCTTAGTTAACTCTGAAGAGTCACTACATGAACTAAATTTATTAGTTGAAAAATTCTATCATATCTCAGGTTTAAGAGTTAATAGTTCTAAATCAAATCATATATTGTTAAGTAAAATAACCCACTCTAATATTGATATAAATTAAATAATTGGGAAACAGGTTTTCTCTCTAAATTATATGGGGATTGTTTTATGCGAACATTTAGAATTAACTTTATCTACTAACTATAAAAATATTGTGAATACCACAGAGAATAGAAACACTAGGAGCCATGAGCCACAGGAACAGACTTTATTAAATCCAATAGCACTAAAATCCACCAAGAAACGCTGAACTACTTCTCTGCATTTTTCGTCACAAATGTAACTTCATCAGCATACTAGATATATTCAAACTGTTATTTTATATAATCTTGTGACATAACCTAGCCAACCAGTGCATCTGTTTAATTAAATCAAGTACTTTCAGAGTAATTCGAATGATTAATTCCATATATACAACCATTTGAATATCTCCATATGAATAAATAAAAAAAATTACAATTTGATATTTAGTTCATTTTCTCTTAAACATCTTATTAAAAATAACGATAAAAAACGCGGAGAAGTAGTTCAGCATTTCTTGGTGGATTTTAGCGCTATTGGATTTAATAAAGTCTATTCCTGTGGCTCGTGGCTCCTAGTGCTTCTATTCTCTGTTGTAGTCAAGTTGTTTCATTTGAGGCACTGTTTTCTTCCATTCTGTTGTTTGGTCAATATTGTAAATACCCTAAAATTATTAGTTGGGAAATGAAATAAATTATATTTAGCATTTGAAGACAGGTTGCAGTTAATAAAGATGGTTTTACTCCCAAAAGTAAATTACATTGCACTAGCTATCCCTATAATTCCCAGTAAAAAGCTTTTAAAAGAACTAAATAATATCCTTATAAATTTTCTTTGGTACCCAAAAAAGAATAGAATAGCTTTCTTAAATCATATTAGACCTTGGGAAATGGGAGGAATTAACTTTCCTGATTTAGAATCTTATATTAAAGCTTCCATTTTCAAAACAGTAATAAATTGGTTTATAAAAAGTCATAAACATTTATGAATTCCTCTTGTCAAGAACTTGTCCTATGTTGTGTATAAAGTTGTAAGTGTTATTTTTTGTTAAGGACTGCTTATGTGCTAAAATATCTGATATGTTCATCTTTATGGTCCCTTTAGTAACCTTATCTCATTGTTTAATAATTGTATTTGTCTTTGGAGCTTTTCTCCCCGGGCCTGTACTGTAAATGGACATATATCCAGTTGGACTAGCCCGGTCAATAAATGTAAAATAAATAAGTAAATAAAATTGGTTTGATCCAAAATTCTCTTCTGCATGGAAAACTTTACATACTACTATATTCCTAAAAGAAAGTAAATTGACAAAAAAGGTGAGAAGTTGTTGATGCTGTTTTAGGTTGTTAAAGCGAGGATTTTTAATTTACCTTTTTATTGTGCTGATTGAAAGCAGTACTTTATTGCATCTCCACTGTTTAAACATATTGGATGATAACGGCACATCTGGTACTGCTTTCTGTGACCACCTGCACATGATATATAAGACGAATGGTTTTAATTAAAGTATTTCTGATGAAGTCTATGGTTCTATGGACGAAAACTTGCGGTTTCTGCAGCGTTAAATAAAGAGTTTTGTGCGCTAATTTTGCTGGGTGCGATCTCTGCATTGTTCGCCTTGATATCTGGTTACTGGTTGCTTTTGGCGGAATTACTCCAGGTTGTTTTATTACTAAATTTACAAAAAACTTACAATTAAATGAACAAACTAATAAACTCTGGCATATTATCTGTATTAATTTGCAATAGAATTCTACTAAACCCACCAATCTAAACTATATAAATTATATTTACAACACTTTCCAGAGTTTTGTAAATAATAATATTGATATTAAACTTTGGTTACAGTTATTAATTCCCTTTAAAATCACAAAAAATGTTTTAATAACATTCCTACAAATACTCTTAATACTTGGAAAGCAAAAGGTTTTACATGCTGGTACCAGTGTATGGAAAACCTGATAGTCATGGATGTAAGGCAGTTAATTAATACATTTGATTTACCAAATTCAGACTGGTTAGCTTTTAGCAGTCTACTTCCCTATGCACAAGATTTATGCAGAACAATAGAAAATTATTCTTTGACTTCCATTCCTAAACTCATATTTTTTTTACATGAAATAATATACAAAGACTTTAATTGGACAAATTTAACCTCAAAATTATATAAAATTATTATTAATTACAAAGCCAAACCTAATCAGAAGTTCTGGAACTTTATCCCTATTGAATATCCATTAATGTTATCAAATGAGAATAAAACTGGTTTATTATATTTTATTAAATTAACCTCCAATATACAAATTTGGAATTTTTTTCATGGAAGCTTTTGCATAGAGATTTCTATCCACCCAACAAAATTACTAGATTCAACAATTCTAATGACATAACTTGTTGGAGATGTTCTTCAAAATGTAACGCTGATTGGTCTCATATTATGTATGAATGTACTCACATTAAGAAATTCTGGGAAGATATTGGTGAATTTTTTCAAGCCATTTTTACAGATTCCTTTATTTTGTCAAAGTCACTAATTCTTCTGAATGTAAATGAAACTGTTCATACAAAAAAAAAAGACCTTTACCTTCTTTGGACTACAGTGGCAGTTACTAAGAAATGCATCACAAGGAAATGGAAGACCTCCTCCATTCCAACCTTTGATGATTTTCTAATTCTATTGAAAGACGTAGCACTGCTGGAAATCAGAGTCAAGGAAATGAGAATATTTCCTAGGAAATAGATTAATAATCATTGGGAGAAAGTTCTCTCTCTCATTGAGACACTTAAAACAGACATAGTTTTACCTTCTTAAGTGATGAAAAAGTAAACTGATTTTTTCTAATAATGTGTAACTTTTTATTTTGACTATTTCAAATTGTTTTTTATTTTTTTTATATTTAGTTTGAGGCCATTTGTACATTTTATAAATAGTTTATTATAATTTATTCTTGCTTGAAATGTAAGAGTTTATTATTATTTTGCTTGAAAAATTAATAAAATTATTTGAACAAAAAAAAGAATGCAGATAATAGTGGCTACGTGATGTTAAGGTATGGGTTTACAGAGAGAGGGAGAGTTCACTTTAAATATGATTGGGTGTTTGGTGGTGCTTCATTCCGTAGTGCTCTCCCCCTTGTGTTGGGTATACTCTCCTTTATTAGAATGAACAGCCATCTGGCCTCATGCCTTGATACCTTAGTTTGCTATAGCCATCTAATTTGGCTTCTTCCCTTTTTTCTTCTTCCTCTCCATTTATTTTCCTTTCTGCCTCCTCCCATATCCCACAATCATTGCTTCGCAAGTGGAAACATGTGTCTGCCTGCCACTATCTCCCCAGATGCATAGTGAGAATGCACTATAACATCAGAGGATCTCTCAGCTCAGATCTCAATTAGGTGTATGCCTAGTGCTCCTGCTAAATGTCACTCATGAGGTGAGCCAGAGTTGCCTCCCTCTCCCCAAAATGGTCAGAGCAGCGGTCATTCATTCCTATCCTCCCTGGCCAGATCCTACAGCATTTGAGCAGCTAATCAAATCTCGGTCACCTGTGGTGTTATCAGGGATTTATCCCTCTATGCCTTGGAGCTGTCTCAGTTACACTGCATTCTGAGTAATGGTCTGTATCCCTTGCCTCCTGACATCCCTCCTTTCAGCATTTGGTTCCCACTGCCTACCCCTATTTAGTTAGTGAATGAATAACTGCAACCACTATTCACTTCACCCATGCAGGTAGAGACTTCTTTCAAACCTTAATGGTGAGCATAGACTCCTGCCTGTCAACTTTGCCATCCTTGTGTCAGCCACGAACTCCTACATACCCCTTTTCCTTCTTATCATCAAGCTGCGCCTTATTCCTAACTTACCCATCCACTCAATAACATGATTCTACTTCCAAATGTATATCACGACTGAATCCTAACACTACCCCCCCCTACAAGATGCAGCAGTAGTCAACCTCCTCATACTACAGCTATTAGTGATCAGCCTCCCCATACCACAGCTGGTAGTGATCAGCCTCCCCATACCACAGCTGGTAATGATCAGCATCCCCATACCAAAGCTGCTAATGATCAGCCTCCCCATAGCACAGCTGGTAAAGATCAACATCCCCATACCAAAGCTGGTAATGATCAGTCTCCCCATAGCACAGCTGGTAGTGATTGGCATCCCCATACCACAGCTAGTAGTAATCAGCCTCCCTATACTACAGCTCGTAGTGATCGGCCTCCCCATACCACAGCTGGTAGTGATCAGCCTCCTCATCCCACAGCTGGTAGTGATCAGCCTCCCCATACCACAGCTGGTAGTGATCAGCCTCCCCATGCCACAGCTGGTAGTGATTAGCTTCCCCTACTCAGCTGGTAGTGATCAGCCTGCCCATACCACAGCTGGTAGTGATCAGTCTCCCCATACCACAGCTGGTAGTGATCAGCTTCCCTACCACAGCTGGTAGTGATCAACCTCTCCATACCACAGCAAGTAGTGATCAGCCTCCCCATACCACAGGTGTTAGTGATCAGCCTCCCCATTCCACAGCTGGTAGTGATCAGCCTCCACATGCCACAGCTGGTAGTGCAGTGATTAGTCTGTCTAATCCTGCAGAGCAGCCTGCCTTGCATGTTTACAACTGGACTGACCCTCAGAAACAAAAGTGAGTCCTAATCGTAATAGAGAGGAAGATACTGCAGTGCATTAAAACTGGTTTACTTTATCCACTCCTGGAATATATGCAAAAATCTGTAATTTGTTGCAAAGTTTTGTTTCCTTTTTTGATGTGTTGGACTCCTTTTTGTTGTTGAGGTTCTACATTTGCTCCATGTACTTGGTGAGTTACCTTTGTGGTGTACTGATTTGTAGCTGGACAGACTGTCCCACCCACCCCTTTACTGACCCACATATTCTTCCTAGCCTTGCTATGCCTCTTTAAATACCTGAGAACTGCAGCCATTTTAGCAACAATGTGTCTAATGATACTCCATAAAGATTATGCCTCATTTACCTTGAATTTGTTATCCTAGTTGTCTAAACAAACACTGCTGAGAAGCACCTGGCCCAAAGCCCTTCCACCACTCCAGTATTGCCTGCAGAATCCTCCTCCTCAGGGCCATGCTGACTGAGACCTGTTTGTCAATCAAAGACTTGATTGGTACTTAAATGACTGACCGATTCCTTTAAATTCTTCAGAGGCTTCTTGGATTCTTTCTTTCCTGAGATAGTTGAAAGTTCCTGTTATACCTTTGCCTTTTTACTCTTTACATCCAGAGCTGTATTGAGCTCATCCAGCACCCAGTGTGATTCCATTATCCATCTCTAACTTAAAGAGCAAAAGAAAAAGACAAGATCCTCTCTTTGGATAAAGACCCCAAAAAACAAGCCATCTTTTGTCCAGATTGAGGACCACTTAAAAAAGGTCTTCAGCTTGAAACTGTATTAACCCACTTGCTGTGTATGTAATAAGTGGTTTGCTATGTTACTATACTGCAAACAACCCACAAAGTGCTTCAGCAATTTTTTTTTTTTTATTTAGTTATTTATTTACATTTGTTTACCGGAAAATTCCAACTGGACACAGGTCATTTTTCAGTGGAGGCCCAGTGAGAAAAGCTCCACAGAACAATAAATGACAAGCAGAGTACAGGAAGAACAACTGAATATACATACAATAGCAAATAATACATACTGCAGCAAACATTAGCTATACATACAATATGAAACATAGTAATGAAGAGATATACCAATATCTAGCTAGAGGCTAGGAATAAAGGTAGTACAAAGCTGAAACAGATACTGTTCTAAACTCATAAACCTAAATCTGATATACAAATATTGCACTAAACTCAAGCAGATATAAAGCAGAAGCTCCACACGAAGGTGGAACAAGCTAGAAGGGCTAATGGGATCGAAGGGGAAGATAGAGGAGTAAGAGAGTAGTATATGTGGCAGTGAGAGGAAGCTAGGTGTAAGTCAGTTGGATATGTATTTGGAGTTGAGATGAAGTGAGGTAGTTAAGCATGTTATAACAGGTTTGAGAGACTGAGTGAGGAGGGAAGGGGAGGGTAAAGGGTGAGCCAGAGCCTGCAGAGAAAGGAATGTAATGATTAGACGGTGAGAGGTAGAGTGGCTACGGGAGGGGAGAGGAAGGAGAGGTAAAAGGAGGGTTACTAGTCAGGATTGGTGCATGGGCATAACCAGAGACTTTTTAAGTGAGATTTTAGTGCAGTCTTGAAGTGATTGCAAGAAGGTAGTGTGGTTATAGGGGGGGGGGGGGGGTTGTTCCATAGTCTGGATATAATGCAGGAAAATAGTTCTTCCGCTGAGTTCTTGGGTTTGGTCACTAGAAGTAGATTTTTGCTGCTGGAGCATAGAGGTCTAATGGAACAGTAAGGCTGGAGAAGGTTTTGAAGGGATGGAACTTTAAGAGGATGGTTTACTAACTTGTGGGCAAGGGAGAGTTGATTCAGGTGAAGAAGTTGAGGGAGTTCAAGACAATCAAGTTCTCTAAGTGAGATACAGTGGTGGCTGTGATAAGATGCACCAGTGGCACACTTAGTAATTTTATTGTAGCAAGCCTCGAGCTTGTTTAGGATTGTTTGTCTAAGGTAGGTAGGTATAGGAGAGGTGTAGAGTAAAGTGGAGATTAGGTGGATATTGGCAGAAAAAATCTGGCTATCTTAGTGAAGAATTTTTTGTTATTGTACAATGCACCTAGTTTTTTTGTGAATGTTTTTTATGGTAAGTGAAATGTGAGTGTGAAATCTGAGATTGTTATCAATCTCAACACCAAGTAGTTTGGTGTGTTCTGTTGGGGAGATGATGTTGTCTTTGGCTAGAATATTAAAGTGGGGGATAACTGGGTTAGATTTAGTGGGTTGGAAGATAAGGAGTTTAGTTTTGCTCAAGTTGAGTAATAACTGGGCATTAGATAGCCAGTTTTCTACCGATGAAAAGGTTTCCTGTGTGATCTTGTGAAGTTCAGATACAGTTGGGGCTGAGAAGATGAGGGTGGAGTCATCTGCATACTGTATAAGAGAAACATGTTTGGTGGCTGTGAATAGATCATTGGTGAAGAGTGAGAATAGTAGGGGACCAAGGATGGATGCTTGGAGAACACTGAGTGTTGCAGGAAGTTGAGGAGATATGTCATTATGCCAGACAACTGACTGTTGGTGGCCAGTTAGATACCTGTGAAACCAATCAGTAGCTGATTGGGAAAAGGATAGGTTATTGAGAACAGAGATTAGTAGTTTGTGTGAGACCATGTCAAAAGCCTTGGATAGATCCAGAAGTATAGCAGAGGAGAACAGGACATTATTATTATGATGAAGGATAGCATTAATGAAAGAGAGCAAGGTGGTAGTAGTGCTGTGGTATGGCCTGAAGCCATGCTGGGTGCTGGAGAGGAGGTTATTAGCTAAGAGGTAGTCTAAGACTTGAGAATGGATGCATTTCTCAAGTATCTTGGAAAGTGGAGAAAGGATGGCTGTGGGGCAGTAACTGGAAAGTTCAATGGAGGAGCCATCTTTATAGAGGGGAATGATGTAGGATATTTTCCAGTGTGGGGACATAGCTTCCTGATAAGGACCAGTTGATTAAGATAGAGACTGGATAAGCTAGGGCTTTCACTGCAATTTTTAGGTATACAGAGGGAAGATTGTCAGCTGCAGGTTTTGTAGGCTTAAGTTTCAATAGAAGTTTTTTTATATAGGAGGTAGGTACTGATGAAAAAGAAAAGACTGTGGGCAGAGTATTTGGTTTTGATGTAGGAAGGGTGGGTAGAGGGTTGTGTTGTTTAGCTAAAGACAATGGTTTCAATAAAGTGTTTACTGAATGTGCCAGCAATATTGCTGGAGGAAGGGGGAGTGGTAGGTCTGGGTGCCTACTTTAACTGAGTTGGGGAATGGAGTTTATTGTGGACCAGAACTGCTTAGGGTTGTGATGGTAGGAGTTTAGGGCAGAGTAGACTGATAATATTGGGTTTTATCTTCTTTTAGATAGAATTAAATTGCAGTTTCAGTATTCATTTCTGTATGCTGTTAGTGTAAAAAAGACCCATATCAGTAAATGCTGATTATGCCCTAACACCTTGCACTCAGAGAAATTGTCCCCTTTGCCTAGCCCCAGCTGTGCTTCTGTTTATAGATAGATAGATAGATAGATAGATAGATAGATAGATAGATACATACATACATACATAGATAGAGATAGAGAGACACTACTTCCTAAAGAGGGGATGCATGCTAGATTCATTTGCTTTGCCTTTTTTATGAATTCTAACATGAGACATTTTGTTGTTATCCTCCTGAGATCACTAAAACTGAATACAGTACTCCAGGTGGCATTTTGCCAACTACTTCGATAGAGGGCTATGAGTTTGTAAAATTGTAATGCTTCTGCAGCTTCTTGTCTATATTGGTTATTTTTTTTTTAGTAAGATTGTCCTGGCTTCCTTTCTACTTTTTCTGTTGCTGCATGTTTCCCCTCCATTTGCGTTCTTGCCCCTGGTACGTGGTGGCTGCGATAAGATGCACCAGTGGCACAATTAGTAATTTTATTGTAGCAAGCCTCAAGCTTGTTTAGGACTGTTTGTCTAAGGTTGGTAAGTATAGGAGAGGCGTAGAGTAAAGTGGAGATTAGGTGGGTATTGGCAGCAGAAATTCTGGCTGTCTTGGTGAGGAATTGTTTGTTACTGTACAATGCACCTAGATTTTTGTGAACCTTTTTTGTGGTAAGAGAAATGTGAGTGTGCTTTCTGTCTCCGTAGTCCCTTTACATATTTTTGGTAGACAGCTGTGTTTTCCAGGAATCTATACATATCTTTTCTGCACATTTAAACAGAGTTTAATGTAATATGAAGATAATAATGTTTGTGCAGAGCTGATATGAGTGTTTGTGCAGTCATGTGAAAATAAGAATGATAAGCTGAAATTGCCTTCAGACAATCATGTACATGATATGTTTTTGTCATCCTTAAGCCTGCTTTCATTTAATGCCCATCATTTCTGTTTTTCTATGTCACCTTAAGAGAATAAGCAATTTCATCATATGATTTAACCTGATGTATATAGACAGTACCAGAAATCAGTTCTGTATTTGCCATCTAAATGTATTGATTGTTGGTGCAGACTGCATTCACTGTACTCAAGAAAAAAAGAAAAATGTCTTTTGCAACTTCTTCCACTGTCTTGCATTGCAGATAGTATGTCCACTATTTAGAATTAAGTTCCATATCCCCATCTGCTGCTCTCCACTGTTATTAGCTTTAAAAATTGTTTGACCTGTAGATGTTCTTCGTGTTTCACTGTTGCAGTCATCACATTTGGGTTATCTGCTTGCAGGTAGCCCTCAGTCGGCCTGATTATCAAAGTCTTGGGTCCTGCGTTGGTTGCTGTCTCATCCTCCATGATGTCAGGTAGTCAAGGGTATAAAGCATGCAGCCGATGCCATTACATCAGTTGTTCTTGCCGTGTGGGACCCGAAGCAGAAGCAGTTCACAAGTGCCGGTTGGCCGACTCCTGAAATTTTCGTTTTCGAGTTTCAGAGCCGAAGTCTTCAACTAAGCTAATTACCTCATTGGGGATCCTTTTTCTTGCTCTAAACTGATGTCAGTAAAAGTTAACAATTGTATTTCTTGTGGAAAGCTAATACCTCATAAAGATTTTCATGCGTACTGCATTCCTTGCTTAGGCCCAGACCATGAAATACCTCGCTGTCGGTTTTGTGCCTTATTCAAACCTCGAACTATTCACCGTCGGTTCATTTTCGCATCTAAATATTTTGGTACTTGGTTCAATTATCCAGAAATAGCTTTGCTAAGCCACCTGACAACCGACATTCCAAAAAAACACAAAGAAAAGACAGAGACAGACCGCATAGGTCCAAAGCTGCCGATAACGCTTCTCCTAAGCTAGTCGCCAGTTCGCCGATACTCAGTGAGGCACTTTCACAGCCCCTGATACCCGCTACTTCAGATTTGCAGGCCTCTACTGAGACCCATTCGGAGTCCGGTATGCCACGAGATGCTTCTTCGACTGTGGAACCTGCGGATGTCTTTACCTTGGATGGGTCCAGAGCCACTGTGCAGGCACCGGCTTCTGAGGGTATATTCAGGCCTACTGACTTGCATATTAAACCAATGCCATCTTCTTCTTCAAGGCCTAAAACTGAATCCATGCCTAGAAAACTGATGCCCAGACTGCATGGTCAGGCCCCTATGCCTAAAAAAACAAATGATAAGAATGGCTGAAGACCTTATTACTCTAATTAGGGGAAGCCACCCGTCTCCCTCTAAGAGACCTAGGACTATTTTTCCTTCTGATTCTTCTGATTAGGATTCTGAAATTTCTGTTTTCTCTGATGACCAGGAGTTGCCCTTATCTACCTGTGAGGATTCTGATGCAGAGGACTCCATTCCCTCTGCTTCCTCTCCAGTGGATTTCTCTTTTGGTGAAACCTTGCATACTCTTAGGGAGCATTTCCTCTGGGAAAGCCAGGATTACTCTGGCTCCAAAAAGAGGCTTAGGGAATTCTTACTTCTACCTCAACACAGGCCTTTAGCTATCCCTCCTATACTGGACATTGTAGATGATGCTTTCTCGGAATCTAGGCTGGCCCCTGACACTTTACCTCCAGCTCCCAGAAAACCTGACAGGTATTACAGGATACCTGACTCTCACAAGATCATCTTTAAGAATTCTACTGCGGATCCTGAGACCATTTCACACGGACCCAAAGGCGTTAAGGCTTCTTCTTCTTTCGGCTTTTCCCAGTAAGGGGTCGCCACAGCGGATGACCTGCCCGCTCATGATTGGCAGTGGAGTTTTACGGTGTCGAGTTGCCAGCCCGGCACCCAACCTTCCACAGAAGGCACACACACATGCACTCACACCTAGGGCCAATTTAGAGTGTCCATTCTACCTACAGCATGTCTTTTGGATGTGGGAGGAAACCGGAGCACCCAGAGAAAACCCACGTGACAACAGGGAGGACATGCAGACTCCACACAGAAGGCACCCCAGCCAAGGATCGAACCAGGGAACCTCTTGCTGTGAGGTGACAATGCTAACCGCTGCACCACCATGGCCACCCTACCCAAAGGCATTAAGGCTACTACTGCTAAAAACCCTACCCCCTCTGATAGAGATTCCAGGGCCCTGGATAGATGGGGTAAGAAGGTCTACATTTTTGCAACTTTGGCCATTAGGGCCTTAAACTGCCAGTTTCATATGTTAAAGTATCAACAGTGTATTATTGGATTACTTAAACAGAAAATGATGTTGATTCCTGACTGTGCTGAAAATAAAGAATTACAGGATTTAATGCATTCTGCTGAGCAGGTTGGAAAACATACTTTGCAATGTGGTTTTAATTTATTAGAAGCATCACTGTCATTGAGTCTGTACTTAGAAGGCATGCTTGTCTAAAGGAGCAATCTTTGCCAGATCATGCTAAAGCTAAATTACTAGATGCTGCCTTAAACCAAGACTGCCTGTTTGGCAACAAAGCAGAAGTACTTAAAAAGATGGAGGAAAAAGCTAAATATATGCAAACTGTTAAAGATTTCCTGCAAGTACAGCCTCCCAGATTTAGTAGGCATTGGCCTACTAAGAATTAGTTCTTTCCTGCCTCTTCCAGGCCTTCTCAGTCCAAACCCAGAACCAACAGAACACCCAGGCTTCAGTCCCAAGATACTCACAGGCCTAAGCAGTGGGGGGCTCCCACTTCCAAAGCTGGGAGTAGTAAGACACCCTACTATGGTAAATTGTCACAATGGCTTAACTTTAAACCTTCCAAGCCCTGCTCAACTGACTGTTCCTTTAGGGGGAAAGATCGCCCTGTATGCAAAAAACTGGAAACTCATTACCCACGACAAATGGGTTTTAAATATAGTTTCCCAAGGATACAGATTCCACTTCCACTCCTTACCAACCCCAAACAGTTGGCCAGACCTACTCCCAAACCAGTGGGCAGAAGCTCAAAAGCAAGTTCTCTTTCTTCTAAGCATCAGGGCTATTTAACCTGTCCCAGAAGAAGAATGGGGGCAAGGTTTCTACTCAAGACTTTTTCTGGTACCCAGAAAAGACAATTCCTCGCGTCATATCCTGGACCTGTCTATCCTAAACACTTTTTTGGAAATCCCAAAATTCAAAATGCTAACTCTACATCAGCTGCTTCCCATGCTGGGAAAAAAATGCCTAGTTGGCAACACTTGATTTAAAGGAAGCCTACCTGCACATCCCAGTAAGGGAATCTTGCAGAAGATACCTATGCTTCAGAGCAGGCTACATGCACTATCAGTTCTCTGCACTGCCCTTTGGCTTGTCTACTGCACCAAGGGTATTCACAAAGTACCTAGCTCCAATCATTGCATTTTGCAGGCAAAGAAATATTCAAATATACCCCATACCTGGACGATTGTCTAATTCAGGCAGAAAGCCAGGACATACTATTAAATCATCTGGCATTTGTAAAGAAATTGCTAACTTCTCTGGGGTACACTATAAATGAAAAGAAATCACATCTATTACCCTGCCAACAAATTGTATTCCTGGGAGCAAGCTTGAATACAACTTCCCAGATGGCCTACCTCACGCCAGAGAAACAAGTTCATTTGACAGCCTACTTCAAACTACTAGTCACAAAGACCCTGCTATCTGCCAGGAAAATACTGCAAGCCCTGGGGTTCATGGTCTCTTGCATTCTGCTAATTCTATATGCAAGACTGCATATGAGGAAACTGCAATGGTATCTAAAAAGCCTATGGTGTCAACATTCTCAGAACCTAGAATCAATGATTCCTATCATACCTTGTCTAAAGATAGAGTTCCTTTGGTGGGCAGAGGCCTCTCACCTAAACAAGGGACTGCCATTCACTCTACCCCCTGCCACTCAAACCCTAAAAACAGACGCATCAGTCTATGCATAGGGGGCTCACTTGGCAGGGCGGTGCATTCAGGGCAAATGGAACCCGAGTCAAATGCACCTGCATATCAATCAAAAAGAAATGTTAGCTGTACAGAATGCTCTGACAGCCTTCAAGGACCACATTCTTCCAGGGCAATTATTGGTAAAGACGGACCACACCACAGTTATGTGGTACATAAACAAGCAGGGGGGATCCCACTCATACCCTGTCTGCAGACTAGCCATGGCTTTGTGGAACACAGCCTTGAGCTACCAAGTGAAACTACAAGCTCAGTTCCTGCCAGGCAAGCTAAATACACTGGCAGACGACCTAAGCAGAAATCTCATGGACCCACATGAGTGGAAACTGGAACCAAAGATATTCAACATGTTGAGAAACAAATGCGGGAGCCCAGAGATAGAAATGTTTGCCTCCCCTCAGAACTACCAATTGAACAAATTCTGCACAAGGTCTCCCCACAGACAAGCTTGGAAAGTGGATGCCCTGTCCTTCACCTGGAAAAAACAGTTTATGCCTTTCCCCCTCTGCTTCTCCTCTCCAAAGTGCCACTAAAGATCAAACAGGGCAAACCAAGGACCATACTGATTGCACCAAACTGGCCACGTCGACACTGGTACCCCCTCTTGTGCAGTGTGTCACTGCTGGAACCATGGCACCTGCCTCAAACCTTTGCCATGCTGTCCCAGCAGGAGGGCCAGATTCTGCACCCACAGCTGCAAACTCTGAACCTTGCAGCCTGGCTAATTACCTGATCTTTCTGTTACCATCCCTCAGTAAGAAAGTGATGGATGTCATTCTGGAGGCAAGGAGGCCTAGTACTAGAAAATCCATTGCTGTAAAATGGAAAATATTCTATTCCTGGAGCCAAACTCAGAGGATGGGCACAGCAGTGCTCCATTTACCTCATATTCTTCAATACTTAACTGAGATGCTTAACAAGGGCCTTTCCTTTTCTTCCATGAATATTCATGCCTCGGCCATTTCAGCATGATATAATACAGAGCCACCCTTCCTCTCATCCACTGCTGAAACAATTCCTCAGAGGGCCAAAAACCTAAGACCACCCAGGAGAGCCCCTGCTCTAGCCTGGGACCTTAACTTTGTATTGGAAAAGCTCACTTTGCCTCCCTTTGAGCCAGCTGTGAATGCAGAGTTGAAATTCCTTTCTTGGAAAACAGCCTTCCTTCTAGCCATCACTTCAGCAAGAAGGGTGTCTGAATTACAGGCCCTCATGGCAGTGGAGCCTTTCATCATTTTTCATGCGGACAGGGTGTCCCTCAAAACCAGTCCTTCCTTTATGCCCAAGGTAGTATCCAGTGTGGCCCTTAATCAGTCTATACATTTGCCAACCTTCTTTTCTAATCCACAGAACAAAGGGGGATGAATACTGCACTCCTTGGACGTGCACAGACAACTTAGATTTTACTTAGACAGGACTAAACTTCTCAGGAAATATGAACAGCTGCTGGTTGCATTTGCTGCAGGGGCAGAGGGGAAGGCCATTTCTAAGCAAACCATTTCTAAGTGGATAGGCCATTGCATTCATTTCTGCTATAAGCACCATGGAAAACCTACCCCACAGGGGATAAGACCTCATTCCACCAGGGCTACATCTACCTTTACAGCCTTTCTCAGAGGTGTCCCTACCAGGGACATCCTAGAAGCTGCTACCTGGAGTTCTGTACATACCTTCCCCAAGCATTACCACTTGCCATTTTTTTCTAAATCCAGAGCTGGCTTTGCCACTTCAATCTTGCAGGGCCTTATAGCCGGTCCTAATGCTATATAATTGCCTCCTCCCATCCTTAGCTTTGGGAATCTACCCAAATATGATGACTGCAACAGTGAAACATGAAGAACATAGTACAGTTGTGTACACTTACCATAAATGTAGATGTTCGAGTGTATTCACTGTTGCAGTCCTGGTTACCCTCCCTCCAGCCCCCTGACTTCTATTGACTATACCTCTATTCTTGTTTACTATACTTAAAGCTTTCTGGTGTATTTGCTTTTTGTTGGAGGTGTAACCTTATATAGACTTGCTTCCCATTATGGGGGCACCTGACATCTGGAGCAAGAAAAACTGATGTAATGGCATCAGCTGCATGCTTTATACCCCTGACTACCTGACGTTATGGAAGATGAGACAGCAACTGATCCAGGACCCAAGACTTTGATAATCAGACCAACTGAGGGCTACCTGCAAGCAGATAACCCAAATGTGATGATAGTAATAGTGAATATACTCGAACATCTACATTTATGGTAAGTGTACACAACAGTGCTTTCCTTTTACAATGGAGAGATTCAAACCCCTGTAGAATGTGCAGAGTTCCTACAACTGGTTATTGTACTGCCCTGAAGAATTTATCTTAACACAATCTTTATTTTCTGTTAATTTAATTACCTGGAATGCATGCAATCTCTTCTATGGGAACTACTCTTTCTTGCACATCAGTGAATTAATTTGTTGAAATGATCTTTGTTCATTTCTTTTTCTTTCTCTCTCTGTCTGACAAACACACACACACACACACACACACACACACACACACACACACACACACACACACACACACACACACACATATTATTTTGCATTTATATCTTAGTTATATAAAATTTCCAGAGGCTGGGATTCATGGACACATTGTCTAGTATGCAAAGCCTCACAACTTGTGTTCTTTTCAAGTTTGTCCAATTCATTGTCTTGCCTTTGTATAGCAATGCGGCTATGTGCTACTGGCAGTAAAAGATTTGGCACCATATTTAAAAGTGTTGACCAGGCTAGGGCTTGTGCTAATGAAATTAATAAGTACCTTGTTGAACTGTTCATTTATGATAATTGCATGGTATGGAGATCCTACACTTAATTCTATGCAAGTTTACCTAAAGTGCAGTGTAAAAAATGTGGAAGTGCACACTGGTATGTATTGCCATGTACATTTGCCTTCCATGGAGGGGAGTCTGCACAGTGGAAGCATGCAGCTGTGTGTGTGTGTGTGTGTGTGTGTGTGTGTGTGTGTGTGTGTGTGTGTGTGTGTGTGTGTGTGTGTGTGTGTGTGTGTGTGTGTGTGTGTGTGTGTGTGTGTGTGTGTGTGTGTGTGTGTGTGTGTGTGTGTGTGTGTGTGTGTCACTGTCTGCAGGTAACTGTATAGACGTTTGTGTGTGTATGTGTGTGTGTTTGCATGTTAGTGTCTGCAGGTAACTACATGAGGATGTGTGTGTGTGTGTGTGTGTGTGTGTGTGTGTGTGTGTGTGTGTGTGTGTGTGTGTCTTTTTGTGTATGTGTGTCTACGTATGTGTGTATGTGGGAGGTCTGTGCCTGTTTATGGTTTACACTTTTGACACAAAATGTCACAGAATGGTAGGGCACTCAAATGGGCATTAAAAAACTGCTCACTTGAGTGATTCATAGTCATAGAAATTCACCATTAATGAGATGATGCCCTTGTGAATTGCAAAATGGCATAATAGTACAATCCAGCACATCAGTGCAGGGCAAGTTGTGCTGCTTTAATGTTTTTTATGAATATTGACAAAGGTAAGACCATTACTTTTTGTACCTGTTTCCGCTCACAGTAGTGCAGTGCACACTATCAGATAATGTGTGCCTCCATGGTGCATTTCTGTTCTCAGCATCTGTTGCTGTTAGTATTCACTGCTGTCCTATATGTAAATAAGCCAGGATGCAGGCTGTGCCACTTATATACCTAGAACTGTGATAAGCACCCCTTGTTGTGGAGGATAATTCAATTACTCTGTGTGATTAATTCTTTAATTTATATTGATTTGTATGTGTATACAATTTTCATCAAAAAAGTAACCACCATCATCATCAATCCCCCCTTTTCCCACTTGTACATGGGGTTGGGGTATAGTGTCAACTATCACCATTTCTCTCGATTCATAGCCACTCCCTATCTTCGCCAACAGTCATGCTGCCTGTCTCAGGTGTTCCTCAGACATCCATGTCTTGTGTGGTTGTCTTTGTCTTCCTTTCTTTCTCAGATCTGCATTACCAAGTCATCCTCTTTCTTCCTGCCCTTCTAACCAGACCACTGTAATCCATTCTCCTTGACCTTCTGTAATTTTGGCTACCTTGATTTCTGCTCTGATCTACTTGTTTCTTCTTTTGTCCCACAGTGTGTATCTCACTATCCATCTCAGACACTTCATCTCTATTACCTCAGTCTTCCTCACATGCTGTGCCTTTACTGCCCAGGTTTCACTGCCTTACAGAAAGATGGTTGCACCACTGTTTTGTACATCTTACTTTTCAACTTCTTTGGTATTCTTTTGTCACACACTACCCATAGTACTTTGTACCAACTAGCTGCAACACTTCCTCATTCAGACTTCCCATTCTACTTGACCACACCTCTCAGATACCAGAAGCTGTTTACATTTTCTAATGTAGTCCCCTCCATTTCATTTTTTCATCTTCTTCTGATTCCACCATTCTCTTCCATGACCACAATCTTGTCGGTACACAATTTCATCCCATGTGCCTTCAGCTTTGTACTCCATTCCCCGCATCCTTGGCTGAAGTTCCTTTTCAGAATCTGTTGTAATGTCACATCACCTGCATACAACAAAACAAAACAAAAAAAAAACAGAAAAAAAAACACAGAAGGTCTTTGGCTAACTAAGTTCACAGATGACTGCAAACTAGGAGCTGTAATCGAAACTCCTAACTATGTGGACATCTTACAAGAGGGCCTCACTGTACAGATGCTGGGTGTCAAAGCCATGGCCTCAAGCTCAAGCCAAAAAGTGCATTATCATCCCCTTTGGTAAAAACTCTGTATGAATGAACTACCACATAGGCGGTAGTCTACTTAACACCGAAAGTGTGATGAGACCTTGGGACACAGGTGGACAGTAGCCTCCCCTTTGATAATCACATCACCACAGTGGTCAGGAAATCTTTCTACATATCACACCTCATCACAAAAGGTTTCTCATCCAGAAAAAAAGAGGTCATTGTTCCCCTCTGCTCATCACTCATTAGACCCATTATCGAGTACAATGCCCCTTTTGGTATGTGCCTCACAAGACATCTACAATAACTGGAAAGTCTGCAGAAATACCTCACAAAGAGGATTACTGGCCTCAAACAGATTGTCTACGCAGACCGTCTCAATAAACTCCAGCTTTACTCCGTCTCATATCACGTACTCAGAGGCGGTCTCTGCCTAACATACAAAGCTATGTCAAACCCAGAGCTGTTGGACATGTTCCACTTAAAGAAATCCCAATCCCTCCGAGCTACACGCTCTAGGGACCTAAACCTTGTCACCACAATAAACAGAACATGCTGGAGGGATAGTTTCCTGTCCCAGATACTTCCCATACTCTCGAACAGACTACCTATCTATGTCAAACAGAGCTCCTCATTAGCACTCTTCAAGAAAAATCTTGATG
Source organism: Protopterus annectens (assembly GCF_019279795.1). Classification (NCBI taxonomy): domain Eukaryota; kingdom Metazoa; phylum Chordata; order Ceratodontiformes; family Protopteridae; genus Protopterus; species Protopterus annectens. The sequence continues at coordinate 959,645,217 of NC_056747.1, forward strand.
ATTGGATGGAAAATGGGAAATTCACCCCGGGGATCACTTCTGTGGCTCTGCTTGACAGGGGCACAGGAAAATAATTTTCTTGGGTGGCGAAAGCCAGGGTACCTTTTTGCTAGGCTTATATAGGGCCAATAACCTAGTACCTATCTATGAACCTATGAACCTAAAAATGCTACAGCTCTGAACAAACATACTAACACAGAACCACACTAAGTCTTAAAGAAGTCAGTAATGTTTATAGAGTCACAATATAGGATTTCTGTATTGTGAATCATTATTTTTTTTAAAGTGGGGCATGTTTGTCAGTCACATTAATGTTAGAGTCTAGTCACTTAATTTTTTTTCTGAGTTTACTGAAAGACATATTAGTGGATTGTTTATGAGGGACAGTGACATTAACTACAGAAGCAACGACAGCCAAAAACATACTCTTGCCTGAATGTGTTATAGCCGGTTTACTATCATTATCTTGACACACAAGTGGATGAATCCACCAATGGCCAAAAACGTTCCACGAAAGTTGGAATACTGAATACCGGTATACCTGACACAAACACCAAACACTGTAAGTCCCTATCACTCTGGATCTAGGAACAAGCACTATGATGGGTCCAGAAGAGGGGCAAGTTTGGACAGTCAATCATGTCAGTTTTTGACATTTCAACATTTGTAATGTAGAACTTGTGCAGGTGGACTTGACCGACTGTATGTCGAATTAATGATAGTAAACCATTATAGTCACACTGTATATGGTATGAAAGTAAATATTTGTGATAGCTTTATTTTCTTGGAATGTTTCGTCTTTCTAGCAATGTTTATTTTTGCAGTATTGTGTCAGTTCTACAGTGCTACTGTTTTTTTTTTTTGCTGAAAAATTTTGTTCAGACCAAATGTTGAAATCAGGTTTATATTAACATGCTTTCATATCCAGCAACTTCAAATCTAACTCTGTTTTACAGCTTAATTCCAATGTCTTCCTCCACTATTGTATTAAGTATAGATTCATAGATTCATAGATATTGCCACTTAGTTTTATGACCATTCATATCTTGCTAATACCCTCCCCCCCTCCAGTCACATCTGCTTCCTCCAGTAGAGCCGTACTAGTTAATCGTGAAGTAAATTTGTGGATACCCATCCAGTTTTCTAGCTTATATTTAAAGAAAGGTAGTGCATTGTACTGCTTAACTTGCAGGAGATGTTTATTCTAAAGTTTTGGGAGATGCTGGGTTATACATCTGCCCCTTCACCATGTTTTATTTATCTGTTGCAGCTTCTGGCAGTTGGCACAGAGGATTAAGGAGCTGTTAAAGAGAAGTTTTCTATGATCCAGTGGTCCAAGGATTGATTCCCTTAGCCTCCATTGCCTGACTGTGTGAGCGAGTCACTTTACAAGACTCAGGGGCTGAGTCTGAAAAAAGTCAGTGGAGATCAGTGCTCTACCCTGGTTAACAAATAAATATTGGGGAAGGTTGAGGTCACTGGTTATTTATCATTATTTATTTGTCTTTATTTACCTGGAAAGTCTGACTGGGTAATACCTATTTTCAGCAGAGGCTCAGGGAGAAAAGCTCCACTCCATTTGCTTACATTGCATTATATTAGGTTCAAGTTAAACACAGAGTAGTTATATTTCTGTTTACATTTATACACTAACAGTAGTTAACATTTATACATTCTATGATTTTACAGAGGTTTGAGTTACTAAAGAGAAAGACAACCTGCAACTTAGTGTATTTTACTGTTAGCAGTTATGTATATGTTTCTAGTTTTGGTGGAAATATGGGACTTGCGAAGAAACAGGAAGTCCAAGACAATTGGGTCTCTAATGGCACATTGAGTCAGAGATCTCTCTTTAAACGTTTATAAGACACTGAATAATGAGATAGAGCTTACAGTCTCTTAGTAACTCAGAGACTTTTGGCCAGTGATATTTTTGGTTAAGAACATTTGGGATCTTTCAGTTTGATATGTTTATAGGTTCATAGGTGTTTACTAGGCTAACAACCACAAGGTCCTTTTTAATTGAAGCCATGCATCCCAAATCTCTGACAAGTTCTGATACCCTTGATAAGTGTAAGTATGACCCTGGGAGATGAACAATTTACAGGTTGCCTGTGTCCATTATAGACATAGGTGCCAAACCAGGAATGAATTTCCGGTTTCCTATCCAATTGTCCAAGTTGCGCTTGAATTGGGTTAGGGAAGAACTCTGCTTCACATGGATGGGGAGTCTATTCCATAGATGGAGTAGTCTCTGGGATACATACCTATCTCTCCAGCAGGTCCTATTTATATCACAGGCAGGGTTTAAGTCTTTAGAACGGGTAATTCTGGTGCTGTTTGTTTTGTGAATATGCTGGAGGTTCATCTGAGTAGGGTCTGACAATACCATGTATGCCAGGCATAGATCTCCCCTCAAAAGCCTGTAGGAGATAGAATACAGGGATAGGGCCTTGAGGCGGTCTGGACAGGACATATTACTTACATCCTGTATTCTTTTAATGAGGAAACTCTGTGGACATTCTAATTGCTTGATATGCCTAGTTAGGTACATACCAAAGGGGGCATTGTACTCAATGATAGGTCTGATGAATGCCAAATATAGTGGAACAATGACTTCTTTAAACTTAGATGCCATACCTTTGTTTACAAGTTGTGCAACATAGAATGATTTCCTCACCACTGTAGACACGTGATGATCAATGGCTAGATTACTATCTATGCGTGTCCCTAACTGCCTGACTACTGGATCATCTCTAAGAGGTGTGTTGTCAATATGATAGTTACCAGTGAGATACAACCTAAAGGTGGTGTTGTACTCGATAACTGGCCTGATCAATGCTGAGCTTGAGGGATTGACTACTTCTTTGTACCACAATAATATGCCTTTGGCAATTAGCAGGGCTAAATAAAACGGTTTTCTGACAATTGTTATCACACAACGGTCAAAACGGAGGAAGTTATTAACCTGAGTTCCTTGGTCTCTGACTACATTTTTATTTTATTGTGGTGTATTGCCTATACAGTATGATGAGGGGAGGGGGAGGTTCTTTACCAAAAGTGATGATGATACACTTTTTAGCATTTAATTTAATCCATTTTAGTACATCAAGAGTTTACTAAGAAGAGATAATTTTGGAGGGTTTGGGTGTCATAAGGTGGCTTAATAACAACCCCAGGTTTACAGTCACCTGCAAATGTTTTTAGCCAGAGGTCTTTGCTTTCTGCTCAGAAATTTGAGAAGTTACATTCAAAAAAGAGAGGTTCCAGCACTGAGATGGACTAATGGCTCACATGCAGGAAGAACTGGGTAGGGGGTAGAAAGGAGCAGTTTTGCCATCTCACCCAGAGGGAAGGATGGATGGGGTTTCTGCCTGCAGTGTGGCACATCTCTAGTGATGGGGATGATGCCATAGTTGGGTGGCAGATTGATTTAACATGTTTGCACTGAAGAGCTAACTGTTGTTATGTTTGCTGGTACACATAATAGAGGTAGTGCAAGAGGTAGCTCCACCCTATTAGGCCAACAAAAATTCCCTGGTGTGCAGGTTACCATACGTGATGCTGCCAGTTGCTGTGCTCTACTTTCTCTTCTTAACCTGATGTCACTGTGGTCACAGCCCCGGGGGAGGGGAGAGGCATACCTCTCAACCTCTTTGAGCAAGAAATCTTGACAAAGCCATAAATACTGGGGGGGACAAAGGCCTGGAAACAGGGACAATTTTTAAATATTGCTCTTAGGAACATAGAAAGTAGATAGAGTAACAGGTTTAGCATTAGCATGTAATTTCTGAAGGGTATGAAGTTTGCAAATCAAATGTCTGTCATTATTTTCTGACTTCAATCTTCAATAATTTGTCAATTATTTGCTAGAAAACCACAATGTTGTGAAAAATGGACCAGAAGTATGGGGAAAAAATATGGACATTCTGCAATAATTTGTAGAATATGAGGTATGGGGGGGGGTGTATAGTACCAAAGACAGTCAGGGTAACAATAGTGCAGTCAAGCAGCTGGTGGTTATCTGGAGGGCTCACAAATTGGGGCAAATAAAAAAAAAAACATTTAAATGGAATCCTAACTGAGCAGAAATATACTTGCTTATGCTAGCTGTTGTCCTGTATTATAGAGAGGATATATCAATAATTGTTCAATCCCTCAAAAATATATGAATGTCAGAATCTGAAAGATAGGCTAATGAGAAATGAAGCTATAGTTCAGCTTTCATGAGATCTATAAAACTGCATACAGTCAAACAAAAAATGTACCAAAGAGAAATAAAAAGGTTATTTGTAGTGAATGGCAACCACTGAATCTTCCATACAAATGGGACAGTTGTGTTCAATAACGTGTGTAATTACAATCAAATAATTGTCCTCATTAAAAAAATACTGAATGTACAAGCAAAGTCCCTGAGCAATGGGTCTGAGTATGATCTTTTTAAGAAGTAAGGTTATTATGCAAGAGTGACTTATTTTCCATACAGGAAATGCTATAAGCTTGAGGACAGGCAGTATTCGAGACACAGAAGCTCTTTTCATCTAGTAGAAGGTACGAGGTACATAGAATGTAGCATTACTGATACCCATTTTTGAAAGTTAGCTGCCATAACCATGTGATGCTATTTGGTTTACTGCTGAGACAGTTTGCTTTATTTCTAAATCTAATAACTGGTTATTGTATTATTCTGGTTTCAGAGTCCCTCACAGGTATAACTGAAATGTATTTGTAAGGCTGCGCACAAATTATCAAATATAAAACAAATTTACCTAAAAAATGCACATAGTTTACATCATGCAATATATTTTAATGATGCCACAGATTATGTGCATTTTTATTGTTTTTTCATTGACATTTAATAGCTGAGGATAAGCCTAGCAGCCTTGCATCACTGAAACATCAAAAGTCATTATATCAGATAAGGTTTTAATCCCTACGGGAAGGCAAAATTCAGTTATGACTCATTCTCAGCAGAACTTCATGCAGGCACAAATGACAAGTAGAAACACTCGGGCCGGCATTCCATAGAGATTGCATCTCTTTTTGACGTATTGATGCTCATAGACTAGCAATCCTACAGACTTGTCTCAGAATAAACCTCTGTATTCCTTAGGAGTAAATTACTGTTAAGTATATTACTATGACTTTGGGCATTGTACATGCACTTCCTAGGATGACGTAACTGGAGCAACATATATAGAATAAAAAGAAAAAATATCAGGAGTCAGGGCCATCATTTGTAAATTATACTGTAATGGCCTGACAGAAGCATGATCCTGTCAGATGTACTGTGTACAGAGCACTTTGTTTTGAAGAACTGTGATAAACACGCTCAAACATTAAATTGGAGTGCCTTGCTAGGATTCAAATGTTCAATAAATATTCATTTGCTGGTGAAGACTGTAATAGAATACAAATCACTCAGAATGTTTGACTTCCTAAAACGGCTGCGATACAGTTACATTCTTTTAGTGGTGCTTTACTATGAGTGTGTGTGTGTGTGTGTGTGTGTGTGTGTGTGTGTGTGTGTGTGTGTGTGTGTGTGTGTGTGTGTGTGTGTGTGTGTGTACGTGTGAGTCTGTGTGCGTTTAAGCTTCATATACCATTTTCTTCAGTGTTGACATCGTAATTAAAGGAAAGCTTACAAATATGTTACTGGTGTAAATACATCATGTGTTCTATGATTTGAAGATGTCTTACACTTTTTGGTGATCTTACATGACTGTGTAAACAACGCAGTGAGGAAAATGTTTTTATCATAATTTAAAAGTTATAGACTGTTCATCTTGCAACGTGGATGTCCTGAAGTCAGCTTTGTAGGGGTTATAGACAGTGAGATCCTTCTGTTTTGATCGGATTTATAGAGATTTATTATGTACAACAGTGAACTCCTTTTGCACTTAGGTGCCAGTTTATCACCATTCAGGACAAATACATATTGAAAAGAATTGATCTGATCAGTAATTCATTTAAAGACAGTCACTTTAGTTAAATTAAAGTACAGAGTTTCCTCTAGTACTGTGGTAGACAGCAATGAGGCTCAGTTGTTAAGGTTTCTGTTTCACAGTTCTAGTAAATGGCTTCAGTGATTCCAGTCATTATGTATATTGAGATTGCATTGTGTATCCTAACTTCCTCCTTATGCTTTTCCTGCAGATAATCTGTATTCCTCCATTTTCCCCAAAACATACTAGCAAATTGTTTCATAGGTTCACAGGTGCATACTAGGCTAATGGCCCTGGAGCCTTTACAAGCCTAGACCATAGTAGTGCCCTGGCATTGTGCCGCCCAATGTTAGTTCCCAGTGCCTCTATCAAGTAGAGCCACTGGAGTGATCCCGGGGTGAACTTTCTATTACCCATCCACTCATCAAGATTCCTCTTGAAGAGGGCCAGTGAGGTGCTCTGCTTGACATGTATGGGAAGTCTATTCCAGAGCATGGGCAGTCTCTGGGTGAGGAACCTGTCCCTCCAGCATGTTCTGTTGATTGTGGTAATGAGGTTGAGGTCTCTGGAGTGTGTGGTGCTGAGGGATTGGGATTTCTTTAGATGTAGCATTTCTAACAGAGCTGGGTCAGACATGACTTTGTAAGTCAAGCAGAGATAGCCTCTAAGTAGGTGATATGAAACAGAGAATAGCCTGGAGTCTTTTGAGTCTGTCCGTGTAGGACATGTGTTTAATGCCTAGGATCCTCTTCATAAGGTACATCTGTAGCCTCTCCAGCTGTCGCAGGTGTCTAGTGAGGTACATGCCAAATGGGGCATTATAATCAATGATTGGTCTAATGAGGAAAGAGTAGAGAGAGACAATGATCTCTTTTTTTTTCCTAGATGCAAAACCCTTAGTAATGAGATGTGTCACATAGAAGGACTTTCTGACCACAGTGGCAATGTGGTGGTTGAAGGAGAAGTTGCTGTCAACCTGCATCCCCAGATCTCTTATAATGCCTTCAGTGTTCAGTGGCGTCCATTAGATGTGATAATTAGTGGGAACTGAGTTTTTATCAAAGGGGATGATGATGCATTCTTTGGCATTATGCTTAAGGGCATGGTTTCGACACCAGTCATTGGTCTCAATGAGGCCTTTCTGTAGGATGTCTGCATAACTTGGGGAGTTAATAATGGCTCCTAGCTTCCAGTCAATTACGAACTTGCTCAGCCAGAGACTCTTTGTGTTGGCCTGGACTTCTGAGAAGTAGATGCTGAACAGGAGAGGACCCAGGACCGATCCCTGTGGGACTCCACTAGTGACTGGTCAGCAGTCTAACTTGGAATCTGCTACTTTCACACTGTGTGTTCTGTCTGTGAGCCAGTTTGCAACCCACCTAGTGATATAGGGGTTGATGCCTAGTTTGGTGAGTTTATCAATAATTCCTGAGTAAGGAATGGTATCAAAGTCCTTGGCCAGATCGAGGTAGGCTGTATGCACTGCCTTACCTTCATCCACAGCCCTGGTGACTGACTCAAAGAGGTCAACCAGGTTGAGCAGGCATGATCTCCCTTTCAGAAAGCCAAATTGAGTGGGGTCTAGAGTTTGGAGATTCCCTATATATTTGTTAATCAGGTCCACGTCCATGATATGTGCTCCATAGCTTTACATATCAGACTCATCAGGCTAATGGGGCAATAATTCCCAGGGTCTGTAGTCGCTCCCCCTTTATGGAGAGAGATGACTGTAGCAGTGTACCATTCAGTAGGGACAAAGCCTGAGGTGAGGCTGTGACTGAACAGGGCACACAGATGTGGTGCCATTTCACTTTGTAGTTTATGTAGAACACAGACAGGGATATTATTGGGTCCCATGGAAGCTGTATTTTTGGCCTTGGACAATGCACCTTTAACATGTGCTGCAGTAATGCTGGGTGCCTGGCATTCTTCCAGTATTATGATTGGTCCTTTGGGGGGGGGGGGTTAAAGTTGGCACTGAATCTATTGGCCAGTATGTTGGCAATATCTGCTGGCTCAGTATAGGAGGTACCATTGTGCAGTAACTCAGAGCAAATCTGGGTATTGCCGTGGAGGTTCTTGATATATCTGTAGAAGGCTTTGTGATTGTTTTTAGTGTCTGCCGGAATTCTGCCTTCATAGCTGGCTTTGGAGGATTTGATGAGTAATCTCAAGTTTTTGTTGAGGCTAATAAGGCAGTTTTTCCAGTCTTGGGACTTCACCTTTTTCTGCAACAGTTTTTTCTTCCTTCTGTTGTAAAGTATATTAATGGCAGGGGACCACCAGATTGGATTTCTTTTTTTGGAGGAGACTGTCTTGGATGTTCTTTGTATTTCACTGTTGCAGTCCTCACATATGGGTTATCTGGCTCATGGTAGCCCTCAGTGGCCCAAATACCAGAGTCCTTGGTATATGACGTTAGCTACCACCAGTTGTAAAACTGATGTCAGCACGTCAGGTATAAAGGGAGGCAGCCAACACAATTTCCTCAGTCTTTCTTGCCGCAGAGCCCAAAGCAGATGCAATTCGCACTAGTGCTGGTTGGCCATTTACCTTCGTTTCGCTTTCCGACTACCAAGTTGAAGACGCCTTCAGATAAGTACCCCGTTGGGGATCCTCTTTTCTTGCTTTAACAAATGTCAGATAAAGTTACTAACTGTCTTGCCCGTGGAAAACAGATTCTGCACCGTGATTTCCATTCCTATTGTATAACTTGTTTAGGCCTTGAGCACGACGTCCCTAACTGTGATCTCTGTGCTTCCTTTAACCCACGTACCATATGCCGTAGAGCTAAGATTTTGTATAAGCATTTTGGAGTCTAGCCTAAGTTCATTGGTATGGCATATTCTGGTCTCCCGACTTTGGATATACCTAGGAAACACAAAGACAAGACCACGACAGGCTTAGGGTTAAATCTACTGACAACGCACCAGTGAAATTGGTCGTCAGCACAGCAGTAGTCAGTGAGGCGCTTTCACAGCTGTGCAGTCTGCAGATTTTCAGTTGCAAGCCTCTGCCAAGACCTTTATGGAGTCCTCCATGCCACAGGCTGCTATTTCATCTTCAAACCCTCCGCCTGTCTCCATCTCAGATGGGTCTGGAGCCACTTTGCAGGCACCGGCTTCTGAAGCCTCTTCTTTTTGACATGAGACCAGAACCAGACCGACTACCTTAATTCAGACTTCTGCAGTCGGTAGGCCTCCTGAGTCCCACTGGATTGCTAGTAAACCTTCCAGCCGCAAACCTACTCACAAGCAGGCATTGGCCTCCCCTCCTGTACCTCAGTTCCAGTTGGTAAAGATGGCTGGTGATCTTCTTTCCCTGATTGGGGGCTCTCATCTCCCCCCTTCAAAGAGGGCTAGGGAATTATCTCCTGATGTTTTATCTGTCTCAGATTCTGAGATTTCCAGTATGTCTGCTGGTGAAGAAGGAAATTCTCAACTTTTTTCTGGCTTTGAGGATTCTGATGCTGATGACTCTATCCCTTCTGCCTCCTCTCCAGAAGATTTTTCCTTTGGGGATACTTTTAATGCTCTTAGGGAGCATTTTAAATGGGAATGTCAAAAATTTTCCACCATCTAAGAAAAGAACCAGGGAATTTTTAGATTTGCCACAGCATAAATCTCTGGCTATACCTCCAGTTTTGGAAGTTGTGGATGATGTTTTCATGGGAAAGTCTTTAACTCCTAATTCTGTCCCTCTTGACCCCAGAAAACCTGATAGGTATTATAGGGTTCCTGATTCTCATCAATTCCTTTTTAAAAACCTTATTGCTAATCCAGACATTATTTCTCAAGGCCCCAAGGGTGTTAAGGCTACTATTGCTAAAAGCCCTGTGCCTTCTGATAAGGAATCTAGGGCCTTGGACAGGTGGGGTAAAAAAGTCTATACCTCTGCAACTCTTGCCATTAGATCCGTGAATTGTCTTTTTCACATGTTTAAGTATCAGCAGCATACTTTGGAGGCTATTAAGGCTAAACTTGGAGATATTCCTTCCATGACGGAGAACAAAGATTTACAAGACTTACTGAATTCTGCCACTTTAGTTAATAAGCATTCACTTCATTGTGGTTTTGACACTTTGGAGGCTACCTGCAGGGCAGCAGCCACTGGTTCCATAATTAGAAGGCATGCTTGGCTCAGGGAGCAGCCTCTTTCTGAACCAGTTAAATCTAAATTGCTGGATGTTCCTTTGCACAAGGACAATCTTTTCGGTAATAAGACTGAGGAGGTACTAAAGAAGTTGGAGGATAAGGAAAAATCTATGCAAGCTGTAAAAGATTTCCTTCAGGTTCAGCCTCCTTGGTTTAGTAGGCATTATCCTTCCAAGAATTGGTCTTTCCCTGATCCTGGCAAGCAGGGTTACTCCAGGCCTAGGGGTTTCAGATCTTCCAGAGGGCAGGCTTCTGTCCCTCAAAGGGCTAAACAATGGCATTCTTCTTCTGCTAAATGGGAATTGTAAGCCAGCTTTCCAAAACAAACATTCTCAATGACTCCGTCCTTTTTGTGCCTACCTCTGTGGACCCTGGGTTTCCTTTGGGGGGAAGGTTAGCCAGGTTCGCAGAGGTATGGTCTACCATCACAGACGACAAATGAGTTCTCAATATAGTAAACCAAGGTTACAAGTTTTACTTTCACACCTTCCCTGTTTTACAAGGATACCCAGACATGCCCAGAACTCTCAGGGCAAAGGTAGATACTCAATTTTTTTCTCTACTGATTATGGGGGCAATAGAGCCAGTTCCTGCAAATCAGGCAGGCCTAGGTTTTTATTCAAGGCTTTTTTGGTACCCAAGAAAGGGGGCACCTGGTGCCCTATTCTGGATCTGTCCATTCTAAACACTTTTCTGGTGATTCCCAAATTCAAGATGCTCACCTTTCAACAATTACTACCAGTGCTGGGCAAGAATTCATAGCTGGTAACTTTGGATCTCAAGGAGGCTTATCTGCACATCCCAATAAGGGAAAGTTGCAGGCAGTTCCTTGACTTCAAGGCTGGGGAGCAACACTTTCAATTCTCTGCACTGACCTTTGGCTTATCTACCGCTCCCAGAGTTTTTATGAAGTGCCTGGCTCCAGCCATTGCTTTTTGCAGGCAGAGAAACATTCAGATTTATCCTTACCTGGATGACTGTCTCATTCTAGCAAAATCCCCAGAACAACTAGAAAAGGATTTGGATTTCATGAAGAACATTGTCACCTCTGTGGGTTACACTCTCAATGAAAAGAAGTCAAAGTAGGTTCCTTCAAGGGAGATTGTTTTCCTGGGAGCGAGTCTGAATACAGCCACCCAGATGATATTCCTCCCTCAACAGAAGCAAGGAGATCTTTCTGCTTACTTCATGAACTTGGCAAGCATGACCCAGCTCTCTGCAAGGCAATTCCTGCAAGCACTGGGGTTCATGGCTTCATGTATTTTGATGATCCCATATGCAAGCCTGCATATGAGAAAACTTCAGTGGTACCTCAAGAATCTTTGGTGTCAACACACACAGGACTTAGACTTGATTCTATCCCTGATTCCCTGTCTACAAATGGAGTTCCTGTGGTGGGCAACAGCCTGTTCTCAGAACAAGGGTCTGCCTTTCCGCCCACCGCCTGTCAGCCAGACTCTCACCATAGATGCCTCAAATGTTGCATGAGGGGCTCATCTGGAGGGCAGGGGCATACAGGGGACTTGGAGCACCCAACAGATTCATCTGCACATAAACGTAAAAGAATTGAAGGCAGTGCAGCAGGCCTTGCTGGCTTTCAAGGACTTGTTCTACCCTGGGACTCTGCTAATCAGGACAGACAATACCACAGTCATGTGGTACATCAACAAGCAAGGGGGGACTCACTCTTACCCCTTGTGCAGACAAAGCATGAGACTATGGTCCATAGCAGCATCCATGGGCATACATCTAATAGCCCAGTATCTTCCAGGGAGGCTGAACTCCTTGGCGGATCATTTGAGCAGACATGTTCTGGATCCTCACGAGTGGCAACTGAACAGGGACATTTTCCATCGCATCACTCATCATTGGGGCACCCCACAAGTGGATCTTTTCTCCTCTCACACCAATCATCTCCTTCCAACCTTTCTCAACAAAGCTTGGAGGGTGGATGCGTTGTCCTTCCCATGGGCACACCACTCAGTTTATGCATTCCCTCCTCTTCTTCTTCTTCCCAGGGTGCTGCTAAAGATAAGGGACGAAAAACCAAAGGCTGTCCTGATAGCACCAGATTGGCTCAGGCAGCATTGGTATCCCCTCCTTTGCAGCCTTTCCCAGGCTCAGCTTTGGCATATTCCCCTGGTACCAGATCCGTTGGTTCAGTGAGGGGGAAAGTTCCTTCATCCTCATCTTCAAACTCTGCATTTAACTGCCTGGCTAATACTTTAAATCTTTCCCAACAGGTGGTTGAAGTTCTTCATGAGGTCAGGAGGCCTAGCACAAGAAAATCCTATGCAGATAAATGGAAGAGATTTTGCTCTTGGATGCTAGCTAAAGGAGAAGACTCTTCTCATCCTTCTCTTTCACTCATTCTTGACTACCTAGCAGGATTGCTTTATGGTGGACTTTCCTTTTTTTCAATCAAAATTCACGCTTCAGTAATTTCGGCTCATTGTTCTTTTGAGCAACCCATTTTTTCTCACCCCTTGATGAAGCAGTTCCTGATGGGAGCTAGTAATCTTAGACCTCCCAGAACAGCTCCTACTCCTGCTTGGGATCTTTTTCTATCCTGGAAGACTACTTTTCTTTTAGCCATTACTTCAGCTAGAAGGGTATCTGAGCTGCAAGTCTTATTGACAGTAGAACCTTTCATTATTTTTCACTCGGATCGGGTCTCTCTGAGAACTAATCCCTCCTTTATGCCTAAGGTGGTTTCCAGTTTAACCCTTAACCAGCCTATTCACCTGCCTACATTTTTCAACAATCCCCAAAATAAAGGGGAAAGGATTCTGCACTCTCTTGATGTGCATAGACAGCTGAGATTTTACTTAGACAGGACTAAATCCTTTCGAAAATCTGAACAGCTATTGGTTAGTTTTGCTCCTGGGGCTCAGGGTAAAGCTATTTCAAAACAAACCATTTCCAAATAGATTATTCATTGTATTCACTTTTGTTACCTGCAGCATGGAAGGTTCACCCTCAGGGTATTAGGACCCATTCTACTAGAGCAGCCTCTACCTCTGCAGCCTTTCTGAAAGGTGTGCCTACTAAGGACATTCTAGAAGCAGCTGCTTGGTCTTCTGCAAATACTTTCACAAAGCATTACAATCTACCTTTGTTTTCTAAATCCAGGGCTGGTTTTGCCTCGGCAGTTTTGCAGGGCCTCCTTACCAACCCTTAATCTGTGATCCTTCCTCCCCCCTTTGTCTTCTTACTGGGCCTTGGGAATCAACCCATATGTGAGGACTGCATCAGTGAAACACGAAGAACATAGTATAGTTCTGTACATTTACCATAAATGTAGATGTTCGAGTGTATTCACTGTAGCAGTCCTGGTTTCCCACCCTCTATCCCCCCTTTTTTTCCTAAGGCTCAGACTATAGATTTTTATTTTTTGTAGGGCATGTTTCCAGGGTGCTATCATTCCTGGGTTAGCCTTCTTTTGTGGGCTCCTGACAGTTAAGGCAAGAAAAACTGAGGAAATGGCGTCAGCTGCCTCCCTTTATACCTGACATATTGACATCAGTTTTACAACTGGTGGTAGCCAATGTCATATACCAAGGACTCTGGTATTCAGGCCGACTGAGGACCACCGGGAGCTGGATAATCCATATGTGAGGACTGCAACAGTGAATACACTTGAACAGCTACATTTCTGGTAAGTGTACACAACTGTACTTTCTGTTGGGTATGGCTAGTTCCATGCATTTATGTACATGTTCGTACCATGCATTGGTGTATGATTCGGCAGTCATGCAGCTATTTTCCATTGACATGGGTGCCATTAAGTTACCCACCTCTGTTTTTAGGAGCCCAAAGTCAGCTTTGGAGAAGTTTTTCAAGGCGGTTATCTTTGCGGGTGGTGTGGGTGAGATGTGGATTTCCATGATGATCAGTTTATGGTCTTATCTGACCAGGGGTGATTGACTACTGGTGTAGAGCAATGGTTGTCCATGTTAGTAATAACCAGGTCAAGGATATTGCTTCCTCTGGTGGAGGTCAGAAAGAACTGGTCCAGGGCATTGGAATTGATGAATTCCAGGAAGCATTGGGCCACTGTATTGGTGCTTGAGTGGTTTTCCCAGTTGATGGAGGGGTAGTTGAAGTCTCCTAGTATGAGAGTGATGGGTTGGGCATTGATAGATTCCAGGGTGCTTAGGAACGTGGAGTGAGAATCTAGGGACATGGTTGGGGACCTGTAGCAGTCTATGACCTGGATTGCCGTCTTACCCAATGTTAGTTGTACCTGAAGTATCTCAGATGCATTATATTGGGCTACTAGTCTGGAGGTGTGCATATCCTTTATGAATATGGAGACACCCCTGCCTTTGGAGCTTTGGTCCATGTTTCAGGGCCGAAAGGTGTGAATGAATTATAGCCTGGTAGCACAGGGGTCATTTCTGCCACTTTAAACCAGGTCTCTGTTACAGCACAAATGTCAGTGTTCTCCATTTTGAGGAGTGCTTCGAGCGAGTGCATCTTGAGATTTAGACTTCTAGCATTGAGCAGCATGACCCTCAGATTGCATTTATTCATAGCTGTCACAGTGGTAATTTTGTCTTTGGAACACTGCCTAAAAAAGGCACTATAGGGGTGGCAAGAGCTTTAACCAGTACCTGGAAACCCAGACAGATGCAGGCCATCTCTTGGCAAAGCATCACGGTCTGTCAATCATGTCATCCCAAGCAGATACTGGATCCCCTTAGAATGACAGAAACTTAGCCAACTGTCAAAGTCAATCATTTTTTGTTTGTACTGTGGTATCATTCTGGGTGATGGTAGGATACTGCTCAGGGCTAAGGTCATACCTGCCTGGGCCACATAACCCGAGAGCTCCACCATGTCTCTTTTCATGTATTCCAGGGGGGGTGCATCTCTGGTCATTCACATCCACATGGAAAATGATAGAGTCATACTTGTACTTGTTGTGGAGTGACCTGAGTGCATATGTTATGTGTCGGATTCTGACTGTTACCTTCTCCTTATTCAACCTAGTGAATGGGACAATTGTGTGCCTCACTATTGAGTCACCTATGATTATGTATTGGGCAAGGTGTTTAGCCTTAGGGGCTTAGGTTGAGGGGCACACTGTGGAGGTAAGCTCTGTGTCTTGTGGTTTGTGCTGTGTTGTGGTGGTTGAGTGTGTTTCTGTCTTGGAGGTCTCTGCTGTTTGGGTAAATTTCTGTTGAGAGCCTCTGCGAAGGTGGGTGTGTGGTTTGTGTTTTTATGTGAGAGTGTGATGGTGGGTATTTTAGAGGGCTATGTGTCCCATGTGGTGTGGTGCAGGTGTTGACCTTTTCCTCTTGACCAGCTAGTCTGGTCTTGGCTGGAGAGTGCATAGCTTCCAATTTGATGATGTAAGTGCATCTCTCACAAGTCTGAGTGTTGGGAGGTAAGAGGAGAGGGTTGTCTGTGTACATGAGGCAGTTACTACACTGCCTCAGAATACCCAAGTGCACCAGGTTAATAGGAGAAAGCACAGGTAACTGCCCTTTAATCATACCAGGAGGGGTGGTCGTAACTACTAAGTACTGGTGCTATTTCCGTGAAGAATGACTAGTGCTGATGGCACTTACATGAGTTACAATAATTGCTACAAAAACCTGTTGAAGTGCAAAGTGATTAAGCTATTTCAACTGCAAGAGAGAGAGAAAAACCTAGCAAGATCTAAGGGAAAAACTGAAGAGCAGACTTTCTGGCACCAGTAATAGTTTACCTCAGCTCGGCACTGCTGCATGGAGCTTAAACAAGTGCAAGCTTTTAAACCAGAACATTAAAAGGGATGGGAAAACTGCCAAAGCAGCCAATAAACTACAATTTCTAGGCCAGAAACTACTCCACTTGTGGTAGATAGGCTACCTAGTGCTTACCACTCCCACTGATAAGCTAGATGGGTCCCTCCAACACAGAAAGGTTTGGGGAGCTCAAAGCTTACAAACAGTCTTGGATACAGCATATCTGTATATGGACTAGACTAGATACAGGAAATGTGGGAAACAAGCGCAAATGTGGGCTTTTAAAACAAAAAGTTGTAAGGGTTGGAAAAACTGCCCAAATGCCCAATAAACTACAATTTCTGGGCCAGAAACCACTCCTCTTGTGGTAGGTAGGCTACCTAGTGCTTACTACTCCCACTGATAAGCTAGAAGGCTTTCCTCCAACACTTGTTTGTTTATTACAGTTTGTTGACCAAGTTGGCTTTCTGAAGGGACCTTAGATGCATGCTAATAGAGCAGTAGTAGGCCAAAAATTGAAAATAGCTTTCTATGTACAACAATAAAAAATGGAAAATATAAAATTATGAATAGAGAAAATAAGCATTATGTACATGCTGAATAGTAAAGATACATAAATGGAAACATAAGCAAATCAGTTAAGAACAAATAGGGGAAGATATAGAAATATTTTTCTATATATTTCTTTCTCTATATCTATCTATGTATAGATGGATACCTGAAGCTATAGATATATCTAGATATAGCTATATAGTGACTGTAACAGTAAATTATAGATAGATACACACTCACACACACACATATATATATATATATATATATATATACATATATATACATATATATATATATATATATATATATATATATATATACATATATATATATATATATATACATATATATATATAGAGAGAGAGAAGGTATAAGCAGAATACAGACAATATATACCTGAGGTTACATAAACAGAAGACATTTTCAGTAGTGTGATTAAAATACTTTTATAATTTCTATAAAGAAAAGAGAAAATAAATATGCATACCAAAGGTCCATAAACATAAAATGTTGGCAACAGTAGTGAATTAAAACACTTATATCCTATCTAAATATGACACAAGTTTATGTAAAAGGATGTTGAAATATTCCATGGATGCAATGATATCTGGATAGTTTAGAGCTGAAGAAATAGGGATATATGGCTATTAGAAGGTTAGTAGTATAACTGTGAGAAGGACAATAAATAGGGCTAATGAAGGAATTTTCAAGGTTTATGTTAAACAGAAAGTTTATGGTTCTAAATATGCATGGAAGTATAGGCAGTTTAATAGGATTAGGTGCAGCATTGTTAATTATTTGCCCTGGATTAAGAAATGTGAAGTAATAAGTGCTTAAGCAATTCCATATTTAGAAAGTTAGTTTAGTTTTGTTATACAGTGGTCAGAAGTAAACTCAATTCGTTTTGCATTAATTCTATGGCTCTGCAACAGACATTTATTATATGACCAGAGAGCTCTCTTTGGGTTGTACCTCTGTAGCTAGCAGCATAGTTGTATATACATTTGTGTGCAAATGTTAGATGGAAGAATTTAGCTCTACTGCTGTATGCCATCCAATTTAACTTGTTTAGAATTGTGCATGTCAGGTTAGGGGTTGGCTCTGCTGAAAATCTGGCTACTAGGTGACAGGTGGAGTTCACATGCTATTGGATGTCTTATTTAAATTACCAGTGGCACTCACAAAAGCTGAGACATGAGCAGAGTGTTAACAAATGTGACTTTAGTGGAGGCAGACATTTGTTTAATCAGTATAGTGCATATAGATTGCTAATGCATGTCTGTAATGATAGACTGACACCATCAAATAATATTAGTTTGCTATCAGCTGGATTGCCTTAGTAGTTGTAGGATTGCACTCTTTTATTATATATGTTATACATATGACTTACTGAAAATTAAGAGCTTTGTTTTCATTTAGTATGAGTTTAGCTTCTTTTCCTAGAGAAAGAGTAAGTTAATGGATTGTTGCATTTGTGACGTGAATGTTGAAGTACTGTTGTTGCTACAATTCATGCTTGGGCCGGGGCAGATCTTAAGGGCATTTTAGGGGGTCTTGCCATCCAACTTCAGTTTGGATGTTACTACTTTTGTAACCTACCTGTTACTCCCCCTTCCACTGCAGTTAGATGGTTCCGTTCAAGGGCAGGCATGTAATGTGGACATGCAGCATTTCACTCCACCTCTGCAGCAGCTACACCAAGTCCATCACTCTTTCTCCCTCTTTTGTACCATGTCTC
Organism: Protopterus annectens; assembly: GCF_019279795.1. Taxonomy (NCBI): domain Eukaryota; kingdom Metazoa; phylum Chordata; order Ceratodontiformes; family Protopteridae; genus Protopterus; species Protopterus annectens. The sequence goes on from NC_056747.1 coordinate 959,663,344, forward strand.
CCCTAGCAACAATTTATCCAGCCTCCACCAAGGATCATTACAGGAATACCCATGTGACTGCCCTCCTTGCCAACATCTCAGATGCCCACTTGTGTTGTAGTCAGGGCTTTAACCTTCTATATCATGGTGCTGGCTGTTTGTGTTAATTCACTGTGCTACTTAGTCACTTTGTTGCTAGAATTTAATACAACTGTCATGTACTACGAGTAAGTGTGTTACTATTGCTGTATGTAGAGATTTTCTCTGCATACCTCTCAACTGTACAGATTTTGCAGAATGTTCAGATTTTGACCTCATAATTTAGGTCCATTTTTCATAAAATTGTGGTTTTCTGGCAAATTAGTGGTAAATCATTAAATATTCAAGTCCAGAAATAATGGCAGACATTTGAGTTTCAGACTTCACATCCTTCAGAAAATTCATGCTAATGCAAAACCTGTTATTCTATCAACTGCCTAAGTTTGTAAGAGCAATATTTAAAAATTGTCCCTATTTTGGGCCTTTGTCCACTTTTATTTATGGCTTTGTCCAGATTTCTTGCTGTAAGAGGATGAGAGGCATATATATCCCCAGTACTTTGCTGAAATATGAAATGAATATTTGAATAAGTGAATGAATGAACGGATACATAAATGGCTATAATGCTATTAAGAGCATGAACAACCAAATGCAAATAAAATGGAGGAGGGGAGTGAACATCATGGATTGCATGTGTGTGTGGGGTGTGGGAATAAAGAAAAATATAAGTAAGAATGCCTGCTGTAATGCATTTAAAAATACCTATCTTTATGTAAAATAAAAACTGCAAGAAACACCTACCCAAGCTAGAGTCCTCAGTGTAATACCTTAACCCTCTTGTAGTAGAGGCCCATGCAATAAATGCAAATGACCCCTTAAAGACATACAAGTGTTTTAATTGTATAGCCTTTAAATGCCCTTGACTTTTTATGTTTTAAGCCTTTACCGGACATCACAGTTGGATTTAAGCTCTGTGCTTCTAAAGTATAGCCAAACAATCGACTTATAGAGGAGCTCAGGAAAGAGTAAAACATGGGATGTCTGCAGCTAGTGGGATTTAGCTGTAGAGTCATTTAAGGATGTGGCTGTATCAGCAGATCAGCTTTGAGTGTTTTGAGTATATTGACCAATTGGTTAATAATACTTATAAAATTATAGGCTGTATACAAAGATATATAAAGCCTAGGAAATGAGAAATGATAACATTGTTTGTAAATTACATTGGACCCAAATTAGAGTATGAAATGATAATAATATGGAAACGTTATAAGAAAACTAGCATGAGTAAATTGGTAAGAATACAGCAGAAATATACCAACTGCATCCACAGATGTGAAAATTTAAGGTATTACAAAAGATTAAAATATCTGAACTTGTACATTGGTTCATATAGTGAACTAAAAGGTGACCTTATCCAGGTATATAGGGGATTTATAAACAACAACTTCAGGAAATGTTTAGGGTTATCAAAAACTAGTAGAAAATCATTGACAATCTGTGTAGGATATTATATAGCAATCAGAATTGGTTCTCTGAGAGAGTAGTAATTGATGTACGGTTTAGACTATCAAATTATATAAAAGCAATCACTAGCTTATATACTTTTAAGAACAACTTGAACACTAATTATGAGAATGATTGTTTTAATATATTGTTCGGCTAGAAGGGTATTATTGCTCATGCCTGCAATATTTGTATGTGTGTGTGTGTGTGTGTGTGTGTGTGTGTGTGTGTGTGTGTGTGTGTGTGTGTGTGTGTATTCATGGAAGTTAGGCTATGTTGGAGTGGTGACAGGAAAATTCAGTGAGTTCATAGGATCATAAAAGGTTACTAAGCTGACAGCACTAGAGCCTTTTTAAGCCTAGCCATTCATGCTCCAGTTTTCCCAATTATGAATGCCCATGGGCTGGAACGACTTTGGGATATGCCTCTGCCTTAGGACATCTACAGAAAGCCCCTGTCTGCATGGCCACAGGTGACAACCTAGCAGTGAATTTGCAATTTCCCATCTATTGGTCCAAATTGCATTTGTATAGGCTTAGGGAAGAGCTCTGTTTCATGTGAATAGGGAGTCTGTTTCAGAGAAGGGTACTCTCAGGCACATACCTGTCCCTGCAGAATCTTTTGTGTATATCACAGATGAGGTTTAGATCCTGAGATCAGGTAATTCTAGTGCTGTTTGTTTTTTGAAGATGTAGCAGAGCCATTAGTGCTGGATCAGAGAATGCCTTGTAGGTTAGTCATAGATCGTCCCTTAATAATCTGTAGGAGACCAAATACAAAGACAGTGCTTTGAGGCATCCACATAGGACATAGTACTCACACTCTGTATTCTTTAAGTGAGGAAACTCTGTGGCCACTCCAGCTTGCAAATGACTGGACAGGTACATACCGAAGAGTGCATTGTACTCAACTATTTGCCTAATGAGTGCTGAATATTGTGAGACTATGATGTACTTAGAACTGGATGTCATGCACTGACCTATAAGTTGCACCACATTGAAGGATTTTCTTACTGTCATGGACACATGTTGATCAAAGTTCTGGTTACTGTCAACTTGAGGTCCCAAGTCCTTTACCACTGGGTCTACTGTAAGCGGAATGTTATCAAGGTTGTATTTGCAGGGGTAGTCACCTTCCCAAGGGGTATAATTATGCATTTTTTGCAATGCATTTTACATGGGTCTATATTATAATCTCGACTGTTTAATGGATCGAATGCATAAACATCGAACTTTATGCATCGAACCATTAAACAATCGAAATTTAATAAAAAAAATTTCAAAACAAAAAAAAAAACTAATGGGTATAGGCAAAGGGGCAAGCCCCCCTGCACCCCCCACACCCCCTGCTTCTTAAATATACCAACTCCGAGATCACGCTACAGTGCAGGAAAGGGAAAGCTTCCCTTTCTGAACTACACTACATTAAAGTGTGATCTCGAAGTTTGTATATTTAAGTAGCGGGGGGTGTGGGGGGTGCAGGGGGGCTTGCCCCCTGCTTAAACCTGTTAGGGTAAGCATTTGAAGTTTTAATTTTTTTATATTTTATTTTCAAAATTACGGAACTCCTATAATATGGTGTTGACCATATTGTATTCGATGTTCCGTAACTTCAAGATTTTAATATAGACCCGTTTTACGTTATACAAGTGGTGTTGGGGCCATACATATTAAAGGAGTGTGCCCTCTGCATCTGTATTTTTCATTTCCATAAGGTTCAACAGTATTTTTTCTTGAACTAGGACCATCAGCATGATTTTTTATAGCTGCAGAAGGAGTGATTCCATGGGGTAGGTCTAACCATGGCCTGGTAATTGCATTTAAGCTTTGTAGTGATACCATTAACCATTTTCATTCATGGTAGAAGAAGTCCTTACAAGCCTCCAGTCTTATGCCTGGAAGGGGGGGGGGGGGTCAGTGAATTATTTTAGCTTAAGAAAGACAGTGCAGAGTATGAAGTCTGATATCTTCCCTTATTGGAAACAGGCCTGCCCTAGTTAAGGAAACATGGCAGTCAAGATTATCTTGCCTGTTACTGATTTGATCTTAGCATATATAAAGCCTGACATTTTCTAGCATAATTTTGTTTGGTCATTGGCTCTGATTTTAGGTGCAGAATATGTGAGCTCATTATGAGGGACATCTAAACAGATTCACTGGAATTTGAAGCAGTTCACATTTTCTGACAGATAACCCTGACATAATAAAGATGGACTCTGCAAAACCAGAGAATATAAACAGACTCACACATGTTGCAAGCGGTTTCCCTTCTCTGGTGAATGTCCCTGACACAGTCTAGTGCTTCCCTACAAAACCTTTCAGATGTTATAGCAAGTATATATTTACTTGCTCAAGCTGACTTTGCTTGCTTTCAGTTTGCTTGAATATGGTGAATATGTTGCTTCTCTGTTCCTGCATTGCTGACTACTGTAATGGTGATGTGTGAATGTTCAGTATATTGTAAAGCATTGTATATTATAAGTGACAGACAATGAGCAATGGTGATATCTAGAATCCCATAATCTGTTCTCTTTGATGTTTACTGCAAATGACTTCTGATCTTATGTCCTCCTTTCTTGAACAGTCCCACAGTGTGCATCCTGTAATCCATCGCAGGCACTTATCTCCATCACCTGTTGCTTCCTCAACTACTCTGCCTTTCCTGCTCAAGTTTCTGTATCATATAGTATTGCTGGATGTACCACTGTTTTTTACACATTATTTTCAGCTTCTTTGGCATTCTCCTGTCATATACTACCCATGACACTCTGTACCAGTCGGCTGCAGCCTTTCTGATTCTAGCTTTGAACGACTCATTCAGGCTTCCCTTTTCCTCAAGCAGCCCTCCCACATATATGAGGCTGTTAACCTCTTCTACTATTTTCCTTTCTGTCTTGATTCTTAGCTTTCTCTGATTCCCCCATTTGCTGCCATTACAGCTGTCTTATCTGTAGTCATTTTTAGCCCATTTGGCTTCAGTTTTGTATTTCATTCCCCTATCCTTTGCTGAAGCTCTTGCTCAGAGCCTTCCTGTAGTACTGCATCATCTGCATGCAGCAACTTTGTCGATCTATCCCCTCTGACCAGTTTGGTAATGTAGTCCATCACCAGTACGAACAGCTGTGGGCTCAGAGCTGAACCTAGATGCACACCCAGTCTCACTAGGAACCCTTCTGTGAGACCGAACAGTACCCTTATTTATGTCATTGTATCCTTGTACATAGCCTGCACTAATTCTACCAGTGTTTCTGGGACTTTGAACCACTGCAGGACTGCCAAAGTCAGCTTTCTTGGTACCTTGTCATATGATTTCTCCAAGTCTAGAAATGTCCAGTTGGACTTTTTCCTCAGTTTTAGCTTCTTCTCAAGTATCTGTCTCACTACAAACATCAGGTGAGTTGTGCTGCAGCCTGATCTGAATTTGAATGAAATGCTTATCTTCTACCTTGCTTTCTACTACTCTGCAAATTCAGTTATTAATCACCCTGTCCAGAACTTTCATGCAGTGTGATAGGAGTTTGTTACCGCTGTACTGCTCACAGTTCTGAATGTCATGTTTGTTCTTGAATGCTGGCATTAGTTTGCTTATTCTCCACTCACCTGGGATACACCTTTATTCCCTCAGGAGCTATTTCTCCCCTTTCTCAGCCAACATCTTCATCATATCTGCTGTGGCCTCATCTAAGCCTGCTGCTTTTTCTGAATTCATTTTCTTTATTGGTGTTCTTACTTCTTTGGTGGTGGACTACTCCTCTTTCATTGTAGCCCGTGTCTGGGGCAGTACAGTTTTCTTCATTCAGAAGGTCCTGGAAGAACTCCTTCCATCTGCCTTTGATGTCCTTTGGACTGGTGAGTAGGTTGTTGCTTGCATCCCTTAGGAAGGTTGTCTGACTATCTTATTTATCTTTCTATCATTGCCTTGCAACCTGATAGAGTTTCTTTGTTCCCTCTTTTAATTCACTTTCCAGAAGCTGGTAGAGTATCTCTGATGCCTTGTTCTCTGTTATTGCAGCTTCTTTTTGTTAGTCAGATAGTATTTCTCCCTAGACTCCTCTGTCTTTTCTTTCTCCCACATTTCCTTTTTCTTTTGATTACTTCCTGGACTTCTGTATTCCACCACCACTTTCCTTACATACCTTTTTCCCAAACCTGGCTGTGTGTTTGTTCAGTAGTCCCACACATGCTGTTTTGAGGATCTGCCATTCTTCTTCAATGCTTCCTAATTCCTCTTTTTCCCTGAGGTGCTAGAGCCCTGAAAAATTCCTTGAACTGTTGTGCTTTCTCTCCTGTCAGCTACCAGGTCTTCAGTCTGGTCTTTGTTGACCTTAGAGCCTTCTCTGACCATTGCTTGCAGCTGATTGTGGCAACCAGTAGTTTATGCTGTGGGGTGACTGCTTCACTGGGGATGACTTCACAATCACTGGTTCTACCCCACTGCCTTTTCCTTGTTAGGAGAAAGTCTAGCGGAGTTGCATGTTGGCCAATTTTGTATGTGATATTGTGCCTGTCTGTCTTAGCAAACCATGTGTTGTTCACCATCAAGTCATTTGTTGGACAGATGTCTAGAGTAGCCTCTCCTTGTTTATTCCTGGTACGTCACCCATGTGGACCCAGGCAGTCCTGTTTTGTCTGTCCTAATATGAGCATTCAGATCACCCATTACCAACTCTGATTCATGTTGTCCTGCTTTATCTAGTAGGAACTGCAACTGCTGTCTGAATGCAGTCTTCTCCTTACTGTCTCAGCCCTGCTGTGGGGCACAGGCTGAGATTGAGTACTGCCCTGTTGTTACACTGGAGCCTGATTACCACGGGTTTGTTACTCATTCTAATAACATCCCTCACTATCTTATGAAGCCTCTCCCTCACTCCAATTTCCACACATTTTAACCTATTCTCCTCTTGAGTAGCAGAGTCTAGATTCCAAACCAAGAGGCTTTGCTGCCTTTCTATCTTGGATCCTGGATGCACTGGATGTCTAGCCTCATATTTAACGTCATGTCATCAACTTCCAAGCTCCATCTTGTCAGTGAACCTACACTTAGTGCAGCAATTCTTAGTTCATGTTTGGTAAGTTGGTTGATTTTATGTCCAGTTTTCACTCAACAGAGCAATCACAGATAACCCAAGGTGGGCAACTGGACACTGGGCAGCCAGTAGCTTATTGAGTTAGGGCTGTTGGGCTTTATGTCAGCCACACACTGGTCAGTAGGGGCACATACACCCCTCTCACTGTTATCTTGGGTCCCTGGCATAGGTCAGAGTAGGCCATGTCCTCAACCCACTTATCACTGGCAAATGCCCATTTGGTGACATTAGTCAGTACAATCAAATGACCTAGAGACATGTTTTTTCACTGTCAAGTGGCTAGCCATGCCACAATGTGCAATCTGTGATCCACGTTCTCCTATCTTGAGGATACTGTGCACCACAGTAGATGCCCAAAGTGGTTGATCTGTACAACTTTTCTCCTACAGGGCACCATATAGAGGCTGTTATGCTGCCCACAGTTCCATTCTTGAATGATTCTGGAATGGAAATACTCAGCATGTCTTGTGGGGTGAGAGGAACCCCACAGAGATACAGGGAGATTATGCAAATTCCATATAGTCATTGACCGGAAGTCAGGATTTAGCCTTGTACCTTGTACATGGAAATTGAAGATCTTCACCATTATGGCAACTGGTCACTGAGAAATACCTGTAAACCCCCATATTTTGTATCAATGTATAACAGGTCATTTCCCATGTCTGCTTTGATCATTATAATAAAAAAAAACATTCAGGGAATTGTACTTGGATACTCTGATACGTAATGCACCTAGGACTGCCAGTTCACCCTTTGAGAAGTAAATGCAGTTCAGCCCTAAAGTTGCTTTAGTTTTATTTTCATAGTCACTACCAGCAGTTTTGGTGGAAGCGTCTTTCCAATAGAAAATGTTAATTTGGAGAAGTATTTATGATTTTTAATTGTGATGTAATGTTAACTCACTATAGATATATGTTTCATGATTTGCATTCTGTACCCCAAACAGTTATCAAATATCTACCTCAATAGAATCCAAGTACAGAGGAGCATACCAGATTATAACTATGAGCCTGTAAAATTGTGTATTCTTTTCCTGTGTATCAGATACAATATCTCAAATCCTTTTGATATTTCTTATTAAAACATTCTGGGCAATTTTATTTGGACATGCTAGTAAATGCTGCATCTAAAACAACAATTCTATCCTTAAGGACTTAAATGTAGCTTAAAACTGAATTTGTCTTGGCCATATTGCCATAGTCTGTATAAGAAGTTTTGGTAGTAGCATCTTTCTAGTAATGTTCTAGGCAAATTGATATAATTTTTATTTCTGCTACAGTGCCAATGCACTGCATCAAAAAATGTTATCAGAAGATATCAAGATCACTTACATTTTTTTCTACCCTTGAGTATGTAAGTACAACTCAGCGATAAAGTTACCATGGACATGTTGTCATATTCATTAATAGGAATTTTAATGGTAACATCTTTCCAGGGAAAGAGAAGGGACACGATTCTTTTACTTATTTGTTATCAAAGATACCTTTCAGGCACAATCTAGGTCCATAACAAAATAAAATGTATTATGCAGAGGACACTTAATTACTAAAGGTTTAACTAATATATCACAGAGTACAGCAGAATCAGGGCCTGATTACACTGTCTATAAAGGACTGCATGCAGTCAAACATACAAAGAACCTTGCCAGCATTATAATAATTACTATTAGATGAGTAAGTGTCTAAGACTTTTTAACTATATATATATATATATATATATATATATATATATATATATATATATATTTATATATATGGGTCTACTTCTGTACACCGAATTTACACTTTGCCGAAACTGAAATCAGTGACTCCACTCTGCCGAAACTAGACTTACACAAAACTACACACTGCCGAACCCCAGAAAACTGAACGTCAAGTATTAGACAACCTAAGAAAACTCTACACATTTTAACATGTACACTTAAAAAATTACCTTTATTGACATTTTTGATTTTATATACCACCTCTGAGATTGCACTACATTGTGGAAAAGGTAAGACCCCGAAATATTAGTATAATTCCTTGTTCGGTTTTCCTTGATTTGGCAGTGTGTAGTTTCACATAAGTGCAGTTTCAGCAGAGTGGAGTCGGTGATTTCAGTTTTGGCAAACTGTAAATTTGGTCCACAGAAGTAGAACCACACACACACACACGTGTGTGTGTGTGTGTGTGTGTGTGTGTGTGTGTGTGTGTGTGTGTGTGTGTGTATGTATGATATCTATATGATTACATGACAAATGTTGAATGCACTAAATGTTGAAAGTACTAAATGTCAAAATATAAAATGTTGAAAATGGAATATGACGTTTTTCTCTGATGTATGATCCCGAAATTGGTGTATATAATTAACAAGGGGTCTGGATGAGTAGGGGAGGCTTGCCCCCTGAATAAAATAGGTTTCAACATTTAGTATTTCAGCATTTAGTACCTTCAACACTTATATATATATATATATATATATATATATATATATATATATATATATATTGTCTGTGTGTGCACATGCTGTCAGTTATAACAAAAAATTTTATACTAAATAATAAAGTGCACTTATTTTTGAGTATTTCTTGTATACAGGGTTTCCTCAGCTTTATCTGGTGATGGCTGACACAGAATAATTAAATTTTACAGCACTTCCTATCAGTTTCTTTATTTGTTTATTATCAGTAATAAAGAGGATGCCTTGTGCAGAGCTAAAATATAATAGGCACCTTTATTTGCAACCAGACAATACAATATCTGTAGCTGCTGTTCTGGGATCCTTAACCTTGTCATGACTTGTTTTAATTTTAGTAGATGATGAAAATGTGTAGACAGTGAAATAAAATGTAAAACAAATTAATCATTAAATCTGAAAAAACAGCTTTCTATTGTTTGGCGCTGACATTCCTAGTAAGGAAGAGTTTGGGATGCCTCAGTAGTTAAAATACACCATAATATATTGGGTGGAAAGGCAAAAAACATATAGATACATTTAGAAATAAATATAACAATGTTCATTAGTTCTTTTACTAAAATTACTCATTTTGTGTGAAGATGATAAGGTATAATTTGATGATGTTCATTAAGAATTCTAATTACTCACACAATTAAAAGTAGATTGAATAGAAAAATGTGTCTGATATGGTTACATCTCCACTACAGATCTTCGATAATCTGATGAATTTTGGGATACGAATATCAAATCATCACATATAATGTTCTCGTAGTTTTATGAGCAAAATATACATCAGCATTTTATTGTATATCTTGAATGTGGCAGTTGTTGTTGTGTCTTTCGGCTTTTCCCGGTTAGGGGTCGCCACAGCGGAACTCCGGTCCACTAATGATTGGCAGTAGATTTTTACGTGCCGAGTTGCCAGCTCTGACGCACAACCTTCAACTAAAGTGCGCCCATTCACACGTCTCCACACAGAAGATGCTCTAGCTAGTCTCAACATGAAACTGCACTCACTGGAAGCTGTCCTCACCTTAGAAGACGCAGGCATTTGTGCAATCAGGGAGGCCTGGTTCAATGATGTGGAGAGCACCCCAGCCATATGGGGTTACACCTCCTTCCACATGTTCACAGACCTCAAAGTGAAGGCATGAAAAGTAAAGGAGGTGGTGCATCAGTATTCATTAAAGATAAATACACCTCCAGATTGGTTAAACAGCAGTGCATCAATATTCATTAAAGATAAATATACCTCCAGATTGGTTAAACAGCAGTGCATCAATATTCATTAAAGATAAATACACCTCCAGATTGGTTAAACAGCAGTGCATCAATATTCATTAAAGATAAATACACCTCCAGATTGGTTAAACAGCAGTGCATCAATATTCATTAAAGATAAATACACCTCCAGATTGGTTAAACAGCAGTGCATCAATATTCATTAAAGATAAATACACCTCCAGATTGGTTAAACAGCAGTGCATCAATATTCATTAAAGATAAATACACCTCCAGATTGGTTAAACAGCAGTGCATCAATATTCATTAAAGATAAATACACCTCAAGATTGATTAAACAGTATGAGTTCTTGGTGACACTTCAGGTAAAATTAACTATTGGCAGGACACCTATTCAACCCACTCTGCCTATTTAGATCTACGTGAGTCTATCAAGATACATCCGAACACCATGGTTTTGGGCAACTTTAACTACCCATCCATTGCCTGGGTAAATTACTCGTGCTGAAACTCACTTGCCCAAAGATTCCTCGACTTTGTTAATTCCAGTGCCCTGAACCAGCTGGTTAACACCCCCATAAGGGGTGCCGACATCCTGGATCTGGTGGTTACCAATATGGTGGACCACTGTAGCACCCCCACGTGACCCCACAAATCAATTTAATTTGAAATAACTATCACACCTGACCCCCCCTCCCCCCAGCAGCAACTAAACTAAAACACTTCTCCAAAGAAGATTATAACCTTTTCCAGGATTGTATAAATAGCTTCACTCCACCTCCTCCCTTCGATGAAACTGGCAACTATGCCGAGCTCTACACCAATACTTTATACGAACACCTGTATACCTACTTTGACTCAACTGTATCTGATAGGAACAAAACAAGCTCCTCAAGGAAGAGCAAGCCTGCCTGGTGGACAACTGCTATTAACAGGCTTTACAATAAGAGGAAGAAACTGTTGTCTTAAGAGTAAGAGGGAGCGAGCCCTCCTAAACTGGAAATACTCCTTCCTCAGCATAAACAAGCAAATAAGACTTCTTGTGAAGTCCTCCAAAGCAAACTATGAGTCCACACTAGCTTTCTCAACAAAGGACAACCACAGCGCATTCTGTAGTTACATCCGTAACTTAAACGGAAAGGCACAGATTTGTGCCGAACTGTAGTTAATGATACCACATATACTGAGCCTGTGGACATAGCTAACCTGTTGGCAGACAAGTTCTGTGAAAACTTCACTCCCCTGTCCCCACCACATGAACCCCATGACATCCCTACCACCTGTCTTCTATCTTGTATCTCTAAAGAGCAGGTTGTAAATGCCCTTTCCAAGGCCAAAAACACAGCATCTATGGGATGTGATAACATCCCAGGATGCATCCTACATGGACTCCAACATGAAATAGCAACACCATTGGGTATTCTTTTTAGTCGTAATCTAAGCACCAGCTTCATACCAGCTGAATGGAAAATAGCCACCATTATTCCCTTGCACAAAGGTGGTGTTTCCACTGACCCCGGGAACTATAGACCTATTAGCCTGACTTGCCTTATCTGCAAGGCCATGGAGTGAATCATCATGGACCTTATCAACAAAGATATAGGTAATCTTCAAACACTTGACCCTACTCAGTTTGAATTTGTCAAAGGGAGATCATGCTTGTTAAACCTGGTGGACTTCTTCGAGACAGTCACCAAGACCGTGGATGAAGGGAAATTTGTGCATACAGCCTACCTGGAATTAGCCAAGGTGTTTGACATGATTCCCCACTCAGCCATCACTGACAAACTCACCCAACTAGGCATCAACCCTTATATCACTAGATGGGTCACTAACTGGCTCATTGATAGAATTCATATAGTCAAAATAGGGGAATCCACCTCCACAGCAGACCTGTAACCAGTGGTGTTCCTCAGGGATCAGTCTTGGGACCTCTACTGTTTGTAATCTATTTCTCCAAAGTACAAGCAAAAACTATAGGTCTGTGATTGACAAAGTTTGCTGATGACTGCAAACTGGGAGCGGTCATAGAATCTCCAAATTATGTCAAGATCCTAGAAGAGGGTCTTACACAAAGCAATGACTGGTGCCAAAGTCATTGCCTTAAACCCAATGCAAAAAAAATGTAGCTGCACCCACTGAGTGGTGCACAGCTACAGTTATCCCACTCCACAAGGGAGGATCCATCTTGGATCCCAGGAACTACTGTCCCATCAGTCTGACGAGCCTGATCTGTAAGGCCATGGAACGTATTATCATAGAATTTATAAACAAAGACATTGGCAACCTTCAAATACTGGACCCCACACAGTTTGGGTTCGTGAAGGGCCGATCTTGTCTCCTGAACTTGATTGACTTCTTCAAATCAGTCTCCAGAGCCGTGGACAAGGGTAAGGTGGTCCACATAGCCAATCTGGACCTTGCCAATGCCTTAAACACCATCCCCCACTCTGGAATCATAAATAAACTTACTAAACTGGGCATTAATCCCTACGTCACTCGATGGGTTGTCAACTGACTTACTGACAGAACCCACACTGTAAAAGTAGAAGACTCCAAAACCAGCTCCAGACAAGTGACAAGTGGAGTACCTCAGGGTTCAGTCCTGGGACCGCTCTTGTTTGGCATCTACTTCTCTGAAGTTCAGGCCAACACTAAGGGACTCTGGCTAACAAAGTTCACAGATGACAGCAAAATGGGAGCCATTATTGAGTCCCCAAATGATGTGGATATTCTACAAAAGGGCCTTACAGAAACATTACCTTACAAATGCTTGGTGCCAGAGTCATGGGCTCAAGCTCAATGCCAAGAAATGTATAGTTATCCTCTTTGGGAAAAAACATGTACCCATGAATTACCACATAGGTGGCAGTACACTAAACACTGAAAGTGTGATAAGAGACTTAGGGGCACAGGTGGACAGTGGTCTCATCTTCCGATAACCACATCGCCACAACAGTCAGAAAATCCTTCTATGTGGCACACTTCATCACTAAGGGCTTTTCATCCAGAAAAAAGGAGGTCATTATCCCACTGTACTCATCCATCATTAGACCCCATTATAGAATACAATGCCCCATTTGGTATGTACCTCTCAAGACATCTGCAACAACTGGAAAGGCCACAGAAATACCTCACTAAAAGAATCACAGACCTAAAGCAGATGCCCTATGCTGACCATCTAAAAAAACTCCACCTATACTCTGTCGCATATTGTCTACTCAGAGGCGATCTCTGCTTAACATACAAGGCCATGTCAAACCCAGAGCTGTTGGACATGCTCCACTTAAAGAAATCCCAATCCCTCAGAGACACATACTCCAGGGATCTAAACCTTGTCATCACAGTGAACAAAACATGCTGGAGAGACTCCCCAGACTCTGGAATAGACTGCCCGTACATGTCAAGCAGAGTGCCTCTTTGGCCCTCTTCAAAAGGAACCTTGATGATTGGATGGGAGATAGGAAATTCACCCTGGAGATCATGTCAGTCACCCTGCTAGACTGGGGTCCAGGGAAGGAAATACTGTGGGAAGAAATAGCCAAGGAATTGTTATGGTTAGGCTTGTATAGGCTCTAGGGCCGATAGCCTAGTACCGACCTATGAACCTGTAAGATTCTTCACTTATGACACACAGACTCTGTAAGACTTTCTTGAAAGGAGTTATCCACCTAAAACCTCCCTTTAGAGAACCCGTACAACCTTGGGATTTGGCTTTGGTTCTGCAAGCTCTAACATCTCCCCCTTTCGAACCTGCGCCTTCATGTGACATAAAATAACTCTCTTGGAAATCTTTGTTTTTAATTGCAATCACATCGGCCAGGCGATTGTCAGAACTTCAGGCCTTATGCATCAAACCTGCCTATCTCATCTTCCATAAGGATAGGGTATCACTGAGAACTAATTCTACTTTTTTACCAAAAGTGGTGTCAGAGCGATCTATCAACCAATCTATTGATCTTCCAGTGTTCTTTCCTAACCATTATAACAAAGGAAGGTATTGCCTGCACTCTTTAGATGTTCATAGGCAAATACGATTTTATTTGGACAGAACAAAATCTACCTGTAATTCAGACCAACTGTCTCTGGCTTTTTCTGGACCTAGACGGGGGTCATCCTGTATCAAAAGTTACATTTGCTTCATGGATGAGAAATTGTATTACCTTTATCTGCAACAAAAACAATCTCACCTTGCCTCATAGAGTCAAAGCTCATTCTACAAGATCTATGGCAACTTCAGCAGCTTTCCATGCTAAGGCTTCCCTCAGTGATATTTGCTCAGCTGCAACTTGGACCAAACCTCATACCTTTATTCTTCATTAAAAATTGGACTTGGCCTCCAGAGGTAGAGCTTCCTTTGGCTCCATGGTGCTCAGGAATGTCCTTCCATGAGGGCCACCCAGGGATTCAGGTAGGTGGGGACTCTGTTCAATCAGTAAGGAATGAACGAAGATTAACAACATCAGATAAAGAAGTTATGTCTTACCATAACATTCCATCTGTGTTGTTGATCTTCATTCATTCATTACTCCTCATCCTCTGTCCCCCTCCGGAGGTTTCTGGTTGATCTCATGTACTCCTTTATTGTAGGTCTGTCATGACCAGAGGTAGCCTCTACTTTTATCTATCAACTTGCAAACTCGATCTGAGGTAACAGGTAGCAGAGCATTCTGGGTAGGACCGTGGCTCGAGAGCTTTTCGGTAACGCAAGCTTGATATTGGCTGGCTCGGTTCCGAGGACGGAACCGATAACCCATCACTAATGAATGAATGAATGAAGATCAACAACGCAGATGGAACGTTATGGTAAGACATAACTTCTTTTTTCACTTGCTTTTGATCTGGTGTAAGCAGCATGGCTGGTTATGATGGAGGTAGCCAAAGTTTAAGGAGTGAGCATTCATACCGCCATGATGTACCCTACACCCACCCATCTATCCATGCACCCTGCATGCTATGGGAAAATGAGTGCACTCGTGTTCTCTGACTACTGCAGTCAGATTAATAAATATGGTATACTACTTGACTCCAAGAAAGTATAAGTGGGAAAAAAATTTTACTGTTTAACAAAGGTCTTCCCAGTACTATGAGTGCTTTGAAAGTCCCCAAGTCTGTTAGCATTAAAAGTAACTTTTAGTACTGTTAATTTTTGTAATGTAGGAGGCATAATTTACCTTAATGTTACTGAGTTACCAGTCGTATTGCCTGTGTTGTCTGCATTTTATGTCCTTGCTAGTATCTTCTTAAGGCACAGTTGATGGGTTAAGTGCCAAGATGCATTCACCCAGCGCTCAAACATTATGGGTCCATTTCTTAATAAAAAGCTTTGTAAACGTTTTTGTTAAGGACGCCCCCAAATAAATCTTTTTGTTTTCATCCCTTTGCGATGTCACTGTAGGAATCATATGAAGATATGCCCACTGACTTTAACAAATGCATTCCTCAGCATGCTCGGTGGTGCGTGTAATAACGTGTATGTACACATTTCCATGCTGTCATTGTATGACATCACTGAGAGTAATGCTTGGTGAAAGTCACAGCAAAAATGGTAGTTCATGAAGGTTTTTAATAAAAAAGGACCCTATATAGTGAACTTTAGGGGTGAAAGCTGTACAGTTCTATAGACACAAGATGTTGTGGTGAAAAAGGTAAGTGAGAAATGAAAAATGTTATCAATACAATGTAAGTAAGGTGAATATGGTGTGTTTAGATGGAGGGTTCAGAGGGTCTTCCAACCCCACCCTAGTACAAACATGTTTTTGTGATTTTATTCAGTGGTAGTGCTTTCAGCATTACTTATTCTGTAACTTTGGTTTCAGTGAAAGGAGTTTCACTGACAGGGCATGAACTCCCAATACACTGCATATTTCTACATTCACAGGTGAGCATTTGGGGGAAGCTAGCATAGTCTTCCAGTTCTGTGCACAGGTAACATCCTAATACCTGAATCTAGAAGAACAAAAGGAATACCTTACTCAGATTTATTTTTCTGCCCGCATTATACTCAGTGGATTTATGCAATCACATGTTGTCATGTAACAACATGTCTACCTTTTTCCTTAGTAGCCCCAAGCATCCATACTTGCGTACAGCAGTATATTTCATTTTGTATAATAATTAGACAATCTTAAATATTAACAGCTACTAATGTGCTGTGTTAGACGCTGAAGTGCTATAGAAATGAATGTCGATTCATACAAGCTCCTGCTTACCTCTTGTGCTTCCTGAATTCATGTTTATTTTCTCTTTTGTTGTGAACTTTTATGAATACGATAGGCTTTTGCAACTAAGCAGTGCCACATCTGTAGAGTGTACTGCTATGACTTCCACCACTCCTGCAGCCAATTCTGCTTCTGCTTTAGCTGCTTTCTGCAACCTAACCAAGTACAGACATGATGTTTTTAGTTTTTAGCATACCTGAAACAGAAGATAAGATCTAGTGTAATATTTTTCTGTGCTGAAAGGCAAACCAAATTCAGGCAGGAACTGTGTATACTAACCACAGATTTAACTCTTTCAAAATACTTGTATATGTATGTATATTTACATATACAGTGGATATAAAAAGTGTACATACCCCTGTTAAAATGCTTGGTTTTTCTGATATATAAAAAATGAGACCACAATAAATCATTTCAAAACTTTTCCCACATTTAATGTGACCTATAACCTGTACAATTCAATTGAAAAACAAGCAACTCTGTTAGGGGAAAAAAATAGAAAAAATAAAAAACATACAATACGCTGGTTGCATAAGTGTGCACACCCTTAAACTAATATTTTGTTGAAGTACCTTTTGATTTAATGACAGGATTCAGTCTTCCTGGGTAAGAGTCTATCAGCATGGCACATCTTGACTTGGCAATATTTGCCCACTCTTCCTTGCAAAAGTGCTCCAAATCTGTCAGATTATGAGGGCATCTCTTGTGCACAGCCCTCTTCAGGTCACCCCACAGTTTTTCTGTTGGATTTATGTCTGGGCTCTGGCTGGGCCATTCCAAAACTGTAATTTTCTTCTGGTGAAGCCTTCTTTTGTTGATTTGGATGTATGCATGGGGTCATTGTTGTGTTGAAAGGTGAAATTCCTCTTCATCTTCAGCTTTCTAGTAGATGCCTGAAGGGTTCTGGGCCAAAAATGACTGGTATTTGGAACTGTTCATAATTTCCTCCACCTTGACTAAAGCCGTAGTAACAGCTGAAGAAAAGCAACCACAAAGCATGATACTGCCACCCTCATGCTTCACTGTGGGGATGGTGTTCTTTTGGTGATGTGAAGTGTTGTTTTTGCGCCAAATGTACCTTTTGGAATTGTGGCCAAAATGTTCAACCTTGGTCTCATCAGACTATAACACATTTTCCCACATGCTTTTGGGAGACGATGTATTTTTTTGCAAATTTTAGCCAGGCCTGGATGTTTTTCTTTGTAAGAAAAGGCTTCCATCTTGCAATACTACCCCATAGTCCAGACATATGGAGAATACGGGAGATTGTTGTCACATGTAGTACACAACCAGCACTTGCCAAAAATTCCTGATGCTCCTTCAGTGTTGCTGTAGGTCTCTTGGCAGTCTCCCTGACCAGTTTTTGTCTTGTCTTTTCATCAATTTTGGAGGGATGCCCAGTTCTTGGCAAAGTCACTGTTGTCCCATATTTTCTCCACTTTTTGATGACTGTCTTCACTGCGTTCCATGGTATATCTAGTGCTATGGACATTTTTTTGTATCCTTCTCCTGACTGATACCTTCCAACAATGAGATCCCTTTGATGCTTTGTAAGCTCTCTGTGAACCATGGCTTTTGCTGTAGCAGGCAACTGAGTAAATGTCAGGAATATTTTTACAATTTTTATATTCACTGTATATATATATATATATATATATATGTGTGTGTGTGTGTGTGTGTGTGTGTGTGTGTGTGTGTATTTTATATATATATATGGGTCCACTTTGTAATTTCGAAATACTGAAATCTCGAAATTCAGTATTTTGAAATCACAAAGCCGAAAACCTTATACCTCTCAACTTCTTAGCGTAAGAAATCTGGACAAAGCCAAAAATAAGGGACAAATTTTAGATATTTCTATTAGATATTTCTATTATTACCTTAGGAAATTACTAGAGTAAAAGGTTTTGTGATTCCAAGCATTTTTCTGAAGGTTATGAATTCTGAAACTCAAATATCTGTCATTATTTAGTGAATTCAGTCTTCACATGTTTTGCCAGAAAACCACAGTTTTTATTAGAAGAAGACCAAAAATATGAAGCAAAAATCTGGACTTTCTGCGAAAATCTGGACAGTTGAGAGGTATTCCTGTAATCACCATTTTTCTTTCCAAGCCTGTGATATACCTGTCAACCTCATGATGAAAGACTCCAGGACAAAGAACCTTAAAAGTCGGGGACAACTAATTATCATAATGTATATTTATATATTCAACTGAGCACATTAATATACACTCCCATGCATGTTCAGTTAGACAAAGACAGGGCTTTAATTTTAGAAATTTTATTGAAAAGCGAGTTACATGCACACACACAAGCATCAGAAAGTTATATACACACAGGCTCATAATATGGAAGTATACAACACGTTGCCACTCCCCCTCCTTCATCCTCACAGTTCCTTTTTTTATGAAGTTAGGTGCTTTTTGCAGAAGGCAAATATTTAATATAGACGCAATATACACAAGGCAGTTTACATTCAGTAGTCCACCCGATATACACTATTGATTGCAGGTCTACCCATGTCATTTCCCTGTGGTCAGACTCAGAATGTCAGAGTAAAACTGTTATTTAACTTGATCATCTTGGCAAGGTAAGTCAATTTCTGTAACTGTTGCTGTGGAATTCTAAATGAAGCCAAAAATAATGGAGGGGAGAGGACCAGAATCAGTGACAGCTTTTAAATGTTGCTTAAACTTAAAAGTTGATAGAATAACAGATTTTGTATTAGCAAAGGTCTTAGAAAGTTGAAAGAAAAAACAACAATTTTGCATTATCAGCATGCACGTTCTTAAAGATATCTGTGGCACTTTTGATACTAATGACTGCAGTACAAGTATCAGCAACAGAAACACCATTATAATAAAAAAAAGAAAACATAACTCATCTTTCAAAAACTTTGCTCAAAAACTCTGGACAAAGCACAAAATAATGGGTGGGGGAGACAGATATAATATCACAATATCAAGGACAGCTTCTGCATATTACTTTCATAAACTTAGTTGATAAAATAACAGGATTGTATTAGCAACAAGCTTGGAAAGTTAACAGAACAACAGATTCTGCATTAACATTAACATGCTATATATCCATATAATACTATGCTCAATAACTGAACACGGTATTATATGGATATATAAACAAATTTCAAAGTTAGACTGTCATTCCCAGAAGATTTGACTAACTTTGTATTAAACTGAAACACCAGCTAACAACTTATCTCTGTATTCCTCAGCAAGCTATGGCAATTTCCTTAAAAAGTCATCTTTTGTGTCTGACAGCTACCTGCAGCAAAAAACAAAAACAAAAAAAACAAACAAAAAACATTCATCATTGTTCTTATCAACAAAGAATAATCAGCATTCACAAACAAACTACAGCAACAGGGGGAAAAAATTATAACTTAAATTCTGTGGGTGGCTCAAACACCCTCAGACCTTTTTCAACTGAATAATTTCCCCAGGCAATCTGTAACAAATTTTGCTGCTACCACATTCCTTCCTTCCTTCTTCCATTGATGATCATGGCAGGCAAACATGGGCAGTCTTGATCCGGTGTTCCCAGATCTTCTTTCTTTGATGGTTGTGGCTCTCAAGGCTGGAAAGGAACAGTTTCAATTCTGAAAATGCACTTCCCCGGTGTGACGAGCAGTAAAACAGAATGTTGTTCTTCCTACAGTTAATATGCAGTCTGAGTGGAACTAATAGAAGAACATATGTCGCCATATATTAATCAGTCCAGCGGCACTTAACAGGAACTTGCAGCAAGCAGTCAGCAGCAGAACAGGAAACCAGCTAATAGCATGCTAATTAGATACAGTAAAGAGACATTCTGACTGGCGTAAATGTAATAAGCCAAAAACAGAAGTTTCTTTACTGTGGAAATATGGGAATTTTAACAGATTGGGGGGTTGAGAATTGGGCTGTATTTTAATTAGAAAATAGGTGAAACTGGAAAATTTGGGAAAGTTGAGAGGTATGCCTGTGAAGGTATTATTCCTTAGAGGGCACGTATCTGATAAGTGGAAGAGTGTCATGGACTGACAGTGAAAGGAAAGAGAAGAAAGAAACCCAGAAGGTTGGCTGAGGACAGTAGACATTTGTGGTTCAGTCTTCAGATAAATGAAGGAACTGAATAGGCATGGGGATAAAAGGAAGATGCTTCCAATTGGCTAACTTCATCACAGCTTGAGTTATACAATGGATGGGACAACAGATCTAAACCATTTAACTCTAGGTTGTTTTCTTGTGAAGCACAACCATGACATCAACCACATGAAACACAACAGTGAGCATACTAGCCTGATCCATCGGTACTTGGTTAAGGGAAAGGAAATGCGTGTGCCATTGTTTTTTCTGTCTTCAAACAATGCCACGTATTCTGATGAGATAATGTATACTGTGCTATGACAGTGGGGTTCCATGGCTTTCTTTTGTGTGCATGTGTTTGCATTTCTGTGTGTGTGTGTGTGTGTGTGTGTGTGTGTGTGTGTGTGTGTGCACGTGTGTATATGCATGTAAGAAGAATAAAACAAAGAGCCACAGGAACTGCAGTCAACAGTACTCACGTAATGCCTTCTCCTTTGCACAACACCATGACTTTTTTTCTTGGCACTGTGCTACTCTGACAGCATTAAGTGATGGTCTGTGCTCCTGGTGTTGGATCCCAGCCTCCTGATCACTTTCCTCTAGGTAACTGAGAGTCTCTTAATAACAAATGCATTGGAAAACTTATCACATGCTTTTCATACACACTTGCTGCACAAGTTTTTCAAACTCTAAAACAGGAAACATGAATTTTGGAAACCTTAGGTATATTGAAATGTGACATCTCAAATGCTGTTTTTTTTTCTTTCTTCAACGCATATACTGAAGTCTTTAAAATGTCAAACATTTTGAGATTCCAAAATGAAATATAAACCAGAAGGCTAGAAGTGGAAGCATTAATATGCAAGTAACTGCTCGTTTTATTAGATTTTATTGTCAGTGTAATTAGTTTAGTAGGAGTAAAGGTTTTTGTTATTTAAATATGCAAAAGAAAGGTAGAAATTTATGAAAAGATATTGTGGGAGGAATGATGTCTCCATATGTGAGGGATTCTGCAGTCTTGGATTGATTAGAAGCATTATTAAACAGTTCACCAGGCTGAGGCATTTATGGCGTTAGCTTTTATACAGCACCCATCCTGCGCTGTCTGAAATATTTGTAGGTGTGTTATAAAATCATGATAAGGCACTTCAGATGGGTCACTGCAAGAATAAAATTTATTGACATGCTCAGCTGCTGAGTGTCATTTAAAAGTTTGGAACAGACAAGAGTTTGTTAAAAGTGACAGAGTCTGCTGAGGTCATTAGAGAGACTTGCAGATTTGACTGTTTGTTGATATGATAATGACTGTGTGCTGATTTAACATGCAGTGCTATAGATATGCAATAACATTAGAGGGAAAGTATTTCTTTGTGTCCTTTGCAGATAAGTGAAACATAGTCTTGCAAACCGCAGTTCACTGAGGCTATTTCCCTGAGTAGTTTTACCTGCATTCTTCCTAGATGAAGTGGTAGGGGAGCCCAAGTCTTCACTCCATCTCATGACCCATAGTTCCGTGAGGTCATAAGAATTGGGGGTGGGGGTAGCTTGTATATTTAGAAGGGAAGAATTTTTACTGAAGATGCAGTTTAGTAAGATAAATTCCCTTTACCATGTTTCACTGAGTCCTGCATTAGTCATCAGTCATAGTCTAAATTAATAGATTTCTTTGATAGACTGTTGTTATTATTTATTATTTATTTATTTACATTTGTTGGCCGGGAGTGTCCGACTGGACATAGGTCCATTTTCAGCGGAGGCCCGGCGAGAAAAGCTCCACAAATATAAGAATATAAGAATATTATAAGAATGTTACTGTATTACAAATTAAAAAACTACAAGAAAATCCTAGCCAAGCTAGAGTTTTCACTGTGTGATATCTTAAACTTCCTGCAATAGAGGCCCATGGAATATATGCAAATGACCCCTTAAGGGCATCAAGTGTTTCAGCTATATGGCTTCTGAATTTCATAGTTATGGGCATCAGCTGGGTTTAAGGAACCCGTGTTTCTGGAGTATAGCCAATCAGTCCATTTATGCTGTGCTGACGAGGTCATAAGAAGGCCAAAACTTGCATGTCCACAGCTAGTGGCATTTGGCTTTGTTGGCCTGAAACTGTCCATAAAGACTTAAAAGGAAAAAGGAAAAAGTCATGGACATTCCGAAGCTATATAGCTAAAACACTTGATGTCTTTACGGGATCATTTGCATTTATCCTACGGGCCTCTGTTACAGGAGGTTTAAGGTATCACACAGTGAAAACTCTAGCTTGGCTAGGTTTTTCTTGTAGTTTTTTATTAGCTGGTTTATCTGTGTGACTTTTTTTATTTTTTTGGATTGGGTATTACAGATTATAGGATTATACATTACAGATGTAGATACCATTGTACTGACCATATTCTATTATTCTCACATGCAAAGAAACATTATTTCAACAAAATAAAGAAGGCAAATGGATGTAAAATATTTGGTGCTGATGCAGATATTTGAACAGCTCTGGTTTTCTGGACTCATTACATATCAACAGCATATATTTAGCTGATGTTATTTACGAATGTTATTTGCTGGCCACTGTTTGGTGTGAATTTTAGCTCTAGATGATTGTCACTGTTGAAGTGACACCCTGACCCCATGTGCAAAAATGGAAAAAAAAGGGGTTTGTGGATGGATGAAATTGCTGCTAACTCTACTTATGGATGACTGAGGCTGGTTGGCATGTAGCCCTGCTGTGAGAGGCAGGACACTACAGATGAGAGGAGAGTTATGGTATCTTGGTTACATTTCTGTCAGTGCTTTGGGTTTTTAATACCATGACAGGAATGAAATTAGTATTGTTTCGGTCTTTGATACTAGCCAACAGTGCTCTTCTCAGCACTCACAGTGTAGCCATAATTCATACAGGGTTACATGTGTTGTTAGCATATTTATGTACATTGTCTGGCAGTCTGTATGAGCTAGCAGACAAATATAGTTTAGAGATTTTCTCAGGCATTTGCTGTATACAGCAATCAGCAAGTGCTACCCAGAGGCTTCTCATAAGCTCAGCAGACATCATATCATATGTCTCTATGCTTATGTGTAGGTTGTGGGGCCTATATATCAAAATTTAGAGAATGGCTGCAACATGGCTGAACTGTCACGCAAGATGTGAGGCCTGTGTCAGAGCCTGCTGTTCACCATCATGGCGCGTATACATCCACCTCTAACCTACTCATAAGTATGAGTACAGTAGTTGCAAAACGTGAGCTGAGTGAGGGTCACGGTGCACTCTTTACTTCTAGTGAATGGAACATGGAAAGGGAGCCAGAAGCTGGAATTTCTTTAGAAGCGATGTTGCTAACTTAAGAATGCATTCAGACTTTCCCCAACATTACTGAAATGAATTAGTTTCGCATTTGCACTGCTGATATCACGAGTGACAGGTAACAAGAATACATTAATGTCCTGTAATGAGAATTAATGAAGAGACTTCCAAGATTTTATTTCAGGTTATCTTCCAGAGATTAAGTTATTGCCCATATTTTTTCTTAATTTGAAAGATTTGATCAGGAGACAAGAAAAGAACAGCAATTATTCAAAAGACAGATAATTAGCGTTCCCTTTTATGTCAGCAGCACTTGGATTTTGGATTTTGCAGGTTGTACAGCCCATTACCTGAGAGTCCATAAAGTTGTCATCACTACCATATTTATAACTCAGATGACTGACTTGTCCTTACTGATAGATTTTACCAGTACTCACTATCACTTTCCTATAACCTTTTTTTTCCCCTGGGGATTTTAGAATGGTGAGACATAAAGTACCTATTTCAAGTTTATGAAAATGTGATGCAGGAAACTATAGCACAAGAACAAGCCAGGGTTGGAACTTGGTGAAGCATTTTACCCCAAGCTCAATATTTTTTTATAACCTGTAACTGTTTCTTGTACTATGCTGTCTGTTTGTGTATGTGAGAGGATGAGGGAGGAACATGTTTTGTAAGTGCCTGCGTTGTAGGTACAGGTGGCCCAGGCATATAGTATGATCAGAAAATAAACAAGAATTAATACGAATAATATGGGATATCCAATATGAATGTAAAATGTCTGAATAAAGTACTTGCAGATATCGCTTTGTCTTGAAATTCCAATTAATTTTTCCTTGCTATGGGAATCAGAATTCCCGTCATTCTCACTAGTGCAACTCTGTTTCTTTGGTGAGCATAATTGATTAATGTGTCACTTGGCAAATGAAACAAATCTATTTTCCAAGATCTTAAACTGTGACACTCCCCAGTGAAATATAATCTTGTCTGAGATGCTGTGACATTGAGGTTATATTTACTAGAGGATCTGCTGGTAGGTGAGAAGGCCCGTCACATGGAGAAACATTTTTGTAAAAATACTGATATACCCGTGGAAGTGTTTAGGTGAAATGGCAGTGGAGTTTTTAACCAGATTGTTTAATGAAATTTTGGAAAGTGAGAGGATGCCTGAAGAATGGAGAAAATGTGTTTTGGTACCGATTTTTTATGAATAAGGGTGATGTGCAGAGCTGTAGTAACTACAGAGGGATTAAATTGATCAGTCACAGCATGAAGTTATGGGAAAGAGTAATGGAAGCTAGGTTAAGAAGGGACGTGATGATTAGTGATCAGCAGTATGGTTTTGTGCTGGGAAAGAGCACTACAGATGCGATGTTTGCTCTGAGAGCGTTGATGGAGAAGTACAGAGAAGGTCAGAAGGAGTTGCATTGTGTTTTTGTAGACTTAGAGAAAGCATATGACAGGGTGCCTAGACAGGAGTTGTGGTATTGTATGAGGAAGTCGGGAGTGTCAGAGAAGTATGTAAGAGTGGTACAGGATATGTACAAGTGTAGTGTGACAGCGGTGAGGTCTGCGGTGGGAGTGACGGATGAGTTTAAGGTGGAGGTGGGATTACATCAAGGATCAGCTCTGAGCCCTTTCTTATTTGCAATGGTGATGGACAGGTTGACAGATGAGATCAGATAGGAGTCCCCGTGGACTATGATGTTTGCAGATGACGTGATCTGTAGTGAGAGTAGGGAACAGGTGGGGGAGACCCTGGAGAGATGGCGATATGCCCTAGAGAGAAGAGGAATGAAGGTCAGCAGGACTAAGACAGAATATATGTGTGTGAATGAGAGGGAGGATAGAGGAATGGTGAGGATGCAAGGAGTAGAGGTGGCGAAGGTGGATGAGTTTAAATACTTGGGATAAATAGTTCAGAGTAATGGTGAGTGTGGAAGAGAGGTGAAGAAGAGAGTACAGGCAGGATGGAGTGGGTGGAGAAGAGTGTCAGGAGTGATTTGTGACAGACGAGTACCAGTAAGAGTGGAAGGGAAGGTCTACAAGAGGGCAGTGAGACCAGCTATGTTATATGGGTTGGAGACAGTGGCATTGACAAAAAGGCAGGAGTTAGAGCTGGATGTGGCAGAGTTAAAGATGTCAAGATTTGCACTGAGTGTTACGAGGGTTGACAGGATTAGGAATAAGTATATTAGAGGGTCAGCCCAGGTTGGAAGGTTTGGAGACAAATCCAGAGAGACAAGATTACGTTGGTTTGGACATGTGCTGAGGAGGGATGCTGAGTATATTGGGAAAAAGATGCTAAGGATGAAGCTACCAGTTAACCGGAAAAGAGGAAGACCTAAGATAAGCTTTATGGATGTGGTGAGAGAGGACATGCAGGTGGTTGGTGTGACAGAGCAAGATGCAGAGGACAGGAAGAAATGGAAACAGATGATTCACTGTGGCGACCCCTAACGGGAGCCGAAAGATGATGATGATGACTACTTGCCAAAGTTTTCGAGAATAACATTTCACTGAACTGTGCATTTCCAGCCTGTGCTGATTTTTTTAAAGACTTTTCTTCTTCTCTTGCCACTCTAAAGAATGTTGGTTAAATGCACATTCTGTAAGAAGATCTCTGCTGTCTTCTCCAAGCACATCACACACATGATTTAGCTAAAACATGGCTTGTTTCATGAATGAAAGAGAAAATTGAGTATTGCCATCTTAGCAGGATCGTGACAAGATTCCAATTAGTTGTATATTCCGGCTAAATTTTGTACAGAAGAATAAAGTTGATACAAAAACTGTTTCAAAATATTTGATAGGCTGGTGCACATGAAATACATTATGTTTACATCATGTTTATTCACCTGCTTAACTGACCAGTTTTAATTTATAGTGTACTGGTGCCATATGTGTTATGTAGTCCCAACTTTTTCTCACCATTGTCCATTCTCTAACATTGATATCACATACCTCATAGTACAAAAAGTTGATAGAAATTAAAAGAATCAGGAGTTAAGCCCTGATATATGTGTGTTTGTGTGTGTGTGTGTATGTATGTGTAATCATATATGTGTATGTAATATACTGGAAGTAATACAGTCCAGTTGTGGTGGAGATGTTATATGGCGCCATCTGCAGGCACTTGTCCAGACTGAGAGAAGAGGCAGCATATCTCAGAATCGCCATTCTCTTTCAGTGGCTTTGAAAATCAAATAAATTTCTTGGGGGTGGGGGGTGGGTAAAGCATGAGTAACAGCTGGACCATCACAGCAATCTTTGAGGGAGAAGGGTGAGACTGATGGTACAAAGATTCAGCCCTACAAACGACACAATTTTAATTCTGTCTTGGCACCGAATGATCCTTCTAGTGATGCAGTAACAACATTTACAAAAGAGTCCACTGTGAAACTTCTTATTAAAGAACCACATAAGGGTCATAGTAGAACCCCTTGAAAAATCAGTTATGTTCTGCTTTGGGAGAGTTTAGATCATAGTGTGGAACAAGCATATGGGAGTCGTATGGTGCCTGGGAAAGGCAAAACTTTTAGTTATGTACTCACCATAACTTCAGATGTTTGGGATCCATCTCGCCTACATTCTGACTGATGGGATCGGCTCCGAACCCATCAGTCAGAATGTAGGCGAGATGGATCCCAAACATCTGAAGTTATGGTGAGTACATAACTAAAAGATGTTATGTGATCCTATCTCGCTTACATTCTGACTGATGGGCCGACTCGGCACGCTTATGCCAAAGAGCGAAGTCTCTTATTGGCTGAGCTTACTATATCCCAGGATGCACCACTACCAGTCCCCCAGATCTAGTTTGTCCGCATACATGCACACACGCACGCACTGCTTATATAACATCGTCAGATGAAACAAGATAAAAACAGTAGAACTCAAAACCGTTCAATCTCTTCTGATCTCCAAGGCAGGGGGAAGGAGGGTGGGTATTAGGAATGTAGGCGAGATGGATCCCAAACATCTGAAGTTATGGTGAGTACATAACTAAAAGATGTTATGTGATCCTATCTCGCCTACATTCTGACTGATGGGACAGCGTCCCTAGCACCTGAATCCTGGGTGGCTCACTGGAAAACACTCCTGAGTACCGTGGAACCAAATGATGCTCGCCTTTAGATGCTACATCCAATTTATAGTGGGAAATGAAAGTGTGCGGGTTGGACCAAGTAGCCATGGCGCAAATCTCAGAAATAGCGAGCTTGGAATGAAAAGCAATAGAAGTAGCCATAGCTCTGGTAGAGTGAGCTTTGATAGATGTTGTAAGTTGCTTATTTGAAGAGGAATAAGCCTGAGTTATGCAATCTCTAATCCATTTGGAGATAGTAGCTTTAGTGATGGTTTTACCCAATTTATTATCTGAAAAGGACACAAACAATTGGTCTGTTTTTCGAATTTGTTGAGTCCTGTCTAGACAGAAGCGCAATTGCCTGTGAACATCCAATTTATGCAAGGTGTATTCCGTTTCATTTGAAAATTTTGGAAGGAAAACTGGTAGCTCTAGAGATTGTTGGAGACAGAGATTAGAACAAACTTTTGGAACAAAAGATGGATTAGGCCTAAGTGATACTCTATCCTTGTGAAAAATCAAGTACGGTGGTTTGATAGATAGGGCTTGAAGTTCTGAAACTCTTCTTGCAGAGGTAATTGCAACTAAGAAGGCAGTTTTCCAAGACAGATATTTCAACTCACATGTAGCAGCCGGTTCAAAAGGGGAAGATGTTAAGGCACGAAGTACCAAATCAAGATCCCACGGAGGCACAGGATGAAAAACTGGGGGTCTTAACAGCACAGCACCTTTCATGAAAGTTTTACATAATCTGCTGCTCATCAACGGTGGGTCTATGGATTCGTGAAATTTGGAGATAGCTGCTAGTTGGACTTTAATAGTAGAGACTGAAGATCCTTGATTAAACAAGGATGTTAAAAATTTCAAGACCTCTGGTATCGGGGCAGTAATAGGGTCTAAGCCTCTGATTTGAGCCCAGATAGCAAACCTCTTCCACTTACTGAGGTACAATTTCTTAGTGGTGGGTTTGTGGGCCGAAGATAAAATGTGAATAACTTCCGGGTCTAAGGTGTGATTTCTGACTAAGGTCGGAAGTGGAGGAGCCAAGCTGTTAATTTCAAAGTGTGAAGGGACTGGTGCTGTCGTCCCGACTGATGAATCAGCAGGTCCGGAGTTAGATCCAAAAACCAAGGACCGTCCAGAGCATATTTCTTTAGGTAGGGGAACCATACCTGACGAGGCCAGTACGGAGCAATTAGAATCATTGTGGACCCCAATTGGGAAGCTTTCTGGATGACTTTGGGGAGGAGTGGAACCAGAGGAAAGGCATAAAGTAGTCCTGTTGGCCAAGGTTGGGCTAGAGCATCCATAGCTGCCTCCCCCTGACGCGGAGTCAAGGAAAAGAACCTTTTGCACTTTGTGTTTTGTGGTGTTGCAAACAGGTCGCAGCACGGGGTCCCCCATCTTTTGAAAACCTGAGCTGCTACTGTTTCGTTCAGGGACCACTCATGAGGAGAGAGAATCGTCCTGCTTAATCTGTCTGCCAATATATTGGATTTTCCTGGAATGTGGGTCGCTACCAGGAAGCGGTTGGTAGCTACAGCCCATTCCCACACCCTCATGGCCTCTCTGCAAAGGGGGTAAGATCTGGTCCCTCCTTGTTTGTTTAGATACCAGACCACCGACATGTTGTCTGTGTGGATAGCAATAATGCCTTGAGGGAGAAACTTGTGGAGGGCTTGTAGGGACAGAAGTACAGCCCTCATTTCCAATACATTGATATGGAGAAAAGTTTCGTCTGGAAGCCAAGAACCCTGAACTAACCTGCCCAGACAATGCCCCCCCCACCCCGTCTGGGAGGCATCCGTTGTCAGGGTGGCCACCGGAGGGGGTATAACAAAAGGTCTTCCCTGATTCAGATTGGATGGCTGAAGCCACCAGCGGTGGTCCCGTTTGCACGTTTCTGTAATCAGTATGAGATGATTGAGGGGGAGATCCTGAAAAGACCATTGTGTCGACAACAGCCACTGAAGAATCCTCATGTGCAATCTTGCCAGCGGAACTAGGAGAACCGTGGCAGACATTGAACCTAAAAGTTGCAGGACCATCCTGGCTGGGGCTTTGGATCTTGGAAGCAGGGCTCGGACTTGACCTTGTAATGTTTGAATCCTTTCGGTAGGAAGGAAGATGCGCATCAATTTTGAGTCTATCTCTGCTCCTATGAATCTTATAAGCTGAGAGGGCAGCAAGACAGACTTTGACCAATTGAATGTAATTCCCAGGGAAGCACCCAGGGAGATGGTGGCTTGTAGGTTGTCTAGTAGTAGATGCCTGGTGGTGGCAGTCAGGAGCCAGTCGTCCAGATAGGGAAACACTTGGAATCCGAGACTCCTCAGGTGAGCAGTCACTACTGCCAAACACTTGGTGAACACCCTGGGGGCTGTGGTGAGACCAAAGGGCAGTGCACAAAATTGGAAATGACTGTCTCCCAGGCTGAAGCGCAGATACCTCCTGGACGCCTGATGTATCGGTATGTGATAATAGGCGTCCTTGAGATCTATGGAGCACATCCAAACATCCTTCTCCAACAATGGGAGAATGGATTGTAAAGTGACCATTCTGAATTTGGACTTCATGACGGACTGGTTTAGTTTGCTGAGATCCAATATGGGTCTCAGGTCCCCTGTCTTTTTTGGCACTAAAAAGAACCTTGAGTAATTTCCTGGATCCGATCTGGTCTGTGGGGACCGGTTGGATGACTCCTTTTCTAGCAGCTTTGAAGCTTCTGCGGCTGCAATTTCCCTTTGACTGGGTGGTGGGTCCGGGATTTTTTTGGACGGTGGGGGTGAGTGTGTGAAGGGAATGGTGTAACCTCCGGCAATAATCCGAAGCACCCATCTGTCCTGAGTAATAGACTCCCAGGCTTTTAGGTGCTTGGCAACGGCACCCGACTGGCTGGAGCAGCACAGCCGGGCAATCCCTCATGAAGTGTGGGAGGCTGAAGAGCCACGAAAGGACTCGCGGTCTCCAGTGTTGCGGGGCCCTCTGCCACCTCTGGGACAGCGTCTCCCAGAAAAATTTCCCCGTCCTCTGCCTCTGGAAGGGGAATCTTCCTGCTGTTGAGGAAAAAACTTCTGTGATTTGCGGAACCACATCTTCCCTCCTCTTTAGCCTTGGGATAAGGCCGAAGGGAGTGGAATAACGTGCACCTACGGCAGATAAAGTTTTTCCCTCTTGCTCACAGCGGGTAAGAGTGTCTTTTACCTTAGGTCCAAACAAAGAGGACCCATCAAAGGGAGCGTCGGCGAAGGAAGACTTGAAGGCCTCCGCGAAATGACACAACGGAGCCAGGCTTGTCTCCGTGAGAGCCACGCCTGTGCCTGCCGCTCTGCCCCCTTCGGCCGCATATGAAATGAGCCTCATGGACGAGTTAGAAATCGAGGTAAGGATAGCCAACTGAGAGCTAACCGACTGGGCTAGCTGCTCAGGTAGGTTACCTGAGAGGGAATCTGACAGCTCCTTGACCAGATCCCTCTGTAGCCTGGTGAAATGTGCCAAATAATTCAGGGACCTTAGAGTAAAGGCCGCTGAAGTTAGGTGCGCTTCCTGCATCGTCCATGCTCCTAGACTCCTTATTAGGAGGATGGACGGACGTTGAAGCCTCTGCCACGCCCTGCTGTGTAGCAGATGCCACCACCATGGCATCTACAGCCACGCCTTTCGTCAAGAACTCCTTCTCGGGTGGGGCAGACAAAAATTTGTTAGGGCAAGAAGGCACTGGTTCCACAGTATCTGGATGTTCCCACGCCCTCCGACAAACCAAATCCAGGAGCTCGTCGAAGGGCGGAGACACCCAGGAGGCGGAGGGCTGAGCCCCAAAGGCCTTGAGAAGCACTGACTCATCAGCGGAGGGGGGTTTGGATATCCAGCCGCCTCGTTGCTTAAGGATCTCTAGAATGTCTGCAAATGAGACATCATCCGAGGACGACTTTGGGGACCCCTCCGCATCATCAAGATCAGTGTCCGATGTAAGAGACTCGGGGGAGTCCACGTGCTTCCTCTTGCACGATTTCTTCCTTGGGGGCTCCTCCGAAGACAACTCTGAAGAACCCTCAGGAGGAGGGGAACCCCCAGTGGGGGTAACCTCAGGCCCCGGGGCTCCGCTGCCTAGAGACAGGGGAACTGCCAAAGACCCAGTCTCCATGCCCAGGGAAGGTGCCGGTAAAGCCGTAGAGATGGCCGAAGAAGACTTGGCCAAGGCACTCCTCATAGCTCTGAAAGCCGGACCCCAGAATCCTGGGAGTGTCCGGTCCCGGAGCCATGATAGCAGACAGAAGTCCCGCAGCGAAGCACCGAGAGGGAGGCTCGGAACCGACAGCATTGGTCCCAAACGTCACCCGGGTCCGGCCGAAGAAGTCCGCCTGCTAAACTCGGACCCGAAGGCCGGGGTTGGAGTAAGGGTCGGAGCCGACCCTAGGATCTCCACTGGCTCCATCAGCACCTGCTCCGACGGAGCCGGGCGGTCGGAGGAGGAATGGCAATGGAATGGGCTATCGGCTCCGAAGCCAATTGGGTTGGAGCCGAAACAAATTTTTGAAAGACTGGGGACTGGAACAGTCTTTGGAGCACCCTGTCTATGTCCGAATCTGACATCCTCGATGACCTAGAGGAGACCGAACGGGTTCGAGTAGCCTCTCCAACGGCCCCAAGGGACTAGGGGACTGGCTCTGAGGCAACTTGATAACTATCGGCGCCGAAGGAATGCACAAACCAGTTTCCATCGGTGCCGAGGAGGACTTAGGCGCCGAGGAGGAAGTGTCTGAGCGGACAACCTTCATCGGCTCCGAGATCAGTGGAGCCGATGAAGGTGACCCGCCTCTCGATGCCCCAGCCATCGGCTCCGAAGCCAGAGGAGTCGAGACTGGAGGCATCGAGGCAGACCGTTCCGCCCTCGGCTCCGAAGTCCTTGGAGCCGAAGGAGAAGCCTGCCTATGTCTTTTGGCGGTCGGGTCCGACGGACTGGTCGGAGCCGACGCCCTTTTCTTTTTAGCAGGAGAAGGAGAGGACGCTAAAGCTTCTTCAAAAGAGGGTTTTATAAGGCCTTTCAAAATAAGTTTATTTTTTCTCTCTTGGAGGACCCTCGAGGAAAAAGCGTGACACACGCTGCAGGACTCCTGCAAATGTTTGGCGCCCAAACAATATACACAGAGAGAGTGGTCATCCGTGATAGACATTTTAAAACTACACTTAGTGCACTTCTTAAAGCCCGAAGGCCTAGGAGCCTGAGACATTATAACCACAACTCAGTAACTCTCTCACAGACAAAACTCTTTTTAAATTGACTGATACTACAAAGATTAGCTTACGGTTGCCGGTTAAGAATGACAGCCCGATAACAACAGGGAATATAACTCAAGGGAATCCTAGAACCCCTAAGGGTTTGAAAGGGATTGACTGACAGGGAAGGCCCTACAGATCAAGGGGGCCTGTAGTCAGAACAAACACCAAACACACACAAATTTTCCACAAAAAATTTCCAATCACACACAAAAGTACAGAGTAGCTGTTAAAACAGCTTTTTGTTATAGAAATAGCAAATTCCTGACAGAAAAAGTTAGTGAAAAAACACTACTTAGCTCAGCCAGCTCGAGACCACGTCTTTGCTAGTTAGCGGCAAACGAGATCTGGGGGACTGGTAGTGGTGCATCCTGGGATATAGTAAGCTCAGCCAATAAGAGACTTCGCTCTTTGGCATAAGCGTGCTGAGTCAGAGCCGAGGGATCGGCTCCGAACCCATCAGTCAGAATGTAGGCGAGATAGGATCACATAACATCTTTTAGTTATGTACTCACCATAACTTCAGATGTTTGGGATCCATCTCGCCTACATTCTGACTGATGGGTTCGGAGCCGATCCCATCAGTCAGAATGTATGCGAGATAGGATCACATAACATCTGCAGGATCAGATGCACAGGGTAGAATGATTTGATGTCACTGTATATTTGTGAACAAATAACTTGGCTGGGAAAGAGCCAGAAGGATTTTGTGAAGAACTGTGTGGGAGGTACAGATGAATAAAAGACATTAATGTTCTTTGAGGTGATGCTTCTTTATGGAATGCCTGGGAACTGTATGCATTATATAATGGGACAAATAGTTTACTATCGAGTGAAGAGGGCAGGGACTTTACTTCACCTTGACCAGGAATCCTCATTAGTAGTTGCAGGTCTTTATTGGTATGATGGCCTGTAGCTATCTGCAGTTGTCTGTAAAAGGAGGAAGAATCATAGGTGTTTCACGGACTTATGTATTTCATTACTAAACATCTAACTGGGCAAGGGCATTAAAAACATTAGGTAAAGCCAAACATCACCTTCAAAGCATCAAACTCCAGTAGTGGGTACAGGGTTAGGAGAAGATTAATGGCGAAAGTGAAAAATAGCAGAGAATAAATACTTGTCTAAAGCCAATGGATTGACATGAAAAAAATGGAAGGAGATGAGGAGCTAGGTGCTCTTCCAAATTGTTAATGCTAAATAAACACTTTGTACTCTGCCTACACCACTGGAAGCCAGAGCAGATTCTGAACAATGGACATAATATATCCATATCATATTTGGCTGTACCTTTCAGCAGAATTCTGCAGAGCTAGAGGTGCTCAAATTCATCACAAAATATCCCCAGGTAAAGGCCATTGCACTAATGCAAATGAGCAGAAATTAAAGCACAATGGAAAAGTAGTATGGTGATAGGTGCTTAATCCATGGAGTATTACTCAGCTGATTATGTAATATTCTAACATTAGCTCTCACTTATTCCTTGAAGTGCAGCTGGTCCTCAAAGTTCACCCACAGATTTTATACCCTGGACATTGTCACCGGCCTTCTTCCACCACAAAGAATAATAGTGTTCAGAAGTGGAGAAGTGGAGGACGTAAGAATTGCACAGATAACTAAGGCTCCATATTGGTAGGATTAAACCTCAGTCTGTTATTAGATATTGATGTTGTGATTGACTCAAAGTCTGATTTAGGGGAACCAAGTGCTGCAACTTGCTCCTCAGAGAGGGACACATAAAACCTGATGTCATCAGTATAATTATGCCATGATAGTCTTTCCTGTTCTTCTAGGTTTCCAACCATTTAAACTTTGAGTCCAGTACTGTCTCTGTCTTAGCAGCAAAACTACATGTAAAACACCTGTCTGACATCTAAAAAAAACACAGTCTCACTCAGGCCCACTGCATTACCAAACTCTGCTACGCTAACTATAGCTTCCATACCCTTGCTCCCATGTTTTGGGAATTACTCCCTCCCCATCTGAAAAAAAAACCCATCATATTATTCTCCATCTTCTGATCCCAACTGAAAGTCTGTTTTATCAAGAAGGAAAAATACAGCTATTCTCAGTATCGACACACATACTTACTTACCTGTACGTACTGCCTACAACCTCTTCTACTTTATTGTCCTCTTAACAATGACTTACCTCTACGGAGCTCCTGATGTCTCCATATGTACAGGGACAGACTAATGTAAACCCAGCACTACTCTCTCAACTCCTTCTACATACTGTCTATTTTAAATACATAAGTGAACACATGGGGTTTGTTCCTAACTAATGTATACAGGATTGATGCCTATGTTTGCACATTTACCATTGTTGTGTAACATCATCTACTCATCGTGTCTACATCTGTAATGTTTGTTGTCCATATGCTCCCAGGCTAAGACTGAAATTGGTCAGTGTTGATCAGTGCTCTGCCCTGGTTAACGAATTCAAACAAATAAGACACCTTTCAGAAGAAACAAGTAACTATGCTCAAAATGACAATGTCTCTAGTATGGAGTCTTGTGGAATCCCTTATTACAGAGTGCAGATCTTGGAAGAATAAATTTAGAGGCTACCTTCTTTGAGCAATCCTGAAGGTAGAAAGCATGCCAAAAGAGGATAGTAGAAGAAAGGCCATAGAAAGAAAACAGATATTCTAGTAGGGCACCATGGCCCAAAGAGCCATGTGGTGCAGAGCTCAAGGTGGCCAGTACTGAATGACACACTTTAGCCATCTCATCTTTAACTTAATTTACTATTTTTTATACAAACAACTGCACAATTAAAATGGGATGATAAGTAAAATAATAACACTAAACAATAACACGTAGAATACAACAAAATGACAATTATTAGTGAAAACTACACTGCCACTACTTAAAATAAATAATTTTGAATGATATGATGAAAAACAGCATACCTGCAGTAATCGGACTGTCTCTGCTGTGCTAAGCCCTGAAACTTCATTGAAAATGGTCAGAAATATTGTGACAGTTTAAAAAATGATTTCATGTGCACATATCTTTCTCTGTAACCTTCTAGTAAATGATAGGTTACAGATTGTGTGGTAGTTGTCAGTGGCCTCATTCAAAAGTAATGTAAAGTTCCTAGCCTACAAGGGGGTCCTCAAATGTTGAAAAAAATAACTGGTACAAGAACATGCAGACAAGGCAGTAGCAGTATAGATAGATCAGGGTCAACACCTCATCTGTGGCACATAAACCAAAGATCAAATTCCGGACCTTCTGACAAATAACGTGGTAAAATTCCCTGCATAACCCAGATGGGTCCTCTGATTCTAATTGCGGCTGTGCCATATGTATGTGCTTTGAATTATTCTATGGCTGATGTGGTTGACTTTTTCTTACAAAGACTTCAGCACTTACTTGACATTCTGAAGTAGAAAAGGCTTTATGTTTGTTCATTTAGGGTAGAATGTTCATTCTGTTTAAAATACAAAAAAATGAATCCAGTTAAGATATTTCCATGCAGAAGAATATTATCTTTTAATAGAAATCTCTCATGGGTTTGTAGAGTAGTGATCATCCAGTTTAGGTCTGACCAAAGACAAGGCAGATTTCCACCCAAAAGTATTCCTGCTTTTGGCCTTATCATACCAAGACTCTTGCAGATCATCGCGGCAGGGTGTATGTGAATATGGGCAAAATAACCCAAACCTGCAGTGATGCATTGGCTGTAGGCCACCAACAGTCACTCAGTATCATCTGCAATAAGCCCCAGAAGGTGATAGTTAGTTACAGTAGTAAGAGCAATGTTAGCCATATGTTTTAAATTCCTGTAACAGTTTGCTCAAGGTTGGGTGACCTGGCTAAGGAGAACTCAGTAATAAAGTAGACAAGCTGGTGGCCAGACCCAATAAGCAGTTCCTTTCCAGGTGCGGTCAAGCTGCATAAGGATAGTTTAGCAGTGAAGAGAGCAAGGTGGGGCTCAGGCCTAGTAACTGGTTCATCCACCACATTCAGGATGACTACACACCTTTGGAATATTAAGTCCAGAAAGTGTCCTTTAATGTGGTTAGCAGTGTAAGTAACCTGAGTAATACCAAATACTTGCAAAACAGACTAGATTTTTTTAGCTACAGCAATCAATTCATCATCATTTTGGATGATGAATTTGACCCAGACTGCACAGTTCTGGCACAGTAGAATTAACCTGAAAAGAAAATTGGAGAACTCCTGTATGAATGACTTTACCTTTTCTGCCAGACAGAAAACAAGATAAAATCTATAGTATGCCATTGCTGCCAGAAGACTCTTAGAACTGTTGATCTTCCAGATATAAACTTGGCCCACTTCAACTCAGGATCTAAAGTAGAAGACCACATCCCATGACTGTACCCCTCCTAGAGCATCGAATAATAAGAACCCCTGACGGAATATGTGGTGCTAAATGAAGGCTGAACTCATCTTGGTGCCAGTGGAAGGAATATACTTTTCACCAAGTCAGAAATAATACCTTGTTGTCCAGCAAGTTGACTGATCATTATTATACAGCATATTATGTGATACCAGGAGAATGCATGTTCCATCAAATGGCCAGTGCTGGTAGACAGTCCCCGCTGGGCATCTCAATAAGGTAGAGTGAACCCATGCTCAAAGGAGGTCTTGTATCATATGGTGCAGTATCAACCTCATGAGACTTGGGCCATCCTAATTAGACTAAACCCCACCACCCATGTCTGCTAATGGCTGTTTCCCCTCTACCCACCCAGGATCTCTAGAAAATCTAAAGCTAAAGAAGCTATTTGATGGGATCCCAAGTGGCCTTAAAGGATGTGGACCTGTATGAGAGCCTTTTCGTGTACAGTACCTATTCATGTAATGTAGTAACTTTAAAATGCATAACTTGATTTTTTGGGAGGCCATAATTATTAGTCAAAAGATATTTACATTAGAAATGTTAACAATAACATTACAAATGTTAACAAAGTAACAGATGATCAAATGCATAAATACATAAGGGCTAGAGGTTCATTAAAACAAGGTAGTACATGGAAAGTCAACATTTTAGACAAGAAAAAAGCAAAGTATGCAATGTATTTTTTAAACACTCCTGACAATTGACAGGTTTTTATAAAAATAAATTCTTCAACAGTATAAAACAATATTATTAGAATGATGAAAATAAAGAGAGTGCTTAGCTTTTGTCTCAAGTTCACGTTAGTTTCTTGTTTTCACAAACCAGTGCAAATATTGCACTGAGGGGGATAAGAGGGCTCATAGTGTGGATTTTGATATGTAGACTTCAGAGCAAAGTAAAATTACTACTATTTCAGAAAAAAAGAAAAGAAAATTAAAGAAAAAATGCATTCCATAGCTCAAGTCAGTGTTATTGCTAGTTCTATAGAAAAGGATTTTTCAGCTTATCTATAAAAAGGGTGTGGCAGTCCAACACCAAACCAGAGCATTTATCTGTCATTGCTTAAGTTAAAAGAAATAATATTTCATTGTTTACAGAATAATTATGGAATACTGCACTGGCTTAATACTGTGAACAGTTAGAAAAAAATGTAATCATACACATTTATGTTGTGTAGGGTATACCAGAAATAAAAGTCAAGTTAATTTGCAGAATAACGTGTCTACAGTTACACATTTGGCAAAT
Source organism: Protopterus annectens (assembly GCF_019279795.1). Lineage (NCBI taxonomy): Eukaryota > Metazoa > Chordata > Ceratodontiformes > Protopteridae > Protopterus > Protopterus annectens. Next base: position 959,702,221 of record NC_056747.1, read on the forward strand.
TATTTTTTTGTGTTATTGTTTTGTTTAGCAGACATTGTTATTATGGTAGTTAAGTGCTGCAATGCATAAATAATATCTATTGATACAGACAGAGACAAAAAGGCATTCATAGATATTAATTAATATTTTGTTATCTTACAGAATGTAAAATTTAAAGTCAATGCTACATTTTAGAAGTGACAATAAAGTTTAGATCTCATGCAAAAAAGGAGTGAAACATAAATATTATGTGTCATTAAAGCCACAGGTTCAGCTCCTATGTTATACTTATACAAAGGGCAAACAAGCAAATTTCCAGAATTAGATAATTTCAACTCTAGTAATAAATGTGCATATTATTTGAAAAAAAAATTCACGTAGTTGTACAAAGGACAAACAAGTAAACTTCTAGAATTAGATTAGTTAGTACTATATAAAGATTGTATATATTTTATGCAGAAAGTGCAGTTTATCAGATTGCAGGCCAGCTCAGTGAGCTGAATTAAAGACAGTACAGTATGCCAAAAAAGCAGTTTGGTAAAAATCAATTTTATATTTTTAGTGATAGTTTATGCAGTTATAGTTCTTACTATTTAATCCTTGCAGCATTTGGTAGTACTGAAAAGTTAAATGGCATCAGCTAAAGAAACAGCTATGGTAAGACAGTGGGTGGAGTTTCATACACAGAACAATATGTCAGGACCAGAGGGTCATGAGAGTAAATGCAAAAAGTTCAACAGTTAAGATTAATTTTATAGAAATGCAGAAATGCAAAAAATGTTGAAATATTAATGTCGTTCGTCTTGTGTATTCAAATAAGACAATGAGGCTTGGTGTTCATTTAAGTAGTTTATTACACACAAACATATCAGGATGGATGACTGGAACATTAAACTAAATGTACTCACTAACTGACTGACTACTACACACATTCATGCTTTCACTCTGACTGCTCACTCAAAATAGCACTCTTGCTTGCACGTGCTTAGTACTTTTATGCACATGCTCACTTACTAGAATGGCTCTTAAAGGTACAACACACACTTTGGTCTACAATTAATGCAGTGTTAAATTACTACTTTAGTTTCATTTTAGGTTATGACAGGAGAAACAATGCCACTAAGGTTTCTGTTTGATTTAATAATAAAGTTACAGCCTTTCCATTTCACTGAAGTACATTATCAGTTCAGTTACAGACTTGCAAGTATGCAGTTGTTAGTAACATTAGTTTAGTTCACTATATTATCAACTTGTTTACAGATTTACAAGAATTTAAAATGTAAATAAAGTCAAGGCAACAAGTAATGTATTTATTAGTAACATTGGTTTAGTTCACTATAGTATATTATTAGTTTGCTTACAGACTTAAATGAGTTTATTAGCAGCATATTTTTATTTTATGCAGAAAATGTAAATAAAGTCAGGGCAACAAGCAGTAATATCAGTTTATAATTGTTAAAGCTGCAAATGTTATTTTAAGGACCTGATACTGTTTTTGTGCTTCGCAGAAATAATTTCCAGGATTGATTTTAAATACAGCCAAAAACATTAGTCACCCAGCCTTGCACAAGGGACGGAAAAGAGAAGGTTTGGAAGGCCTAAGCCAGACTGCTACACATGGACATTAAAAACAGCCTCCAATACCTTAACATTGACTGGGACAATGCAGAGTAAGGCCTAAATTTGGCAAGAGCTGTGTTACACAAGTCGACTAGCTAGTCGACAGAAAATAAGTTTCAGTTATTTCTTTAATGTTTATGTAAATGTTTTCATGTTTTCAGACACTTGTATAACAGTACTAGTTTTTAGTTTATGTTTTTATCTATGTTCAGACAATACTGACTAAAAAGGTACTAATAGTATGGCCTTCAGAATATAACATTTATCAGTTTTCAATTATGCTTTTATCTATGTTCAGGTAACACTGGCAAAAAATATTCCTTTAGTATTAGTTTAGTTAGTTTCCAGAATATACATAAGTATTTTAAATATTCAGTATAAATATGTATCACTTTAATGTAAATTTCAGTCAAGGTTCAGAATTTGACATTCATACTCAGTTATGTGTTCAGTGTAGTACATTTCAGTCAAATTTCAGATTGTAACAATGTAAATTTCAGTCAAGTTTCAGAATATGACATCCATACTCAGTTATGAGTTCAGTATAGTACATTTCAGTCAGATTTTAGAATATAACATTCATATTCAGTTACAACATGCAATTACATCACACGATTCAGTCATTCATTTATGGGTAAAGTGACAGAATTATTTGTAACAGGCTTATTAAAATAAGTTGTCTAAAGCATAGGTAGTAATAGTTATTCAATATACTCACTGCATAACAATGCATTTATTTATTTTATTTATTTATTTTACATTTGTTGACTGGGCTAGTCCAGCTGGATATATGTCCATTTTCAGTGGAGGCCTGGGGAGAAAAGCTCCAACGAAATTTACAAATAATACACAGTAATGGTCCAAACAAGTTAAAATTCTTAAAACATTAAGACAGAACATAAAATCTTTGGAGAGAGGCAAGTTAAAACAAAGTTGTAACATATATTTGCTATACAGATTCTTAGATATAAGTTTCTAATATGGAAAAATTAGAAAAAAGTAGTAAAAATATTTTTTTTTTTTTTTTTTTTGCAGGTTGCAAAAATGCAGGCTTAATATGTTAATTAATTTACAGATAACAGTGCACTTTACATAATTATTGCACATTATCAGAATGTTAAAAAGACACTGACAGAAGATGCAAAGGTATCTGAAATACAGAACGCATAGGATTTAGAAAAACTATTATAGCTCATAAATATTTACAGGATATTTAAGACTCAAATGTGGCAGACGTATTACAGCACATAGAAATTAAAAAGGTAAATAAAATAATTAACAAATCTAGTTGAAAATGTACAGAGACAAGCTAATATGGTATATGGTAATTTTGCTTCAAGACCAGTTCAGTTAGTCTTCAAAAAATAGTCATCATGCTTGACAAGCTATATAATAAAAAATGGATTAAACAGTCCAATGTTTGAGTATTTAAATCTATGGACAACAGGGAAAGGTTTTATTTGGTATAAGAGAGAGGCATCATGGTACAATAAGGATAAGACAGAAAACATGGGCAATAGACAGTGTAATTTTACCATTACAGCATACAAAGACAGGAAAGAAAAATAGGCAGGGTTAACAGTGTATACTCTGTTTAACTTAACTAAAGACTGACAGAGACAGGTTGAGGATATGTCTCCATGCTGTTTCTGGAATAGCAAGGTTAAAAAAATTACCCGGCTGAATCAATTTAGAAACCACAGAATTAAAACACACTGATTTTCAGAATAATGTACAGGTTTTAAATATATCACACATACATCAGAACTTAGACTTAAACACTCTAAAGACTATTGATCTAGGTAATGGGGTAACCACTGGAGCAGGTATATTTCCTGTATATGTTGCAGTGGAAGCTATTTGGGAATTACATAAATTAGCCAAGTTGCTTGAGGTATTAGCTAATAGTATCTTTGAAACCATAAAGAACATCATTGCACATCTGCAAATTATAAGTGAAGTGGTGTAAAGCCTGTATATTCAAGCCAAATTACAGTAGTTAGTAATACAAATGTAATATGTTCGTAAAGTAGCTACAAAAAAGGTCCCTGTAAACTTATGTCAGTGACATGAGGGGAAGCTGTTAGACTGAGGGCTTTCACTTTAAAGTAACTGTTAGACATAAGGTAGAATAAATGGTAGATTAGGCTTAAAAATATAATGTCAGACTTGTGTTTCATTTATGCATACAGTTTGGGGAAAGACAGTTCAGTAGAAGGGAAAAGATAATCTTGCTGGCTAAGCATTAGATGTGCAGAAATATAGAAATACAGAATGTTTCTTTCTCAAGGGAAAGATATGTGCACTTGCAATGGAATGCTAGGAGGGAAAAGACTGTGAGGCACATACAATACAAGGCTTGGAAACCAAGGCTAAAGAGGCATGTAAAACATTACAGGGTTTTGGTATTATTCGGATATGCTTCAGACATAGTCAGTGAAGTCAGTAAGTTAGTTTAGACTGGCATACAAAAAAGTTTAACTATCCAGCATTCCAGAAAGGAAGTTAGCTTTTGGACTGCAGAACTGGCACTCAAGCTGGAGTACAGAAGTCAGATTAAATATTCAAACTATTCAAGATAGCAAAACTCATGGAAGTTCAGGTAAGTAAACCAGTTCTTGATGTAATAAGAATACTTACTCAGAGCTGATGCAGAAATAAGTACAGCATTATAATCTAGGTACAATCATTGTCTTCAGTAAAAGCCAAAAATGGAAAAGAAAGAGTACAGATGACACATCAACTATTAGTTTTAATATGCAGAAGGGTCCCATAAACAGTGTTGCAGTTGTGCCCAGTGAAAAAAGTAATAAATATCCAAATTATCAAACGAGACAATAAAAGTGCCAGCAGTGGAACTCTGTTTGGCTAGCGCACATGACTGTTATGAAAGTTACAGCTGCTAATACAGTTATTTAGCTTACAACATTCAGATCAGTCTGATACATGTAGCGCTGTTTCACACTGCACCCACTGAGCGTTCTACACTCCCTAAGTTACAGTACCACTTCTTTTTACCTCCATTTTATTTTAACATGACTTTTGTTTTTAACATACTTTAACCAAACCTTAAGTGTGTCCTTCCCAAACAGACACCATGTAAGCAGCTCATTGAATGTAATGGCTGATTCTTGCCCGTATTTTCCCATTTACTTACAATTTCATAAACTTTTCATAGTACCAGCCCTTCAGCCATTGCAGCTGCACCACCTAGGTTTCTGCCAGTAATCTCCATTTCAATTGTCCTCTGCTTGTGCTTCAATGAATGCATCAGAAAAAGATACAAATAATTTGATCCATTATGCACAGTTATACAGGGTTTGTCCTTTTGTATTGAGGTTGCTTTCTACAAGGCCCGCCTTATTTGTTTGCAGATTGTGAGACTAGACACAGCCTTTCTCCAAAGTAAATAAGCTATATGGATTTGATTACAGGCTAAGAGCATAACAGCAGTTCAAACACCCAGCTATACCCCCATATTTAACTCCCCCTATTTGTTTGTCTATGTCTTTCTGAAAACGCTAAGTGTGACTAGTTGATTTCTTAACTTTAATACTTTTATGACTTGCATATGATAGCTACTTTGCCTTAAACACAGCTCTTTCTAAGACTGAACTTACAAACTGGCATCTCTCTTTTCGTAAACCTCTTGTTTAAAGTCAGTCCCATTATTTGAACCACTAATCTTCTAACGACATGCGTAAGAAAACAGAAATTCATGGTTCATATGGGAGCACTTGAACATTATGTAACAATGCTAATCAGGAACAGTTCTGCCAAAAGGCTACTAGCTAAGCACATTTTGAAGAAAACCAGCAGGCTTTGAAGGGGTTAAAGTTTCTAAGGATGTATTAAGGAGTTTACTCTATTATCAAGGGAAATCTACTGTTTTAAGTATGGGAATTAAAGAAAAAAGTTACAATTTAATCTTTTAAAATATTACTCATTGTTTCCATTTAGAATGACTAATGAGATCATATGGAAATGTTTTTTTTTTTTTTTTTGCAAAACTAATGTATTGTTAGATGTTTCCTTGAAGGATGTGGGCTCGGTGTATCCTTAGGATGGCTGTGTGCATCAGTGTCTTTATTGTTAAATTCTTGCCTAGTTTAAGCTTAGTTGCTAACAATAATCATTTGTAAGGGTTACAAAAAGCAAGTTTATTTCTTAATGTTTATATAGCTTGAAGGTTGGTAAAATTGAGATACCAAAGAATAATCGTGCTGCAATGTTGTTTGTCTTTTTGGCTTTTCCCGGTTAGGGGTCGCTAAATAATTGTGCTGCAATAAAACAAAAAAAAAAAAAAAAAGAAAGAAAGAAAAGCAAAATCTTTGCCCAGTTTAATTGATTCCCTCTGATGATGTGATGAATGTTGTGAAGTTCTTTATACAGGAGTGAGACTCTGGTAAATTATCTAACAGAGTTCTCTGAGTGATCATGATAGTCACTCAGATAGGGTCTTGAACTAGTCTTGCTTAGACTTCAGCAAGACATTTGATTTAGAACTGCATAGAAAATTGGAGAATAAGTCAATCAAACATGCATTGCCGTTAGCCTTCCATCTTCAAAATATGGAGCAGTGTCTCTCATAATGTGGGATAAACGGTCAAAATATGGAATGCTTACTAACAACCTACTGTCAACTTCAGCTAGGAAGCTCACAGGATGGTTATAATGTGTTACTTTATACTTAATAAAAATATTTTGATAAGTTAATATGATTCAGAATTGTTTACCATGTGTGTGTGTATATATATATATATATATATATATATATATATATATATCAGTTTAAAAAATTCTTAACAATGAATGTGATAAACCCTTTCAGTGTGGAACTGCAAGAAACATGGACCTTTTAAGACTCAAAATGAAGAATGCTCCTCATAATGAGGTACAGTTATGAGGTAGGCAGACATGGGCTAAGCCCTAGGATGAGAGCTTGGGTATTACAAAGCCTAGACAACAACGCAGTGGATAGCAATCAATGAAGCTGTCTCAGATGAAGGGATTTTTACTAGTGTGATATCACAAGGGTCATTACTGAGAACTGGTTCTGTGTGTGTGTTTGTGTAAGTGTGTGTGTGTATGTGTGTGTAAGTATGTGTATGTTAATAATGCAACCATGCTTATACACAAGAAGGTGTTTAAAAGATGAAAAATGTTAACACAAAAATGGGCAGAGCCTTTCAATTTTTAGGTATTTTTTCAGTGGCAGTCAATGTAAGATTTTGAGTACAGGATTTTTTTTTTTCAGATGAGACATTATATTATTTTTAAGATTGCTTGTGAACTAGTTAAACTTAACATTTTGGCAGTATTTTTGAAGAAAAAAATATTCTTACTCATTTTGGTCGTGTTTCGACTTTTCTCCACTCTCTCTTTAGCAGTCTATGCTTTCATGTCCATGAGGCAAGTAATCATGAAAATAGCTAGAAACCAGTCCGTATATAAGAGATTATGTTTGTTGATATGTATATCAGTCATATAAATGATGCCTGAGTTATAAAAATGGAAAACAATGCCTTAAATGATGACACTGATGAACAATGAGTGGTAGTATTGTGTTGATGTCTGGTAGTTATATGTAGGTTGTGTTGGTGGCTGCTAGTTATATGTGGATTGTGTTGGTGGCTGCTATATATATAAGGGTTGTGATGGTGGCTGCAAGTTATATGTGGGTTTATATATATATATATATATATATATATATATAAAGTCAGAAGTGGAAAAGGGGCAACCTTTTCATTGGTTACAAAGTTAGAAATACTTCCTTAATTTTAGGCCCAAACCCTTTAATTCACCTTCCATGCAGAATAGATTACCAAAAAAGAGTTATTCTCCAATTTAAAGTCTGCTGTATGTTGTCAAACAGCCTCACTACACAAACAGTGGGAGTAGCATAACAAACACGCAATTATGCCTGACAGAGTATATGTTACTGTGTAAGTAACTCACATCCAGGGGTGTTGTGAGGCCTGATGCCCCAGGCAGAGGACCTCTACATCCCTGAAAGGGCATTATTTACACAATAACACACACCATGGAGGGCACTGTTGTACTTAAATAATGGGCTATATGTTGAATTGTTTTGTATTTTTTTTAATTACTATATTTATATACATTTTTTAAATATATTTGATACAAAATATTTATATCCACCTAATGTTTCAAACTTGCTGTATTATATGTGTGTGTTGTTTGAGGAAGTATTTTACATCCAAAATATAAGTTTGTAATTATTTAATGTCTGCACACACACTGTCTCATACACATGTACACACTGTCAAACACACACACACACACACACACACACACACACACACACACACACACACACACACACACACACACGTACAAACAGACATAAAAACGTATATAAAAGAATACACATTCAAAAATACACTCATGCATATAAACATACACACAAGCACTCACAACAGTTACAACCAATTTTATCTTCAGATAATTTCATTCGCAGGTGTTAATAACAAAAAAGAAAAGAAAAGAAAAAAGAAAAGAAAAAGCAGGTTGCTGCGCCCTCACCCCATTCTTTTCCTGCCTTTCTAAGCTATTATAGTCCAGTTTTCAGGTTAGTGCTGAATTCAAGGCTGTGTTACAAGTTTCTGTGTTTGCCCATACCTTACTTGGATAGAAGGAAGTTTCACTGTTCACCTGTGAGAGAAGGGAGCTTTGAGCAGCCTATCTGTCCCCGGAGCAGTGGTTTTAGCCCAGAAATTAGTAGTTTATTGGCCATTTTGGACTAATTTCTGTCTCTTTCATTTCCCTGCTATAAAACCCGCATTTGCGAGGTTTCTGCGCTTGTATACAACTCAGCAAGCTTCTGCCTGGTGCTCTGCAGAGTTCTACAGCAGCAGAGAGACAAAAGAGAGACTTTGGAGTGATTAAGTATAATTTTTCTGCATTGTCTTGCTGCCTTTAGCTAATTCCGCCTAAAACGCCGATTTTTTAGAGTGTCTGTGATTTAAAAAAGCTTGTTTCAGCTACATATTATACTTATTTTACTGCCTGCATTACCTGTTTAACTGTTGTAGGCTACACACTCAAGTGTGATAGCCATTTTGGTGCACTTAAAGTGTTTTTTTTTATTGTATTTGCTTTATTTTCAGAAAAAAACAAAAAAACATAAAAATATACTTTTTCCCCCACCTTTCTAAGCTAATATACTCCAGTTTTCAGGTTAGTGCTGAATTCAGGGCTGTGTTACAAGTTTCTGTGTTTTCTCATACCTTACTTGGATAGAAGGAAGTTTCTCTGTTCATCTGTGAGAGAGGGAGGTTTGAGCAGCCTATCTGTCCCTGGAGGAGTGGTTTCAGCCCAGAAATTAGTTGTTTATTGGCCATTTTGGGCTTATTTCTATCTCTTTCATTTCCCTGCTATAAAACCCTCATTTGTGTGGTTTTGCGTGCTGGGCAGCGCCATTTAGCTAGGGTATAACTATTTTTGGCTCCACAAAGTCTATTCTTCAATTTTTCCCTTGGAACTAGACAAACTTTCAACTTAAGCACTCAAACTATTTACTTCTCAGCCCGCCACTTGCTCAACACTCATAGCAAGCACTAATAAACCTTAGCACTAGACCCCCCTATACTGTAGAGAAGGACAAGGCTCTGTATTCGACCTTACCAGCCAATCAGTAAAACAGTTCACTGTACCTATCCAGGCATGTTCAAAGGGCAGTTTCAGGTGTACTCTTCGGTCCAACTGATGAATCTGGGCATGGTGAGGCAATGTTAAAACTGCCTCATGTGCACAGACAGCCCTCTCCTCTTACCATCAAACACTAATACATGCGAGGGATGCGATTATACAGCCAAACTGGAGGCTAAGCTCTCTCAACCCAAGACTGGACCAGACAGTCAAGAGAAGACGGGAATTACTTGCATCACACTACCAGTCTTACATAGACCTATGAAACCAGCACTGGCAAAAAACACACATAAATACACGAAAACATACTCGGAGGCTCTAAATAAAAATCTGCAAAAGCAACAGAGACCTCCAAAGCAGACACCCAAGCAACCTCCACCCTCCCCAACACAAACCATGAAACACATACTTCACAAAACCAGTGTGCCTCACAATCAAAGCCCTTAAGGCACAATAACATACCCAACACACTAATAATAGGTGACTCTAGAATCAGGCATGCTGACATCCCACCCACTAGGCTGAACAAGGAGAAGGTTACTGTTAGCTGCCTGTCAGGTGCCAGGATCCGCCACATAACACAAGCACTCATGTCACTCCAGAACAAGTACAAATACGACTCTGTCATTGTCCATGTTGGTGTGAATGACCTGAGCCATACCTCCCTGGACTACATGAAAAGAGACATGGAAGAGCTCTCTGATCACATAGCCCAGGCCGGTATGACCCTGACCTTGAGTAGTAATCTGCCATCATGAAGAATGATACCACGATATAAAGAAAAATATATAAATTTCAACAACTGGCTAAGCTTCTGGTGTCATTCAAAGGGGATCCAGTCTCTGTCAGCCTGGGATGACATACTCGACAAGCCACGCTGCTTCGCTAGAGACGGCTTGAACCTGTCACCCTTAGGCTTTCGAATACTAGCCAAGGCTCTTGCCACCTTCATAGTGCCTTTTTTAGGCAAAGCTCAAAAGACAAACCCACTGCCATAAATAGCACAAGTAACAAAAAACTAAGGGTAATGCTACTCAATGCTAGAAGTCTAAACCTGAAAATGCACGCAGTCGAGGAACTCCTCAGTATGGAGAAAATCGATATATGTGCAGTAACAGAAACCTGGTTTAAGGCTCCAGAGAGCACCCCAGCACTACCAGGATACAACTCATACCATACATTTCAGGCACAAAACCTGGACCGAAATACAAAAGGCGGATGCATATCCATATTCATCAAGGATACCCACACCTCAAGGTTAGTGGCACAGCACAATGCTTCAGAGATCATCCACATGCAACTAACAACGGGCAAAACTGCAATTCAAATTATAGCTCGTTACAGATCACCCAATATGCCCCAGGACCCCCCATTCCGCATTTCTGGAAACACTGGGAAACATAAAGGTCCCACCAAACACACTGATATTAGGTGATTTCAATTACTCAAACATTAACTAGGAGAACTACTCGAGTACTAACTCTCTTGCCCAACATTTCCTAGAATTTATAAACTCAAATGCCCTGGATCAACTGTTCAACACCCCAACCAGAGGTGACAACATATTGGACCTGTTAATCACCAACATGGGCGACCGGTGTTCCACACCGGAGGTCAACCCCTCGCTGATTAGATCTGACTAGAAACTAATCACTCTGGATATCCACATTCCACTCCCACCCTCTGTCAAAGAAACCACTGTGAAAAACTTTTCAAAAGCAAACTTCACGTTACTTAAGACCGAGGTGGAAAGTTTCAAAGCCCCCATGCTAAAGGATAATGCTACCCAAGCTGCAAAATCCTTTAGTAATGCACTCTACAGGCACCTACAAGAATGCATGGTTCATGCCATCGCAAGCAACACCAAGACTCACTCTTCCAAGAAAAGGAAACCAGTCTGGTGGACCCCTGCCATAAACAAGCTATACAAATGAAGGAGGAAACTAGTGCAGAAAAGAGTAAAATCTCAAGAAGGGAAGACATCCCTGATCAGTATCAGCAAGAAACTACGATCCCTCATAAAATCATCCAAAGCTAGATTTGAAAGAAAAATTGCCAAGGACTCCAAGGATAACCACAAGGCATTCTTTAGCTATGTCAAGAATCTAAGTGGCAATTCTCAGATCTGCTCGGAGTTAGTGCAGAATGGCACAAAATACACTGAACAGACCGATATTGCCAACATCCTGGCAGACAGGTTCAGTGCAAACTTCACCCCCCTCTCGCCCCCAAATGGGCCTATAACCATACCAGATGAATGTAGTGCCCCTGAAATCACAGACACTCAGGTTAAACAGCCGTCTCCAAAGCCAAAAACACAGCATCAATGGGAGCGGACGTTGTCTCAGGCTGCGTCCTACATGAGCTCAAAGATTAACTAACCCCTCACCTAAACACATTGTTCAAACTCAGCTTCTCCACAGGCTACGTGCCCGTAGAGTGGCGCATAGCAACGATTATTTTGCTCCACAAACATGGAGCCACAACAGACCCCAGGAACTATCGCCCTATAAGGCAGACTGCAAGGCTATGGAACGTACCATCATGGATCTCATTAACAGAGACATTGGTTCATAGGTTCATAGGTAGGTTCATAGGTAGGTACTAGGCTATTGGCCCTAGGGCCTATATAAGCCTAGTCAAAAAATGTACCCTGGCCTTCGCCACCCAAGAAAATTATTTTCCTGTGCCCCTGTTGAGCAGAGCCACAGAGGTGATCCCTGGGGTGAATTTCCCATTTCCCATCCAATCATCAAGATTTTTCTTGAAGAGTGCTAATGAGGAGCTTTGTTTGATATAGATAGGTAGATTGTTCCAGAGTATGGGAAGTCTCTGGGACAGGAATCTATCCCTCCAGCATGTTCTGTTTATTGTGGTGAAAAGGTTTAGGTCCCTAGAGCATTTAGCTCGGAGGGATTGGGATTTCTTTAAGTGGAGCATGTCCAACAGCTCTGGGTTTGACATAGCTTTGTATGTTAGGCAGAGATCGCCCCTGAGTAGGCGATATGTGATGGAGTAAAGCTGTAGTTTTTTGAGACGGTCTGCGTAGGTCATCTGATTGAAGCCAGTAATCCTCTTTGTGAGGTATTTCTGTGGTCTTTCCAGTTGTTGTAGATGTCTTGTGAGGTACATACCAAAAGGGGCATTTTACTCTATAATGGGTCTAATGAGTGATGAGTAGAGGGGAACAATGACCTCTTTTTTTCTGGATGAGAATCCTTTTGTGATGAGATGAGCCATGTAGAAGGATTTCCTGACCACTGTGGTGATGTGATTATCAAAGGAGAGATTACTGTCCACCTGTGTCCCAAGGTCTCTTATCACATTTTCGGCATTAAGTAGACTACCAGCTATGTGGTAGTTCATGGGTATAGAGTTTTTACCAAAGGGGATGACAATACACTTTTTGGCATTGAGCTTCAGGCCATGGCTTTGACACCAGGTATCTGTCTCAGTGAGGCCATTTTGTAGTTTGTCCACATCGTTAGGAATTTTGATTATAGCTCCTAGTTTGCAGTCATCTGCAAACTTTGTTAGCCAAAGACCTTCTGTGTTAGCCTGCACTTCAGAGAAGTAGATACCAAACAGAAGAGGACCCAGGACTGAACCCTGTGGTACTCCAATTGTCACTGGTCTAAAGTCGGATTTGGAATCCGCTACTTTCACAGTGTGGGTTCTGTCCGTGAGCCAGTTGGCAACCCACCTTGTGACATAGGGATTTATACCTAGTTTAGTGAACTTATCTATAATTCCAGATTGGGGGATGGTGTTGAAAGCCTTGGCGAGATCTAGATAAGCTGTGTGAACCATTTTACCCTCATCTATGTCTTTGGTGACTGCTTCAAAGAAGTCAATCAGGTTTAGGAGACATGATCTGCCTTTTACAAATCCAAACTGGGTAGGGTCCAGAGTTTGGAGATTACCAATGTCTTTGTTTATGAGTTCCACGATGATACGTTCCATGGCCTTGCAGACCAGGCTTGTCAGGCTAATGGGGCGGTAGTTCCCGGGGTCCGTCGTGGCTCCCCCTTTGTGGAGTGGGATAACCGTTGCGGTGCGCCATTCAGTGGTACAAAGCCTGAGGTGAGGCTGTGATTGAACATGGTACTTAGGTAGGGTGCCAGTTCATTCTGTAGTTCGTGTAGAATGCAGCCTGGGATATTGTCAGGTCCCATGGATGCTGTGTTCTTGGCTTTGGAGAGTGTGTTTTTTACCTGTGCAGCCATGATTATAGGAACTTTGCATTCTTCCGGTATAGAGATGGGCCCTCTAGGGGGTGAGAGGGGGGGTAAAGTTAGCACTGAACCTATCTGCTATTTATATGTATAAAAGAGGTCATTGTATATATTATAGATATGTTGGCAATATCAGTTGGCTCTGTATATTTAGTGCCATTGTGCTGTAACTCAGAGCAGATCTGAGTGTTCCCATTGAGTTTCTTGACATAGCTATAGAATGCTTTGTGGTTGTCTTTAGAGTCAGTGGCAATTTTGTTTTCGTAACTAACTTTGGAGGATTTTATGAGGGATCTCAGCTTCTTACTGAGGTTGACCAGGGAGTTCCTCCAGTCATGGGATTTTACTCTTTTTTGCAACAGTTTATTTCTTCTGTTGTAGAGTTTGTTTATGGCAGAGGACCACCAGATTGGCTTCCTTTTTTGGAAGATAATATCTTGGTTCTATTAGGGATAGCATGATCCATGCACTCATGTAAGTGCTTATAAAGTGCATTTGTGTAGGATTCAGCAGTCATACCTCTTTTGTCCATCTGCATGGGTGTCATGAAGTTTGCCACTTCTGTCTTAAGAAGTGTGAAGTTGGCTTTGGAGAAGATTTTTTATGATGGTTTCCCTAATTGGGGGTGGGGTGGGATGTGGATGTGTAGGCTGATAGCTTGTGGTCGGATCTGACCAATGAGGAATTGACCTCTGGTGTGGAACACTGGTTTCCCATGTTGGTAATGACCAGATCTAGGATATTGCTGCCCCTGGTGGGGATGTGAATAAGTTGATCCAAGGCATCGGAATTTATGAATTCTAGAAAACGTTGAGCAAAAGAGTTGGTACATGAATAGTTTTCCCAGTTAATGGTGGGGTAGTTGAAATCGCCCATTATTAGGGTGTTGGGTTGTACCCTAATACTTTCCAGTGTATCAAGAAATGAGGAGTGGGAATCCTGGGGCATGATGGGGGGTCTGTAGCAAGCTACATTTTGGATTGCGGTCTTGCCCAGAGTTAGTTGCACTTGGATAATCTCGGATGCATTATGCTGTGCAACTAGCCTGGAGATGTGGATATCCTTAATGAATATGGACACTCCTCCGCCTTTAGTGCTTTGTTCTGGGTTAGGTGGCCGAAAGGTGTGGTATGAATTGTAGCCTGGTAATGCAGGGGTGCTCTCTGGAGCTTTGGACCAGGTCTCTGTCACTGCACAGACTTCAATGTTCTCTATTTTAAGGAGTGCCTCGAGTGAGTGCATTTTGTGGTTTAGACTTCTAGCATTGAGTAGCATTACCCTCAGATTTTGCTTGATTGTACCTGTTACGGTGGTGAATTTGTCATTTGAACCTTGCCTAAAAAAGGCACTATAGGGGTGGCAAGAGCCTTAGCCAGTATCCGGAATCCTAAGGGCGACAGGTGCAGGCCATCTCTGGCAAAGCATCGTGGTCTGTCGATCATGTTGTCCCAGGCAGACAAATACTGGATCCCCTTAGAATGCGTGGCCTAATGGTTAAGGTGTTTGCCTTACAAACTCAAGGTGCAGGGTTTGAGTCTCACAAGGGATAATTGGCTAGGCTTAAAATGGCTCGCAAGGGCAGTTAGCCTAGTACTAACGTATGAACCGTATGAACAAGGGGAGTGTAAAGGGGGGGAATGTACACAAGCATTGTGTACATTCTCCACATTTACACTCCTCTTGTACTTATGTCTGCACAAGTAACATTGCATTCTGTGTACAGTCTCCCCATTTACACTCCCCTTGTACTTTTGTCTGCAGTAGTTTACATTGTATTCTGTATACATTCTCCCCATTTACACTCCCCCTGTACTTATGTCACACTAGTAACATTGTATTCTGTGCAAATTTTCCACATTTACACTCCCCTTCTACTTATGTATGTATGAGTAACATTGTATTCTGTGTACATTCCCCCCCTTTACACTCCCCTTGTTCATACGGTTCATACGTTAGTACTAGGCTAACTGCCCTTGCGAGCCATTTTAAGCCTAGCCAATTATCCCTTGTGAGACTCAAACCCTGCACCTTGTGTTTGTAAGGCAAACACACTGGACCCTACCCAGTTTGGCTTTGTTAAGGGCAGATCAAGCCTCCTAAACCTGGTGGACTTCTTTGAGACAGTTACCAAGGCTATAGATGAGGGAAAGGTGGTCCACACAGCCTACCTAGACCTCGCAAAGGCCTTCAATGCCATTCCCTATTCAGGTATTATAGACAAGCTCACCAGCCTGAACATAAACCCCTATGTCACGAGATGGGTTGCCAACTGGCTTACGGACAGAACCCACATGGTAAGAGTTGCGGGAGCTAGGTCTGACTCTAAACCAGTTACAAGTGGCATTCCCCAGGGCTCAGTCCTAGGACCCTTCCTGTTTAGCATATACTTCTCAGAGGTACAGGCAAGCACAGGAGGTCTATGGCTGACCAAGTTCACAAACGACTGCAAGCTAGGGGCTATAATTGCCACTCTGGCTGACACAGACAACCTCCAAAAGGGTCTGACTAAGACAGATACCTGGTGTCAAAACCATGGCCTCAAGCTAAATGCCAAAAAGTGCATAGTCATCCCCTTTGGAAAATACAAAGTACCCACAAACTACCACAAAGGTGGTAGTCCCCTAAATACGGAAGATGTAATAGGGGATCTAGGGACCTAAGTAGATAGTAATCTCTCCTTTGATAATCACATTGCCAAAGTGGTTAGAAAATACTTCTATGTGGCCCGCCTAATCACAAAAGGGTTTGCATCCAGATCGAAAGAGGTCATTGTGCCCCTCTATGCATCACTCATCAGACCCATCATAGAGTACAACGGCCCATTTGGGATGTACCTTACAAGACACCTGCAACAGCTGGAAAGACCACAGAAGTACCTCACCAAGAGGATCACTGGCCTCAAACAGGTGCCCTATGCAGCTCGATTGAAGAAACTCCAGCTGTACTCAGTTGCATACCGCCTACTCAGAGGTGATCTCTGCCTGACATACAAGGCCATGTCCAAGCCAGAACTGATGGAGATGCTCCACCTAAAGAAAACCATATCCCCTCGAGCCACATGCTCTAGGGATCTAAACCTCACCACAACAATAAACAGGACATGCTGGAGGGATAGATTCTTGTCCCAGAGACTTCCCATGCTCTGGAACAAGATTCCAATCGACATTAGGCAGGGCTCCTCGCTTACACTCTTTAAGAGAAACCTTGACAAGTGGATGGGAAACAGAAAGTTTACCCCAGGGATCACTTCAATGGCTCTGCTGGATAGAGGCACAGGGAACTAATCTAAGGAGGCGGAGAAAACCAACACATTCCGGCTAGGATTATAAATGCCTTCGGGCAGATAGCCTAGTACCTACTTATGAACCTATGAACCCCCTTTACTTCCTTCAATTTACTGTCCCTGATTTTCTGTAGTATACCTTTAAAATATCACAGGATTAAACTCAGTTAATAATGCCAGCCATCAAGAGTTTCATACCTCTTTCTGTTTAACAAAAATGTGTTGATGGCCTGCCTGTTGCAGCCAGTACTCGATTTCTCTCTCTCACTTCTACTTTGAAGCATGCAAGCATGCATGCACCCACACATGCAGACAGAAACATAAACACACATGCACACATACAAACACACGTTTCCTTTCTATTTTTTTTTATTTACTTTTTGTTTTAATTTTACACTCACTAAACAGCAAAAGTGCTGTTTAGTGAGTGTAAAAAAATGGCGTGTCTTGGACTTTTAATTGTCCAAGTTCCAGGGCAGCTTAATATGCGGCAAACTCATTTTCAGCAGGCATTACCTTTACATTAACACCCTTCTGGAGAACATTTATTTTACAGTCAAGTTGGTGATGTATAGGTCACCCAGTCTCTTAATTCCATTATCTTACATATCAGATAGTCCCACCATATTTCAACTTGAAATCCCAGTTCCAACACTGAAGTTATTTAAGTTAAACAAAATCTACAAGTTCATTAAGCTTGCCTCTAGAAATGAACACCAGTAATCAACTAACTAAATGTCTTCCAGTACCCACAAGGACCACTCTTATTCTCTCCATAGTTTCTTTTCGGCTTCTACGTATGTAAGCAATAATGGCTGTCTCCTCAAATACACTTAATATAAAAACCTCCCCTTACTACCGTAGGGAGATCTCAGACGGTACTCTCATGCTAAATAGGCATCAGTTTGACAAAGTTACTGGTAAAAAAATCTGTCAGTAAAATTTCTTCAGCCAACTGAAATCACCTTCTGCAAGAAATAAAGAATGAAACTGAATATCCCATATTCAGAAAAAAATGTCATAGCACATTAGAGAACTGTATAGCTGCACCTGCTTTCAAGACAATAGCCTAAATATACTTTTAACCATGATGTAGTCATCTTAACTTTCTGTAGCCATACACTCATTTACTTGTTAAGAGTAACCCAAAATGGACTGGCATACATTTTTGTAAATATGTGTATTATATTTTAAATATGTTAGAATTTTAAAAAATTAATGCAAATCTTATATATATATATATATATATATATATATATATATATATATATATATTTATATAAATATATATATGTATATATATATATATATATATATATATATATGTCTATCTGTCTATACATCATTCCAGTCTGGCAGTTTAGTGGAGATGATTAAGGCTTTAATCTGCTAATAGGATTCATCCTGTCTAGTGTTTGGTTTTGTCAGCCTCCATTTGCCCAGGGTGTTACTCTGAGCAAGTCACTTCCGTAGAGGGTGCCTTTTAATCACACTTGAAAAGAAACTTGAGCCTAATTGGTTACCCAGCCAGCAAAGAAATAAACTACAAAAACAATTCCATGACACTTTTTAATGGTATGAGAATCACTGATTTAAGACCTGATTTTATGTCTACATTTATACAGCCTGAGCTCACACTTCACAGTTACCTCAGATTCTACTTTAGAAGCATCTAGAAGAATATTTATTTAATATTCAAAGAAATTATTAAGGAATCACCATCACTATGCATTATACCTGCAAGGTTTTAATTTGATAGTAGAGTTACATCTTTATAGCCACCTTGCACGCATCTGCAGACCAGACTAGCCAGTCAGCTTATTAGCATATAAGAAAAATAAAGGTAAATAAATAAATAAAGGCCAAATGTAAATCAGCCACCATGTTCCTACTACTGAAGCAAGTTGAGTGCATCTTTTTTTTTGTTTGTTTGGTTTTGTGTTGCTTTAAAATGCTGTTATTGTTTCCTTATAGAATATGAAATAAACCAAACATACACTGGAAGCCTTTTTTTAACTGTATATATAAGGCTTTTAGCATTTTGCAATTCTCTGAAAGTTACCATATTTTTAACAGCTTGTGATTATTTACCATTGTTACCCATAGTGCCTTGCTCCTTCGATCAATGTTACCTTAAATACATCTGCCATAGGCTGCTTTGCTTTGCTACTGATAATTTTAATGTATTTTTGTTCTCGTGTATATTTGAAGTGGAGGAAGAGTCAAGTATAGAGCCTAATTTCAGAAACCAGTCAGTGACTGACAAGATTAAGGAAGTCAGATTGCTATTAGTGTGTTCTGTCATTTAAACAAGTTATGGCACACTGCATAATCTTCTTTTGACCCAAATAATATGAATACTGACACATATGTGCTATTATTTCAGAATGACTGACAATAAGCAAAAAAATTTCAGATTTAGCCTACAGTGAAATTGCCTGTGGAAATGCTGCTGCACATGTGTGAACATTCTGCAGTGTCCAGTTTATAAACAGTGTCAACAGTCTCTTGTTCCTTTCATATAGCTTATGACAACACTGCCACTTGGTATTTCATTTTATATCTAAAACATAAAATGTTTACAGTTAGCTGCCCAAGAAAGTGCATTGATAGTAGTTATAACCAGGATCATGAGCGAGCAGACAGGTGATCCGCTGTGGCGACCCCTAACCAGGAAAAGCCGAAAGAAGAAGATTTCGTTATGTATCCCTTGCATTCTTTCTGATGCACTTGTAATTACACCTGGCTGCTTTCACATTTTGTCTACATATCCTTTTCCCCTGCCTTCAAATCATATTTCTTCTGAGGAGCTGCCTTCGAAATTATTCAGATCTAGCATGCAGAGAGCTTTTGTATTACAAAGCAGGAAGTGCAACAGAATTTATACGATTATCTTGTATAAAGATACTTGTCTACAAGAAGGTGACTAATGAGACAGAACAGGTGGCTGTACAAATTGAAATTCTGGGGTTGTATGGCATAAATTAATTCAGTCACTGTCAGTCTATGCACTGGTTATTGGGATTATGTTTCCTACCAACGCCCGGTTGTGATAAAGAGAAGTAAGGCAGGGCAGCATTGAACTTAGAAGCATCATATCCTCTATACATGCTTATATCTCTTGGACCCATCCACATAGCTGACATAATTTTCGCAGCTGAGAAACATATGTAACTTTTCAGAGAACTTGAAAATGCTAAGGTCTTGCATATGCAGTAGAAAAAGTCTTGCATGCAAGAGTATGTTTGGTGTACAGATTGCCAGGACCGTAATGGCCTATTGATTTATCAGGAGTATTACCGGAGATCCCCATACTTAAGTGTGAGCCAGTAACTTGGGGAAGGGCTCTTCTCTGATGTCCTAGCAGATACTTTTCTTTTTTTAGTGTGTGTGTTGGGGTAGGGGCGAGGGTGTTTCTGGGGCTGATGAAAACTGGTTTATGTGACCATCATTTCAGGACACTTGCTGTATACATAAAACTGTACCGCCCAGTCTAGGTTAGTGCTTTAAATGGCATGTCTACATACCCTATTTTGCATCTGTCTCAATAAAGAGGAAGAAAAAATCAGCAAAGTCTACACCCTGAAGGTAGTGATGTGGCTCCCCATATCTTTGCAGTATTACTTTTGGCCTCCTCCTTAACTTTGTTCAGTGTTCCTATGCTGTTTTGGCTATTACATGGCTAACTGTGCAGGTGGTACAGATAAATAGTAAACATTATACTGTGAAGTACATTTGATTAGTTTGTACCTTAGCTGAATCTGAGATAGTCCATCTTATTAATTGAAGCACCAAAAGGAAACTTGGCTTGGCTTAAAGTGACCTGCAAGGGGAGTTAGCCTATTACTTACCTATGAACTTTTGCTTTTATATCATATCTGCTGCAATGTCAACTGTTTTTTTACTGGTTTTACTGTGTTCTGATTCTTGGTTGCACTTCTAGTTGCTGTAGCACAGCCTAGATTCAGACCAGCTGAATCTAGTTCTAGTTGCACAGACTGAGCACTAAATCAGGAAATCTTTTATTGGAGAGGTCCTCATGTGCCCTTGAGGGAGGGAGGAAGGTACAATTTGGACTGATCTAATTAAAGGTTACTGTAACAGGTCTCAGTTTTGAGCTTTAGAATTGGTTAATTTGTTTCCAACAGTTTCCTCTTGTTTGGTATAAAAGCCCCGCATTTGTTTTTAACACAACTCGAGTGAGTTTGGCAACCTGCCTCTTCTTCACTGATCTTCCAAAACTGCCGTGTGATCAATGAATGCTATACTCAGTAACAGGTCTAAGCTTAGCATTATGGAGAGTCAGACCACCCTTGTTTATCCTGCCAACCAGGTTGATATGGGTCTCCTGAGACAGTGTAGCAACTATCTCATGTACACAGACAACCCTCTACCACTAAATGACTCTCGTATGGAGTGTGTGAGATGTATCTACACCAAGAAGCTGGAATCCCTGCCCTTTCGCACACCAAACAATAACACTGAAGAGGTTGTCAGCTCACACACCGCAACTCTTATACAAAGCACACATGTCAGAACTCATACACAAAGCATGAACTCAACACATAGACCACCATACACAGAGGTACTCTCCAAAAATTTACCTAAACACCAGAAACCTCCTAAGCACAAGGTCACTACACCTGACACAGCAACTACCGCACTCAAGACACATAACAACACCAGTGTCTCACTAACTAGGCTGTTCAGGTGCAACACACCCAAACCTAATTTTCTTGTTGTGTAGATTCTGTAGTGAGACACACTGATGTCCCACACACCAGGTTGGATAAGGAGAAACTCATGGTTAGCTGTCTGTCCGGTGCCCGGATTTGTCAGATCACCCATGCACTCAAGTCACTCATCAAGTACCGTATGACACAGTCATAGTTCATATTGGTGTGAATGACTTGAGATGTACCTCACTGAACTATATGAAGAGTGACATAACTGAGCTTTCTGAATATGTGTCCCAGGCAGGTATGTCCCTAACCTTGAGCAGCATTTTGCCCTCACCTAGAATGATGCCACAATATAAATAAAACATGATTGACTTTAATAATTGGCTTACTTTCTGGTTTCATTCAAGGGAGATCTAGTTTCTGTCAGCTTGGGATGACATGGTTGATAGACCTCACTGCTTTGGCAGAGATGGTCTGCACCAGGCGCCTCTGGACTTTCAGCTGCTGGCTAAGGCTCTTGCCTCCCCCATAGTGATTTTTTTAGGGAAGGTCTCAAAACTTCCGACATGAAAATATCCAGCACAAACAAAATAAGGCATGTGCTGCTGAACGCTAGGAGTTTAAACCAAAAGCTGCGCTCTCTGGAAACATTCCTTTCCTTGGGTGATGTAGATGTTTGCGAAGTTACAGAAACCTGGTTCAAGGCCACAGAGAGTACCCTGGCCTTGCAAGACTACAATGCCTTCCACACTTTCAGACCGCAAAATGAAAGAGTAAGAACCAAATGTGGTAGAGTATCTGTCTACATTAAAGATAAATACTCTTCCAGACTGATTAGACAGGATAACTCTCTGGAGCTACTCCAAGTTCAGATTACCATGGGTAAGACCCCCTTCAAGTAATTTCTAGTTAAAGGTCCCCCTCCATAAACCAAGATGCTCATGCAGCTTATTTGGCTTTACTTGAGTCAATCAAAATACAACCTAACACTCTTGTCATAGGGTCAGTACTGGGCCCTCTTTTGTTTGGTATTTACTTCTCGGAAGTTCAGGCCAAAACAAAGGGGCTGTGCCTGACACAGTTTGCTGACGACTGCAAACTTGGCATGGTCATTGACTCTCCAAATGATGTCAGTGTATTCCAAGAGGGGCTTACACAGACCAACAATTGGTGCCAAAGCCATGGACACAAACTAAATGCAAAAAAATGCATTATTATCCCCTGTGGTAAAATCAATGTCCCTACTAACTATCAAATAAAGAATACCTTAAGTATGAATGTTGTAGTGAGGGATTTGAGCACACAAGTAGACTGTGACCTAAAGTTTGACCACCATGTGTGTATTGTAGTAAGAAAGGCATTCTGTGTTGCACATTTGATTAGCAAAGGCATAGCCTCAAGAGCAAAAGAGGTTATAACCCTCTATACTCATCCCTTATCAGGCCCACAGTTGGGTATAACGCCCCTTTTGGTACGTACCATACCAGACACCTGCAGCAACTGGAAAGACCCCAAAAGTACCTCACCAAGAGGATCAAAGGGCTCAAACAGATGCCATATGCTGCTCGGTTAAAGAAACTCCAGCTCTACTCAGTGGCATACCGCCTGCTCAGAGGCGATCTGTGCCTGACGTATAAAGCCATGTCAAACCCGGAATTAATGGACATGCTGCACCTCAGAAAATCCAAATCCCATCGAGCTACGCGCTCGAGAGACTTGAACCTCAGCACTGAAATAAATAGGACATGCTGGAGGGACAGATTCATAACCCAGAGGCTCCCTTCACTCTGGAATAAAATACCAGTCCAGGTTAAGCAGAGTCCCTCATTGACGCTCTTCAAGAGGAATCTTGATGAGTGGATGGGAGATCGTAGGTTTACCCCAGGTATCACTTCTGTGTCACTTTTAGACAGAGGCACAGTATACTAACCTCGAAAAAGGGCATAGCAAAATTAATTTAAAATGGGTGGCGAAGAGACCCCAGAGATTTTTAACTAAGAAGATCCAGGGTCTTCAGCACGTATCTTACACAGACAGACTGAAGTCTTTGTCACTGTACTCAGTAGCATATAGGGGAGACTTGTGCCTGGCTTACAGAGCAATCTCTGACCCCAACCTGATGAAGTTGCTGCACATCTGTAAGTCAAATGGAACTAGAATTACCCACTCCAATGAGCTAAATCTGGCCTGTGATTTAAGTAGGACATGCTGGAGAGACAAATTCATCCCACAGAGGTTGCCACTTCTCTGGAATAGGATACCATTTCATGTTAAGCAGAGCACCTCTGTGACTCTATGGGAAGCCACAAATTCTTCTTGGAATAGCTCCCACATCCCTCTTAGACATGGGCAGTCATTAATAACAATAATCTTAGACATTGACTAGACTTTTTCTCTTGAAATCTAATGGGTGTAATAGGCTAGGATTAAAACGGCCCTTGGGTCAATAGCCTAGTAATCTCCTATGAATTTATGAATGTATGAACCTTTGCAAAGTTGCACTTTGAACTTTCTTGACTACTAAGCCATGGATTCTGATTTTGCCACTGCGTCTCCTTCTTCTAATTAGGTTTGTATTTCTTATTAAAGTTGTTAAGCTATTTAAGGAGTTTAAAGCTTGTGCTCAATATACATCACTTTCACTTTAATTAGAGATAAGGTCTGCAAGATTTAAAAAATTCCAGCTTTAGCTAGAACAAGAGACGATAACAGAAGAAAATGGGAACTGCATATATTTGAGAATCCAATCCAGGGTGGATTAGTCTGAAAGTACAACACAATTTCTAATTGGTAATGACATCGGAGATAAAAACAAAGTGCCACAGTTCCTCATGGGTTTGGAAGTGAAACCTCGTAACACTTAAAAAACAAAGTGGAAAGACATGCGCACAGTGTGTAAGCTTGTTACCTAAATCTTTTAATTCTAAAGCTAGTCATGTGTTAGAGAGATATAAATTTCACTTGTGTACAATAACATTTATTGAATTCATATCTTACTATTTAGCTTGAGAAAATTATTCCAAGACCGGCTTTATGGCCAGACTCTTACCCTGTCAGACCTACTGCACATTTGCAAATCCAATGAAGTTGTAAACACTCATTCAAGACATCTAAATCTCTTTTGCAACACAAATAGAAGAGGTTGGAATCATCTTCATGTCAACATACTGCAAAGTACTTCTCTTACACTATTCAAGTGCAATCAGGATGAATGGCTAGGTAACTGCAAATTCTCCACTGTTTTAACACCCTTGTCCTCATGGGTAGGGACAACATGTAAATGTTCTGCTCATCTTGGATTATTCATTCTTAAAACATATAGATGCTAAAAACTTCATGGGAATGTACAGCTAGGCTTCTAAAGATTCTCATGGATCAATAGCTTAGTAAGTACCTGTGAGCTAATGAGCTATGCTAAATAAAATGTTAGTTCCCATGATAAGACATTTTTCCCACCATATGAGTCCTATGTCACCTGACTGAAAGGAAAGTTGTGATATGAGTTGGTGTTTCTGTATTCGGAAAGTGTCATTTTGTGCAAATGCTGCTAACAGTACTTATTCTGCATTCATATTTGGATTTTTTGGATCAAAAAGAGGTTTATTGATGCGTGAGTCATTATTAGGAGGACTTCTTAAATTAGATAACATCTTGGAACTGTTTGGCCAGGATGACCATCTGCAGGGATTAGTGCCTCTCGTTTCTATGACCAAGGTGTCTAACCTGTCCTGGGCTAGTGGAGCATTAAAGCCATCTTTCTGAGGATAGAGAGGAGAATGAGGCATCCTGATCCTACATCCACTCCTGACTGCAGTTTTCCTTTTGTATTTCCTAATCTTCCTTGAGGGAAGGAGCACGCAAAGACAGGTAAACATGTGCTCATCAGCACATCCGTCTATGAAGCACTGATGTGCCCATACATGTCAGTAATGTCTATCCTTTGCTAGAAAGCAGTGCTGTGCTGCAAAAATCCACGACCTCCTCCTGAAATAGGCAAACTGGCCATCAGCTGCTCAGCCCCCCCCCCACCAGATCAGTAGTTAATCCTGGATCACCAGTGTTGCAGGTGGACACCCTGCCTCTATGCAAGTAGACTGGCAGCAGCTAGAAGGGCTTCCTAACTGGTACTGCAAGTACCCAGGAGGAGGGGAGAGAACACACCAGATATACATTAAACAGTCACTGTGTTATTTAATACAACTGCCTTTAGAATTAATTAGCTGATAATGTGTAGGGGTGCTTGTTCACTGCAAAACTATTTTTCCTTTTGAAGTATTAAGGTTTATTTACTTGCTGGGACTAATGTTATAGCATCTGCAGTTTGTACAATTTCTCACCAAAAACTGATTTAGCCACTAATGCGTAAATACAGAATAATTCTTTTTTCTCCCATGTTGTACCTCCCCAATGTAAAGTTAATGTACAGCTTTTATTTTTACCATATCACTTGCATATGGAACAGAAGCATATTGTTTCTAATAGTGTACATTTACTGCATAATAATAATTATAAATAAATAAGTGAATCTGGGAAATCCAGGCAACCCTGCTTTCTGAACTTTCCCGCTTGATAATTCTGTAGACACACATACTCTATAAATAGATCAGCAATAAATGAGAAAGTTCTTCCACTGTCCATAGAAACAACTGACGTCAGGTGGCTAGAGTTTCCAAAAATAAAATGTGCTCCTGACTTTAGTGATTCCACAAAAGCAGAGTCTTTTCTCTGTGTTCTCTAAATGCATTCTGTACCAGGGTGCTCCACTAATGACTTGGTTAGTTATATAACTGCACTTTTATTTGCATCTTCAATCTTTACTTATTTTGTAACATAGGGCCTTGAATCATTGAATGTCTATGTTACTGTTTTTAGCAAATCTAAAAAAATGAGGCATTTGTGTTTTTGTGTCAGAAAGATAAGAAATAATGTGCTTAGACATATCTGGTATTGTCGATGGTACTGGGCTAGCATGTAAGTGCTGAATTTATGATATGTACCATATATGCAAACTTTGCATTTAGCAGAAAACACGCTACAGTGATAATGCTATCACTCTGAGCCACTCAAAAGGCAGAAAATTCAAATTGCCTTGTATTCATGTGTTCATCTGTATACAAAACACTGTAAGTGGCTGTCTTCACAATACATTTTGGTACTCTGCTTTCCATCCAGTCAACAAAAGGCCTTCAATATCATATAAATATTTCATATTGCACATTTTTAAAACTCTTATAAATGTAGTTATCAATGCTGATCCTGTGAAAAGTCCAGATTTCCGTCTGAAGTTGAAAGTAAAATGGCCTTTATCTCTATGGTACTTCTTTTTAACTTTATTTGGCAAGTTGTGGCTTTTTATTTAGATATTCATTTTTTGTTTTTGAGGTTCTTTAAACGTTATCTAATTTCTCCATTGAGGCAAACATCCTGTTTTTGGTAACAGCTTTAAAGTTGAAGACTCTTAAGTGTGATTCTTGGAATAGAGAGACTGAATAACATATACAAATTCAGAGATCTCTGTTTCTTGAAGTATGCCTCTTTCTCCAATGTATAGTGATCTTAGAGTTAGTATATTTAAATAGTGATGATGTGGGGGTGCAGTACCCCACAATGAACGGTTGCAGGCAGTTTGCCCCTTGCGAAAAAATAACTTTAAAGGACAGCAGTGACTGAAGATATCTACTGTTCTCCTGCAGTTTCTTAAGACTCACAGGATTCAGAATTATAATAGGGAACCCACTTATTTCGCTCTCTTCCTATATGAATAACTAAAGATAAGACAAATTTAACACATCAGATATCAGTTTATTATTTACTGAAAACTGTGGTGCTGATTTTTTTCATTTCATTCCCTGGTTACCTGAATAATCCAGTTCAGGACTACAGGGAAGCAAAAGCCTATCCGGGCATTTAGTTGGTGCTAAGTAGAGAAGACACAATCCATTGTAGGATGCACATAACAGTCCCTCTCAGACATGTTACAAACACACATCTACAGGCAATTTAAAGAGTCATCATTTCTGGGATGTGGGAGGAAACCAGAGTACCAGGTGAAAGCCTACACTGACATGTGGAGAATGTTTACACCCCACACAGAAAGCTCCTTGTATAGAAACAAACTAGAGAAAAAAACTTTGCGAGGCATCGGATCTTACCACTATGGTGCCTAGGGTCGATTACAGAAACATAATACTTCACATGAGAATTCTGCAAAAGAAATTAATTGTAACTGCATTTAATGAAACCATTTAATCTGAAGAAAAAAGGCAATGGGCATTGTTTGGGGGGGGTCCACCTCATATACTCATTAACTTAAGTACATTAACTCTAAGGTTACACAGCGTTGGAGATAGGAGAAAAATGAGTTTGGGAAATAAACTGAGTGTGACACCCACCACTGCTACCAGTATGTGATGGGCACCAATATGTGTCATCCCCACACTAAGCCAGTAATCAAGGAGCCTGACACTGGAGAGGGACGTGCACTTGGAATACAATTGGATACACTCAGTATTTCCAGATGCAGACCTCTCTGCATCAAGTACAATTCTCCTTAAGAGCACACAGGGTACACACTCAGCCTGGGGTCTGGATGTCTCTATTATCTATCTCCCTCTAGGTCCTCAGTGAGACTCCCCACTGTTACAGCTGTAGGGTTAGGTCCTCAGCCAAGTGTCCAAGCCAAGTCCTCCAGTACCCTCTCTGTAAACCTAGTGCTTCGTGTCCTTGCCCCAAGTAGCTGACACACACAAACACACACACATACATACACACACATGCACGCACATACACACACACACTCACACACACACACACACACACACACACACACACACACACACACACACACACACACACACACACACACACACAATGCCAGGTTTAATTTTCACACACACACACACACATGCACACACGCGCACACACACACACACACACACACACACACACACACACACACACACACACACACACACACACACACACTTGGGAAAGGCTGACACAGATTTGCCTACTGTGCCCCTTCTGCCCAGAGTATAAGGTAATTACCACTTCTATCAGAAACTTCAAAATCAGTTACTCTAAGGCCCTTAACAAAGGGTGTCCAATTATACTGTGTAATATTAACACTAATACAAATGATAGTAGTTCACCAAGATGGCTAGGCCTTTTGGAGTGGCCCACACAGTGTCACCAAATAAACATAATTACTCTCAAAGGTTAGATACTATCTATAAGAATTAGTCCCAGCAAAAAGTATTAAATATATTTAATAATAAATAGTGAAAGTACATGAACATACTGAATAAATATTCACAGTAAACCACAGAGTTCAAATCACAGAAAATATTGCAAGCAACATTGATTGACAGACTCATACAAAAAAAATCTTTAAACTAAGCTTCACTATATTCTTGACTGAATCTAAGAGAATCTACTGTTCCCTAATAACTTACTTGGGCAAGGCAAGATGAAATATGTGAGCAGTCTTTCTATTCAGGCTCCCAAACAGAATACTCTATATTCTGAGATTACTTCCTGTAAAATATAATATCAAAGATGACTTGCAGAATGACCTCATCTTGTCACCTGACTCTAGGTTCCCACAATATCTCCTTTTGAAATTTGAGACAGGACTTTAACTGACTGCTACAATACACATTTAGAGCTTTTATCGCAATGCCTAGGAGCCTGAAACATTTACAACACTCCTCCCGCTTCTTTACAAAAGCTAACAGATAATGACTACTCCCAGACCTACTGTGTTTGAACCTACTAAGCACTGTGGGGTACCATTTAATGATTTAACATCTCATTTACATTTCCCTTATTTTTTCTTAAAATAAACCAGCTGGTTAACCATTGCTGTGCCAGTCTGCTCTATTAAAACATATACATTTAATTCAGATACCATAATACATATGCATTTATCTTCATATCAGTGGGGTGCACTGTTGATACATTTTAACAAAATTAACACAAGCAAAGCTCACAAACACATTTTCAGCACAAGCATCTGTACAGATCAGTTTGCTATACTAATGACATACAATTATTTACAAAATTCCAGCTAGCTGTGCCTGCACAACTCATACATCCACTGCCCTACTTCTCCCTGACATGGCTGGCAGTACCTCCTATCACCACACTTAGTTTCTTCATTTCTCTACAGCTGTGTACTGTGGTCAGTGAATATGTGTTCATTGAACTGTCAAAGCCAAATGCTTCATTTTGGAGATCTGTGTTTCTTTGAAGGAGCATTTAGAAAACCACATTTCACCAACTAGCTGCAGACCATGTTCAACTACCTGCTCTGCAGGTATCTTATATTCAAGTGGCAAAAATACAATTTTTACTTACAAAACTTTTTGTTAGGACAAGGTTGCTAATTGCTTATGTCTTTGTTTCTTGGCTGATACAAGAAGAGCATGACACCTACCTAAAGCAAAAGGATTTATTTTTTATGCATTCAAATCAATAAATGGCACAGTACACATCTGGTGTAGCTGGCAGTCATTTGGGTAAAATGAAAAATAACTACTTTAACTGTATGCTGAGGAGAGAACAGTGTCTGTTGTGAGCCCATAGCAGCTTGGAGATGGAGGTTTTACTTAAACCTGAAGTAAGCTGACTTGCACTTTCCTGTGTCACTGTGTGTCAGTGTGCAGCTAGCTGAAACTTTCACCGATAAAGTACATTTGATTGCCATTTGGTGGGTTCCTATTATATAATCAAAGACGCAATCCTTTGAATGCGTCTTGATCGAACTTGAAAGCAAGAAACAGCAAAATAGCGAAGCAGCATATAAGCGATTTCTTTCCCTGGGAAAGAAATTGCTTGCCCGCCTCCGTTACTTTGCTGTTTTCCTCACTGTATTGCAATCTCGGAGTTGATATATTTAAGTAGGGGGTGTGTGGGGGGCGAAGCCCCACACTTTATGTAATGTTTTGAAGTTTTTATTTTTATTTTATTTTTTGTTTGTGCTGTTCCAAGTGGTTGGGATTGTAAGCTTTTGCTTACATGGGGTTAATAAATCAACGTTCGCTTTTTTAAGCATTCGCTGATTTAATATAGACTCCATTTGGCAATGCCAATTTATGGCACTAAGGCTTATGTCCTATTGCTGTTACTTGTATTATTCAATTAACTAGCTAGTAAGTTTGCTTGCTATCAGCAGAGTAAAGTTACATCTGCAGCTTGCTGACACAGATGTATTTATTTCCTTTTCTTAAAAGCAGTCAAATAATTTACAAAATGGTACACTGTTATCTACAAGGAATATACCTAGCTATGTCCTTGGGTACTAATATAAGCCTCATCATTTGACTGTCTTCTCCCACTCCTGTCCCAGATTTCAGCTGGACATCAGTAAACAGCAGTTTAGAGCTGCTCGCAGCCTTTACTAAATTCATGGTACAGACCTAACTGGCTTAATAATACAGCATCAGCCAGAAGGGGAACTTGGAACTCTGGGTCGACTCCGGATGCTGGCACCCTGGACATGGAAGCTGGCTGGTGAGAAAGCTTTTAGCACTGCAGCTGGTAAGGAGTGGAACTTGCTACCAGTTGCATATCAAGTATTACTTCCTACAATTTTAAAAAGCTTGTTTGTCAAGAGCAAGTACATATGTCTGCATATAATCTAAATGTATTGTGACTATCCTGCATGTCAGAATAAAAACAAAAAGATAAAAACAAATTTTAAGTGTCAGCTTATTTCTTTGTGCTTGTTTTTGTAAGCAGTGCACATATTTTCCAGTAATACATGTAATCCCTAAATTTCAAAAGAGTACCTTCTCTGAGTTTATATATTTAATATCTGGGAATGTGTTTGTGTGTGGGAGGAATCACTCCAACACTGGGCAGAGAGGGCGAGCACATCCCTCTCCACCATACAAAAACAGTACTCTCGTGAAAATAAAAGTCTTCTTACATACTGCAGCACAGTTTTGCAGTTTGTCACTGCTTGCTTACGTTTGATGCTGTAGGTTCAATGTGATATTTGTCATTTCTGAGTGTAGATGTTTAAATTTTAGATACAAAGAATATAACTGTAATACTCATGACAGACTAGGATTAAAATTGGTATACTATTTCCTAATAAAATATAACAAGATGATTTGTGATAAAGGATTTTTAAGTTCATGTTTGAAGGAAAGACGTCTTAACAATGTAGCCTTAACCTAGCTGAAAACCCTTGTATACCCTCCCCTACCACTGCTTTGCTAGCATGCACCCTTGAAAGGGCCTCAAAATGAAGCCAGACATTTTAGAGCTGTAAACGTATGATCTAAATCTGGCAAAGGTAGCAATAATATCAGGAGCATCAGGGGCTTTTTTTCAGGAAAAACATTTCTGAACCTACATTTTATTGATTTACAGCAGTGGCTTACATAGCTGTTCTTTACAGCTTTCTGTTAAACTAAATCTAATGTGTCACTTCAATGGTGAACATAATGGGCTGACAATTTTAAAAGTGAGGAGAGGCTGTTTGCAAAGCCACTCACCACAACCCACTCTGACTGAACAGTCATAGGTGTAAGTTTTATAGCCTATAGTTTACAATTAAATCATATCACTATAAATTACTCGTGGTCACCGAAGTCACCCCTAAATTAGTGTAGCATATCACAGCTGGGACAGAGAAAACAGTTTACTGATGCATGTAATAATGTATCTTTCATGATTTAATGAATACTAATATATCAACAGAATGGTTTGGAAGGACTGGTGTAGCTTGTAGAGGGTGTCACTGATCTAAAACAGACTCCCCATCCTCATA